>NW_026057581.1:13196907-13358011 GCF_023721935.1 Panthera uncia
TCTTCTTCCCCTTCTTCTTCTTCCTCTTCTTCTTCTTCTTCTTCTTCCTCCTCCTCCTCCTCTTCTCCTTCTTCTCCTTCTTGTTCTTCTTCTTCTTCTTCTTCCCGTTCTTCTTCTTCTTCTTCTTCTTCTTCTTCTTTTTCTTCTTCTTCTTCAAGTTTTAATTTAATTCCAGTTAGGTAACATACAGTGTAATATTAGTTTCGGGTGTACAGTATAACGATTCGACACCTGGGGCTCACCACAAGGGCTCTCCTTAACACCCATCACCTACCGCCCCCCGCCTCCCCACCTCCCCTCTGGTAGCCATCAGTGTGTTCTCTAGAGATGAGTCTGTTTCTCGGTTTGTCTCTCTCTCTCTCTTTCTTTTGTCTCTTTGCTCGCTTGTTTTGTTTCTTAAATTCCAAATACGAGTGAAATCATATGGTGTCTGTCTTTCTCCGACTGACTTACTTTGCTCAGCGTAACACATGCTGGCTCCATCCACGTTGTCGCAAATGGCAGCAGTTTGTTCTTTTTATGGCCGAGTACTATTCCAGTGTATGTAGGGACCACACCTTCTTTATCCATTCATCATAATTTGGGCTGTTTTCATAACTCGGGTTGTAGATGCTGCTGCCATAAACATCGGGGTGCGTGTATCCCTTTGAATTCGTATTTTTGTATTCTTTGCGTAAATACTGAGCAGTGCGGTTGCTGGGTCGTGGGGGAGTTCTATTTTTAATTGTTTGAGGAACCTCCCTACCGTTTTCCAGAGTGGCTGCACCAGCTCGCATTGCCACCTACTTCTATTTTATGTTTGGATGAGGCACAGTAGTCACGCTGGGGAGGCTTGACCGGTGGCATTTCTGACTTGCGAAGCTCAGAAGTTTTACAAGAGGGACGGCGTGGCGGCGTGGCGAAGAGAATGAGCTCTCAAATCAGGCCAGTCCTGACTGGAGTCCTGGCTCAGTGTGTCACCAGCCGTCACCATCTTGGGCACGTTTCTCCGCCTTCCGTTTCCTCGTTTGTAAAATGGACACGATAATGCCAACGGTAATGGCGCTGTCTCTGCCTTCCACATATTTCCAGAAGCTTGCTGCCTCTCACCGCTTCCTCTGCTGCCACCATCGTATTCCACCTGGATTATTACATTGGGCTCCGGACCAGTCTGCCCTTGGTCCCTGGCGATACGTATAGTAGACAGCGTGGGTCTTTAAAAAGGTGAGCTCAGAAGTCTCCCATGTATTCCCAGTTCATTTAGAATATAGCCAAAGTCCTTGTCGTCACTTAGAAGACCCTGCTTGGTTTCGTTTCTTGTTACTTCTCTCTTCTCACCTTTAAATACTCTCCTTTGGATCCAGGCACTCAGACCGCTTCGTTACCCTGAAAGCACAAGAACTGTGTTCCTGGCTTAGGGAATTGTACTTGCCTGGAATGTTCTATCCCTAGGGCTAACACCCTCATTTTCTGCTCAAATGTCTCCTGAGCAGGAAGGCTCTTGTTCTGCCTTATTTTTCCCCCAGAGTTTGCATTTTTCGCCGTCCTGTGCACTTTGCACCTACTGTGTTTCTCCAGCTCTGGAATGCAGGTTCCATGAGGGGAGGGTTCGTGCCTGTGTTATGTCTTTATCCTCTGTACCTGGAACAACACCGGGCTGATAGAATCTGCCTCATGGAGTTGTTAAAAATTAAATGATATTACACTTCTGAAATGCTCGGGACAGTGCCTTACAGAGGGTAAGAATGCAGCGAACGTTAGCTATTATTATTCGTACTGCACAGTTTAGTAGCAGGAAAATCACTGATGAAAATGGGGATTTAAGCAGACCTAACGGACAGAGCCAACTGGTGGGAAGAAACTCACCCCAGCTTCTTTGTTGGGGCCTGGATTGTCTTTGTGGTTCTTCCCTTTCTGCTTTTCCTTATTTTAATGGTAATACACAAAAGACAGAGAAGAATAATAAAGATGAACTCATAGGACATGCTAGAACAGTCACCTCGAGCAGTGTGGGGATGTGGGGATAAGGAAGAGCCTTTAAGCTGGGGCAGCTGAGATTACCGGCAGGTATCTTCTCTGATTGAGGTCCCAGGCTTGGGGGGCTATCGGAAGGAGGCACTGAGGTGATAGGGCCTGTGTCCTGCGTTGTAAGAATCATGGGGTTAGCGCCCATCTTTTGTATCAGTGACTTACCGCTGTGTAACAAATGATCCTGAAACTTAGCGACTTGAAACAACGATGATTCATTATGTCTCACGATTCTGCTGGGGGTCAGCTGGGTAGTTCAGCTTCTTCTGACATTAGCTGGGGCCACCCGTGTGGTGTACCTGTCTGGGCGTCGGCTGGGCCCGGGACCGTCACGAGGATGGTTGTCTGGGTTTGTAGTGCTGGCTGCCAGTTGGGAAGCCTTGGTTCTCCTCCACATAACCTCTTACCGGGAGGCCTCTCATCATTCAGTAACTGGTCTAGCTCGAGCTTGTTTACTTGGTGGCTGGCTTCCAAGGAAGCAAAAAGACACAGCAAGGCCTCTTAAGTCCCAGGCCTGTAATTTACAAAACGCCACCGTGCTGCTTTCTAATGGTCAAGGTACGTTGCAAGAGTTCTTCTCTTGCTGCGAGGAGCGGTGCGCACGTGTGCCTATGGAATTGGGAAGGCGGCGGCCGCCATCTTTGTGGACAATCTACCGCACCCTTTAACTTGTACCAAGCGAGGGCTCTTGTTCTGAACTCCTGTAAATCCTTCCGGCTACGGGGAAGCTGGACTTCACAGCCCCAAAGTTCCAGTCTCCGTGCCCAGCTTCATACAGAAGACCCTGACACTTGTGGCGAGGGGTACAATTTTTCTCTCTGCTTAAAAAAGGAAATTATTCATAATTATTGATTAGAAGCCTATTGCTTGGGAGCTGTGTGCTCTGTGGGCTTCTTTCTTTCTTTCTTTCTTTCTTTCTTTCCTTTTTTAGATTTCACAAGTATTTATCAAGCCCCTCCTACATTCAGACACTGGCCAAGCTCTTTAACATATTATGTCATTTAATGTTCACACCAAACCCAGGGGGATTTTGGTGATTCAAATGGAAATTGTTCACCCCGTTTTTTTGAATACAGGATGTCATTTCGTCAGGGTTACATGGCTAGTAAAGGGCCGAGATGAGAGTCAACTTACGCTTCTCAAACTACACATTTCCTGCATGTTCTGTGATACCATTCAGCCTCTCTTTTACTGGGTAAAGAAAGTCACCAAGGACTAAAGATGGGGAAAGGCATAATACTTATTTTGGCCTATTTAGCTGAAACGAGCCAAGGTTCCATTTAATATTCAAAGAAAAGCATTGGCATGGATGTGGACTCTGGAGGCAAAGCTGTGTCACATGCATTGGGCAGGATTTTGTTTTGGAGTTTCTGGAAGTTATCCATTGAATGGCAAGTTTTGACTCTCAGGTGGGCTTGTCAGTGAAGATTAGGTCTAGCTGCACGTTACAGAAAACCCCACATAACAGTGACTTAAATAGGACAGATATTTCTTTCTCTCTCATGAAATGAACTCTGAGCCGGGTATTACGAGGCTAATGTGTCTACTCTGTAAAGCCAAGGGCCACGCTTCTTCTGTTCCATTTTTTCCACCACCTTCCACATGTTTCTGTTCATGGCCCATGGTTGTAGGGTCCAAGCCATTTGTATTTATCAGGAAAGAGAAAGGGAGAAAGAAGGAAACATTTATCCCTTTTAGATCCTTCTCAGAAGGCGCACGTGACATTCCTGCCTATATCCCATTGGCCAGACACAGTCATAGGCCATATCCAGTTAATAGGCTGGGCAGTGGCCATCTAAGAATTGGAGTTTTGGGATGCCTGGGTGGCTCAGCTGGTTAAGGTCTGACTTCAGCTCAGGTCACGATCTCACAGTTTGTGACTTCAGGCCCTGTATCAGGCTCGCTGCTGTCGGTGCAGAGCCCGCTTCGGTTCCTCTGTCTCCCTCTCTCTCTGCCCCTCCCCTGCTTGCACTCTCTCTCTCCAAAATGAATAAACATTTATAAAAAAATTGGGGTTTCTTCTACTAAAGAAAGGAATGTAACCTGGGAGACAACTAGCTATTTTTGATATAGCAAAATATAGATATATTTTGATATAGTCGTTTGTCAAGGGATATTTTAATCAATGTGTGAAATAAGAATACAAGTTTATTAAGCGATTGACAACTAAAGGTGAATAAGAAAGCTATCATTTTTTTTTTTTCCTTAGGCACTTATCTCTTCTCATAGAAAGCTACTCCAGTGTTGCCTTTCAAACATAGGGTTTGGTGGCAAACTATAAGAGACTCTTAAATAGAACCAACTGAGGGTGGATGGGGGGGGGGGGGGGGAAATGGGTGATGGGCATTGGGGAGGGCACTTGGGATGAGCACTGGGTGTTGTATGTAAGCGATGAGCCACGGGAATCTACCCCCCAAACTAAGACCACACTGTATACACCGTATGCCAGCCAATTTGACAATACAGTATATTAACCAAAGATAAGCATAGGGTGTGGTAAGGTTAATGGATGTTTAAATTTAGATGCTTTAACCAGGCGCTCTGTTTTCGTCAAATAGGGAAAGCCTGCGGATCGCCATTGCAGATGACCCTCGTCATTGGCGCAAGCCATCCTGTTTAGGCCACCCAGCCAAATGTGACACACTGACCCTAACTCCTGGCAGCTGACTCATCCCGCCACGGAGAAGGAGGAGACAAATACATCTATCTAGTGTGGATTTTTTTCCAACCCGTAGGAAATGAAAACCTAGGAAGTAAAAATTATAAATGCAGCATGAGAGTCTTCAGGGTCACTAACGCTTGCCACGCAAGCCATGCTCGAACACAAGGGAGTTTCTTTGCTTGTTGCTGTGATGGTCAAGACAGAAGGAATTTGTCTGGTATCTGTTACATGTTGGGCTCCCATATGTCGACCATAAGGGTTCAGGGGATATTCAAGACGGTGAGACACCTTCCTGGTTTTCTGTGCATTAATCATACAAGTGAGATTAAAGATTAAGGTTTAGCTCGATTTTGAAGTAGGAGTGGGATTTGGCCGGAGAGGAGGGAGGTAGGGGGGACGTGGTTCAGGTGGAGCTTTGGAGTTTATCAGCACATTCGCACCTGGGGTCCAGGGAGGAGGCCAGCAGCCGGGCTGGAGCAGAAGGAAGCCTGGTGGACAAAGTTGGCAGGGTGGGGTCAGTGTGGAAGACGTCCGAGGCTATTAGTCCCAGTCGGTACTTGGCTCTACAGGCAATGAAGATCCACGGGCTATTCCAGAGCATGTAAATAATGAGAAAAGTACAAGGATGAGGAATGATCTGAGCCTTGGGGATGGATCATCCTCCTGTTCCCACCTTTGAAAGGGAGCCCACGAGGAGACAAAAGGGAAAAACACCCGGGGAAAGACCTAGGAGGGCAGAGTGCCGCAGAAATCCAAATGGGGGAGATAGGGGGTGGTCGTTACCAAATTGTGAAGCATTTCAGAGAGTTAAAGGTGAGTGAGAGATGAGAAACAGTGATGCTGTGTATGGTCAAGGATCACCGCTGACATTTGAGAGCTCAGGGGTCCAGGGGTGCCGGGTGGAGCCAGGCCAGGCTACTGGAGGGTGAGGAAGGGATATGTGCTCAGCAAAGGCAATGGGGATGGGGTGAGATTACCTGAGCCAAAGAGTGGCTGAGAAGGAGGGAGGAGAAGAGGTTCAGAGGGGGCCCCCTCCACACCCACAGACGGAAATGGGAAAGAGTAGCATGCTTCAAGGCAGAAAGGCCGTGGCTCTAGAAATGGCCAGGATATACATGTGGAGAAGAAGCGGTCAGGGGTGTGAAGTCTCTTGGGTGTTAGGGTGGGCTGTCCTTAGGAGGAAATCCTCTGTGCCCCTAGGGCTGGTAGGATACACAACGGGATGGGAAGCCGAGGGAGAGGCAGGCTGGAGCTGGAGGCAAGGGTTAGGTTCGCGGGGAGCCTTGGAACTCCCCCGGGAATGTGCGAGGGGAGATGGGCGGCCATCGAAGGCTCGGAAAGCAGCAGAGAGGTTTCCATTGAACGCGCATCTTGGATGAGGGGCAGCGCTGTGCGTGACCGTGGTGCAGACAAGCCACGACGGTTCGCTGCGTTGGGGACTGGCTGGACATCCGGCAAAGACATAAAGGGTGCAAAGGGGTCTCTTGGAAGTGTGGAGGTTGTCAGCTCCCCCTCTGTCCTTGGGCAGGGATCCCATCACGCATATTTAGTCATCAGTTTGTAAATGTCTCGTAGGCGTTCATTTTATCTCACACCAGCCGCTGGTGAAAGCGGGGTCCCCTTTGACCGTGGCACTCTTGGATTCCCTGGCACGCGGAAAGTTCTAAGGAAGTACTAAATGTGGGAGCAGGGGTTGCTGATAAATAGCTTGCTCCAGCGTTAATAGCGCGCCTCACAATCTGCGTCTTTGGAGAGTAGCTAGAGGCCTTTTGTTCTTTCTCTTAATTCCGTTTGAGGCCTTGAGCCGCTGCACTTCATGGAGGGCATTACATGGTCAAAGTGTTATTGGCCTCAGGCAAAAGCAAAGCTCATAGACACGGGAGAGGCCTTTAAAAGCAGTGCGATTGTTAGTGCTTCTGTGTCTGGACCAGACCCAGCGGGGTCTACAGGTGGCCCAACAGCACAGGGGCGGGATCCAGGTTCCTTGGCTTCTGGCCGACTGTCCAGAGCAAACCCACAACAGACAGGCGACAGACGGCAGGGTGGGGGCGGGGGAGACAATAGCAGGTGGAGCCTCTGGGTAAATGCAGACACCTGCCCTCACCTCCTGCCCCTTCCCTCCCTCATTCGGCTGTGCTCTTACCAGGAGAGAATCAAACAGAACATGATTGTTTCTCAGGCCCTCATTAAATAGTTACTCACTCGGCCCCGCGGAGCGATCCAGCTGCAGGCAGGTGAGTCAGAGTTCACGGCTGGCTCAGTGGGAACCCTCTGTTGTGGAAAACAGTGTCTGGGCCAAGGCTGACACCAGTCCTCCTGAAACTGCAGGAGGATGGCAGTCTGGCCCCATCGCCCCATCTCCAAGCAGAGACCGGCTCCTAGGAGTTTGTGTTTCCATAGAACGCACCGATTACCAAATCGGCAGAGAGTGCTAGAAGGGAGGTCGCGAGTCGCTGAAGCGAGTGGTCAAGATCCCAAGGGGATCTTTGGAGGAAAGGACACCACCTGTCCTTTACTGGAGACCTCATCCTTGACATGTGGAGTTACCCTAAAGCCGAGGGTTGATGGCGTCTCCTATTCCCTAGAAGCGTGTAACTCTCCGCTGTATACAATGTGTGCAATTCACACTGTATCCAGGAATCCAGAATTCGTGTATTCAGTGCAGCTGGTGAGTAGGGGTGTTAGAAGCCTGAGTGATTAGGCTTGGAACGTGTGATCTCTTTTTCTCCACCCCTGCATTGGGTCCTCTGAGAATACCAGGTTGGTCCCACAAAGAATGGCCTTAAGCACTGTTGGAAAAGGGCTGTTTTTTGTTTTTGTGGTTTTGTTTTTGGTTTGGTTTTTGCTATTTCCCCGGAAGCCACAAGTCGAGATCAATAGTGCTGGGAAAGATAAGACACAAGGTTAAGGGTTAGTGATACCCAAGGCTTGGCCTCCGTCTGCTGGGTGACCTTGAATAAATCCCCCTTCCCTCTGGCTCTGGGGTTGGAATGCAGGCTGATAATACAGCCCCACTGCCAGCTGGCGGAGCTCAGGGAGGTGTGCGGAGGCTTACGCAGGTCACTTCCGTACAAGGGCTTCAGGCTCCTTGCACAGAAAAGCGTAAGACCCCGTGTCCCAGTCACCAATACGGGACTGTGCCCGGAGGCACCTGAGTCCCAGACATAGGGACTTCCAGCTTCCCCACACCCACAGCCTCTGTGACAGTCGCTCCAGAATCACACAAGCTCTGGGCTGTGTGTCGGTGGACATTGAATTTGATTTATCTTAGGCTGGATGAAGTCAACTAGCCAACAAGTCCACGATTGTTTCTGAAGAGACGTGGCTCAAAGGCAGGTCTCTAACCACTTAATTACCCTCAGTTACAGGAAAAGCGAAGTCTGGATTTGAATAGGGCATTTGCATATGTGCAAGGCTCTCCTTCTGTTCAGTTTCTCCTCAAACTCGCAGAAGGTTCCAGCTGCACAGCTCATCGGATTTCAGGAGGGTTTTTTTTTTTTTTTTTTTTTTTTTTTGACTTTGGCCAGAAGAACGAGGTGATGTAGAAACCCAAACGTTTTCTCGTTTTGTTTGAGTTGCGGTCTGGGTTTAATCACCGTTGGGTCTGCGTGTTCTTTCATTTTGTATCTGTCTGTCATATATACACATTCTTTTCTTAGCCTCCGGTGCCTCAGGTATCATCAACTGCATTGAGAGTGTTCAATCTTGACCCAGAAAAATAGGTTAAAATACTCTCGTGGCCCTGAGACCATCTCTCTCCTCTATAGCAAGGGCTGTGCCGGAGCGGGTGACCCGGAGGCTCCTTCCCTGTAGACGAGAAGGATCCTTTTCACTGTCTTTCTATAATCAGCATTCCCCGGGGGATGGGAGTTGCAGACCGACTCCAAAGTCAACCCATTGTCTTCCTCCTCCAAACAACGAGGGCCGGTCATTTTTCAGAGGAGAATCCTGGGCACTGTCTCTTCCTTCCAGCAGTTCTGACGCTGAGGCTGTGTGGATGTCATGACCTCCCACGCTACCGAAAACAGTGCGAATAACTGCTCCCTGTTCCTATTCACTGTCCTTTGTTCGTGATGCGGGAACCACTTCCAACAGTGACTTAGCCGCTCGATGTTACTTTCTGGGTCGCGAGGAGATGGCGTGTTCCGTCTCTATTTCCTCCTGACATTTCTTCCCCGTCAGGCTTCTCCGGGCCTTTTCATTCTTTTGGCCACAAAGACATCTGGAAAGAAGGAGCCTGTAATCATGGCCTCCTTTCTCTCCTCTCAATTCATTCATCGTTTAATTGCACTCTGGCTCTTGCCCCATCCCTTGCCTCAAACCGTTCTGGCAAAGGTCAGTGACGACCTCATTGCCAGTTGGGTGACTTCTTCGGGGTCTGTGAATTTTGCTGGGGCCAATTATGAGCGTAGGCAATCAACCACAGTATTGGTGTTCGTTGTAGCTAGATATCTCCCTAGATATTTTAATACCACGTTGCAGTTACTGGAGGTGCCTCGAAGTATTGTTTTCTTTCATCACTGCTGGGAAGTGGCAATGGTTTACAGACTACCTTCTAGATCTTACCACATAATGCATTAATAGAGAAGCTATGACTATAGGGTGATGTTTTAATATTTTGACAGCTGCATTTCAGTATAAGTAGTTCTATTTTTAGTCCCGTGTGTTGTATTTTAGATATGTAACAGTATTATTTTTGAGAAGGGGCCCATGGGCTTCACTAGACTGCCAAAGAGGTCCACGGTGCAAAAAAGGAGCAAAGAACCCAGTTTTAATCTTTAGCCACCCGATTTCCCTACATCATTTCTCTCATGATGAGAAGCTCCTCCTACCCTTGTTCACAAGACAGCACTCTGCCTAACTCTTCATTTTCCTTTAGTTGATGTCTTACGCTTAAGACTTCTCCAGGATTTTTATCCTCCTTTCCTTTGTCTTTTCCTCCCTTCCTTCTTCCTTCCTTTCTTTCATCCACAATTATTATTTCTTTAATTGATTTTTTAATTTCCTCGTGTAATCTCTATACCCAACGTGGAGTTTGAACTCACGACCCTGAGATCAAGAGTCACATTCTCTACTGACGGAGCCAGCCAGGTGCCCCCTGCTCTTTCTTTCTTTTTTTTAATTTTTTAAAATGTTTATTCATCTTTGAGAGAGAAAGAGAGAGAGAGTGTGAGTGGGGGAGGGGCAGAGAGAGAGGGAGTCACAGAATCGGAAGCAGGCTCCAGGCTCTGAGGTGTGAGCACAGAGCCCAAAGCGGGGCTCGAACCCACAGACCGTGAGATCATGACTTGAGCCGAAGTTGGCCGCTTAACCAACTGAGCCACCCAGGCACCCCGTTATGCACTTTTTTTTAAATCTCTTCTTGGAGTTACTTGAAGACAAGGAATGAGTCCTGTTCATCTTTATGTGTCTAGCACTTGGCATATTGCTGGGCCCATAGTAGCTTTCTAAACTGAGCCAAATTAAGTAAGAGAAAGCACAAAGAGGTACAGAATTTGTCTACAGTTATATAGTAAGGGAGCTTACGAATCCCCTCAGAGCTGTCCATGGAATCATGAAATCTCAGGATGAGAAAGTCATCTAGCTGTCCTTCAGCTTCTTAAATATAAGTACTTTAAAAAAAAAGTGTTTATTTATTTACTTAGTTAGAGACAGAGACATCATGAGTCGGGAAGGGGCAGAGAGAGAGGAAGAGAGAACGAGAAAGAATCCCAAGAAGGCTCTGTGCCACCAGCACAGAGCCCCATCTGGGGCTCAAGCTCATGAACCGTGAGATCGTGACCTGAGCTGAAATCAAGAGTCCGATACATAAGCGCTTTGTTTTTGTGCAGGAGAAATCTGCTGGGCTTATACCTCCCCGGCCACCTCCAGCCCCTCAGTGGGTGTTAACAGCCAGGATTCAGAGGTATTTTAGCAGGACTTTGAAATTTTGTACTTTTAGCAATATGGATCTAATCATCTTCTTTTGTTTTTTAGTGGGAAGGAGATTCCCCCCACCCCCAGGATGATACAGTAGAGAGTACCTAAAGTTAAAAAAAAAAGTTTCTGTAAAGTTAAAAAAAGTTAAAGTATAAAGTCGCATGGATAATCAGTCAAGGGAGATTGTAGGTTGAAAGCCAGGAAATCCAAACCCTGAGCCCGTGGCAAAATGTACTTGTGTGTGGCACGCCATCTTGGGGGGAAGGGTGGGATCCATTGGCAATCCCAGCTGTAGAGATCTCACCGTGAACCTGGGCAGAGCCCTTGAGGTGCATCGATAATTGGCAGGGGGTGACCTCTCATACAGCTCCCACCTTGGATTTCAGAATCTAGAGGAAAAAACACAGGGTACAGACTATATATATATATATATATATGTTCCTGTTGGTGCTATTTCCCAGCTTTTCCCCATGATCAAAATGGAAAAAATGTTAATGGTTCAGGTTCATTGCTTTTTATGCAGGCGGCAGCCAGACAGCAGAGAACGCTGGGAGTTGGAAAGAACATCATAAAGATTGCAGGTGACTCCTTAAACTTTCTGTGTCTGCAGGTCAAGTGGGGGAAAGGGCTGCTTGCTGGCTCGAAGGGGTGATCACATAACAGACTCTTTTTCTTAATTCCTGGCAGGGAGAATGTTGGCCAGCACGAGAATCAGGCTGCTTCTCATGCCTTCCCAAAGCAGGAATACATGGTGAGGGGGGTGGGGGTAGTTAACCCCTGAAGAGACAAACAAAACAGAAACTTCCACGGGCTCTAAAAATAAGACAGTTACTTGCGATGGTGGGTGAGGGAGCCCCAGTCTACGTGGGACAAATCTTCGGTATTGTTGTCAGAAATTTAAGGCAAAATTTCGCCTAGCCAGATTTTGGCAGGGAAAGTTCCCTTGGTTCCTGTCAGGACTAATCCCTGTAATTGGAGATTTCATCAGCTAAGGGCCAGCTGGGTGGCTCAGTCGGCTAAGCGTCCAATTCCTGATTTCAGCTCAGGTCACGATCTCACGGTTCGTGGGACTGAGCCCTGCATTGGTCTCCATGCTGTCAGCACAGATCCTACTTGGGATTCTCTCTCTCTCTCCCTCTCTCCTTGTGCACTCGCTCTCTCTCTCTCTCAAAATAAAGAAACTCAAAAAAAATTTTTTTCATCGAGTAAGTTGTTAAGTTCTGTGGAGTAAAAAAATTGGGAGGCCCAATTTTTGACGTAGGGAGAAAAGAAGGGATAAAAGTTGGACTTTAAGAAACCCTTGGGATCAGGTTGGGCACCTGCAATGGACTGAATGTGTCTGCCTAAAAATCATGTTAAAACCCTAATTCCAATGGGATGGTATTTGGATAGTACTGGGGGGTCTTTGGGATATAATCAGGTCATGAGGGCAGAGTCCTCATAAGTGGGATTAGTGCACTTCTAAGAAGAGACTCTAGAAAACTCTCCCAGCTCTTCCACTGTGTGAGGACAAAAAGAAAAGTCAGCAAAACTTAAAAAAATTACCTGAAAAAAGGGGGGGGGGTGCCTGGGTGGCTCAGTCGGTTAAGTGTCCAACTCTTGAGTTTGGCTCAGGTCATGATCTCACAGTTTCGTGGGTTCGAGCTTCGCATCGGGCTCTGCATGGAGCCTGCTTGGGATTCTTCCTTTGTCTCTGCCCTTCCCCCTGCCCGTGCTCTCTCTGTCTCTCTCAACATAAATAAATACACATCACAAAATTATTAAAAATAAAAAAGAGATAAGTCAGCGGTCTACCACCTCCAGGAGAGTTGTCAGCAGAAGCCAAGCACGCGGGCATCCCGGTCTCAGACCGCAGCCTCTAGAACCGTGAGAAATAAATTTCCGTTTATAAGGCACTCAGTCTGTGGGACTCTACAGCAGCCCGGACAGACCAAGATAGCACAATCGTTCTTGCTTTTGCTCACTGCCACTGTTGAAAGCCCCGCTTTGCAAAGATATGACTTCATTGCAAGGAATGTAGCACTATCTAATGATGAAGCTATGGACTAGCTGTGCCGTGTGAATGGCTCGATAGATGCGGAGCTCGCCGTCCGAGCGAGCAGAGACAGACAGATGTTCAGTGTGATGTGGTTACTTCCAACTTCAGATATTCCACAGAGCCACGTCGAGTTTGTGGTGGCGACTGGGGGCGCCTGCACGGTTTCGAACGCCGTGTCGGAATGGCTATGGCAGACCAGGGGCGTTGGAGGATGCTAGAAAAGAGAAAGTCAATGCAGTCCAAAGTAACCCATGAGAAAAAAAAAAAAATCTCCAAAACCTGTCCACAGCTGCCAACTTCATAAAACGGAGGCTCTTGAAGGCAGGGAAGTGTAGAACCGTAAAATATTAGAGTCCGAGGAAAAGGCTTAGCACACGAGCCACGGGTGCCTATTTTGGTTTAAAGGCATCGAACCGAAATAAATCTAAAAATTCAATTCCTCAGTCACACTAGCCACATCTCAAGTGTTCAGAGCCACAGTGTGGTTAGACATTTCCATCGTTATGGAAAGTGCTATCGGGCAGCAATGATCTGATCTGAGGCAGGAGTCAGCAGACTACGTCTCCGGGGCCAGCTGCGGCCCACTGCTTGTTTTTTACATAGCCCATGAACTAAGAACGGTTTTCACATTTTCAAATGGTTGAAAAAAAGTCGTGGAAATTCGTTTACTTTCTTGTTCTATAAGTACCTGCAAATAGCCTTGGTTTTGCCTCTTGGCCCATAGAGCCTAAAGTATTTACTATCTAGACCTTTCCAGAAAATGTTTGCCAACTTCTGGTCTAAAGCATCTTCTAAAAAAAATTTTTTTAATGTTTATGTAGTTTTGAGAGAGAGAGAGAGAGAGAACACGAGCGGAGGAGGGGCAGAGAGAGAGGGAGACACAGAATCCGAAGCAGGCTCCAGGCTCCGAGCTGTCAGCACAGAGCCCGACGTGGGGCTCGAACTCATGAACCACGAGACCGTGACCTGAGCCGAAGTCGGGTGCTTAACTGACTGAGCCACCCAGGTGCCTCTTAAGCATCTTCTAATTCCAGTTGAAGAAACTGAGGCCTAGAAACAGAAAGGGACTTGTGGTAGATGACACAGACCAAAAGAATAGTCTCACTTCTGCCTTTGTGTCACCATGCCTCCCCTGGGTCCCGGCCTCGTTGCTTCTGAAGGCCGCTGTTACCATTCACCCAGCGGAGAAAACAATAGGTTTCTTTTACTGCATCATGAACTAAGAAGGTCCCTTCAAGGCCTTGATCAGCATTCACATATGAGCCTGTCACAGGGGGGATCAGGAAAATCATCTGCCTGAGCCACATGTTCACAGAGAGCTTCAAATATAGAAATTGGAATGCTCTTCAAAAGAGGTTACAGACACAGAAATATCCAGACGGAATAAATGGTGATTGTCATCAGATGACTCCAAACTCGTGTTCCTCTGCCAGACCAAACTGCCTGTGATAACCTATGAATTAATGTTAAAAAAATTCTCTCATTATCTCACGATTAGTGGAGTGAAAGGCATTCGTTTGTCCAGCGTCAACTGTGGAATACACTGTTTGATCACCCTGTCGGTCCTCTCTTCGTGGTTATTTTTGTTTTAACAAGATACTAAAATCCAGAAGAAATACAAGTGGCTTGAGTGGCCTTGAGGACGGACTGCTTTACACGGTGATGTGTTTCGACATCTAGTTTATATCCCCTGCAGAACAGCCAGGGTTCGGGAAAGAGTGGCAGGACACCTACAGTCGGTTCTCATTATTCACAAATCCGTATTTGTGAATTCGCCTACTGGCTAAAATTTATTTATAACCCTCAAATCAATAATCAGAGTGGATTCGTAGTCCTTGGTGCCCATGCAGAGTGGTGAAAAATTTGACTCATCCAACCTGCACACTTCTAGCTGAGGGGGGAACTAGTTTCAGCCCAGACTACAAACAAACATCTTTTTCATGGTGCTACATTTCCCATCTTTCTGGGTGCTTTTTCTGGCAATTTCGCTATTTTGAATCATCCTGCGCATAATGCTGCAGCGCTATCTAGCGTTTCTGGTGCAAGAAGGCTGGGAGGTGTCTTAAATACAGGTGTTAGAGAATCTTCATTCAGGCATGAGTTATAAGTGCTGTTGGCCACGAGTTTGATGTTTGTGAATCAACCATATATACGAAATAAGGTGTCCTGAAACAGAAAGACACATAAAACCAGGTTATGTGTCGATCGTTTGACGGGAATGTTTTGACCAGAGGCTTGTAGGAACCTAACCCTGTATTTCCTCTAGGAGCAACGGTTCAATGTTTAATGGCTTGGTGTTCATGGTTCATGATGGTTTTATAGAACGTAACTACCGTGAAGAATAAGTATTAGTTGTATTTGTAACACATGGGATCTTGTGAACACCTGTGCCTCTTCCTGGGCGGTATATCTGGGCTAGCCTTATGGTCCACGCTGCTGTTGAACTGGAGGGTGGTTTAACAGTTGGTCTAGTAATACATGTCCAGACTACCTTCTTTATGGGGATGGATGAAACTCCTTTCTCCAAATGACAGAGATTCCTGACCATCTTCTAATTGGGAACACTTAACTTAAGGCTGAGCTCTCACAATTTGCTGTATTATCTCATGGAAGTTGCTTGTTTCTTCTGTACCCCAGCCAGGTAGGAAAATGAGACTACTAGGGCTGACTTAGTTCATAGGCAGGTCTGGTGGAAGAGAAAGATGACCAGGAAGATCCCTTTGGCTATGTTACAGCCATATAGATTTGGGTTTTCCCCTGGGCTTTATTTTATACCTGGAAATTATAGTATGCACCAGAGAGGAGTGGATTCGTTGCGTCCGGGGCCAATGAATTGATGTGAAGGCTTAGTAAGAATTTCTTGGTACTTGGGGAAGCCAGGATGATAAGAAAAACGTCTGAGGGGAAGTAGATAATAAGATAGTCTGTCTACTGATTGATTGCTCATGATTTCTTGTTTGGAATTCCACAGGTAGACGTCTGACGGGACCATCACTGTGTCTTAGAAGTCCGCTGGTGTTTCAGATTGAGCAACTGAGCATGGGCTAAGGCTGCTGATGTGTGCTAAGGAGGATTCTTTATTATTATTATTATTATTATTGTTATTATTATTATTTGTTTTCTTCTCTCTGTATTTATTTAAAAAAAATTTTTAGTGTTTATTCATTTTTGGGAGACAGAGAGAGACAGAGCGCAAGCTTGAGTGGGGCAGAGAGAGAGGGAGACACAGAATCTGAAGTAGGCTCCAGGCTCTGAGCTGTCAGCACAGAGCCTGATGTGGGGCTCGAACTCAGGAACTGTGAGATCATGACCTGAGCTGAAGTCAGATGCCCGACCGACTGAGCGATCCAGGCGCCCCTTTTCTTCTTTAAACGGGGCATGTTTCCTTGAGGTTACTGAGAGCACTGTGGTTTCTTCCTGAGCTCTTTGGAACATATATGAGAAACAAAGTTAGGCATTTCTCCCTATTTGGAAATGTTCCCGGAGTCTGCTTTGTCATAACGTTAACTCAGAAGGGGAGTCATGGCCGCCTTCTAATTGTGCTCTGCTTTCCGTGGCGTCTTCTCAATTAGCATCAGGTTTTCTTCAAACACGGAAATGTTCTTATCAAGGCGGGGGGGTGACACATCCGGAAATTCTGGAGGGTGTGTGTATATGTGTGCATGGGAGTGTGCATTTGCATGAGACTCCGGGGGACAGAAAAAGACATGCAAATTCCAGACCAGGAGAGGCCCGTCCTCCAGGACGGAGCTCCTGTGTGAGGTCTAGAACTTCAGAACACCTGCTGGATCACTCTGTCTGTCATGGCAAAAACAGCAGTCACCATGTAAAACGTGTCCCTGCTCCAGCCTTCCTGGGCTCCTTTGTGTCCTATCATGTTAGTAGGATCCCCATAGCCCCCTACCCCCAAATTACCCAAGCCAGAAGCTGGAGGCTATTTTGAGCCCTTCACATCTACGGGCTTCCTACATTTCATCTGAGGATAGCCTACCTCCCAGATACCCATATTCACATGCCCCTCCAACCCACTGCCGCTGCCTTTGTTCCAACGTTACACGTCTTTTCACTTGCCCATTTCTTCACCTTCAAACACTTTTCCTTTTTTTTTTCACCCCCAGATCTGTCTCTTTTCCCATCAAAGTAGTTTCACCCAGTCTCTTTCTGGTCATGCCTTCTGATGGCCCTCATCACTTTCAGGAAAAGGGTTGAATTCCTGTGTACGCTAGACTATTCTCCGTGAGCTCTGGCTCTGGTGTGTCGGCCCAGCCTCCTTCTTCAGAACACCCCAGCTAGTTGTCAATTTCCATTCTCTTTGCCTTTGTCTGGCTTGCCCCTTCTGTCCAGGATGCCCTTGCCAGCTCTCTGGTTTGTTTGTTTGTTTGGGGAAACTCCCATTTGGTTTTTAAGATCCAGCTCTGGAGCCCCACTTCTCTCCCTGTGGGTGATGGCCAAGATAGTTAACAACTGGTCTTTCGGGCTCTGAGCAATCAGAACAGACCCCATGGGAACTGCTGATATGGCCCGGCCTTAATGCACAGGTAACTGCCATCTGGGCTCATCCACCCCAGCAGAGTTGATCATCCTTCCTTTGGGCCACTAGTGTGCACGTGGAGACATTCCATTACTCACCCTGCTGTCATTCCACACACAATTGTTTGTTTATTTATTATTTATTTATTAAAAAAAATTTTTTTAAACATTTATTCAGTTTGGAGAGACAGAGTGTGAGTGGGGGAAGGGCAGAGAGAGAGAGGGAGACACAGAATCCGAAGCAGGATCCAGGCTCTGATCTGTCAGCACGGAGCCCGACGCGGGGCTCGAACTCAACGGATCGCTAGATCAGGACCTGAGCCAAAGTCAGAACTTAACCGACTGAGCCACCCGGGCGCCCCTCGACGAACATTTAAAAATTGCCTGTTGTGCACAGACCTCGCGTGGATCACGGGAATACAAAATACTAAGACAGCACCTCTGGGCTTGGGGTGCTTATAGTCCGGTCGTGCGGCATTTTTGTTTCTTACGTGATTGTGCTGGAGAAGACTGCGTTCCTTGGATGGTGGGGACCAGCTCTTTCAACTCTGCATCCTTGGTACCTTCCTGGTGCTTGGCACATATTATGCTCAGTCCGTAGCTGTTGAATGAGGGTATCTGGCTGGGATCGCCAGTGTCTGGACTCCTAAGTCAAGGTGTTAAAGTGTTAGAATAGTTCAACGGGTTCATTGTTCATGGGGCGAAGGGCTTCCAACAAGAGGTGTTAGATAACAATGTTTATTCCTAAAGGTATAACCCAGAGAAACAGTTCATTTGTCTTCCCTGCTCCTCCTGATTCGGCTTTATTTTTTTCTCCTTTAGAGTTCTTTTTTGAATGGAATCATGTCACCCACTCACTGGTTTTATATAGCTCCTACCAAAGTAGAACTCAACAAAAATTGTGCCTATTAATTAAAAACCCAGAATGTGGGCAGTTTTTGAACGGCTAATTAAAACTCTTACCAATCAGTTTGCCTTAGCAGTTTTAAACCTTTTTTTTTTTTTTTTTTTTTTTGAAGCTGGAACTTTGCTTCCCAGAGAAAATGACTTTAAAAAAAGACAACTGCCAAGAATGATCGCATCTTGTCTTCAGAACTGTTTCGTGTGCCTCCGGTGAAACTGTAGGGTCGACTATCTTCCTAGTGCTTTGAAGGTTGTTAGCGGCTGGAGAGGACACGAATGGCCTCCCAAGGCCGGTCCCCGCTGCCCGCCAGTGATCGCTCCCGCTGCGGGTCTGCAGACAGCACAGCTGGTAGGTAAAGGCTGGAAAACGTTGTTCTCTTCAGGCCGATCAAGAAGACAGTATCTTACCAACTTCTAGCTGCTGCTGGCACAACGGTGGCCTCTGAAGTTCCAGCTGGTCGGCTGCTGGTCACCTGAAGCGAATGAGGTCCCCGAGGTAGACGGCAGACAGGGCTCAAGGCTCCCGATCTGCTTTCTGTTCCGTCTTCTTTCGGGGACCAGAATTCTCTGCTGTGCCCAGCAGTGCTGGTGCTCCCATAGGATGTGGCTTTCCAGGCACGGAGCCAAAGAGCTCACACAGGACTCCCTGTTCAGCCCCAAATGGCATCCTGCGCTGGCTTTTGGGGTGGGGCGGCCCAGCAGGGCCCCCCTCGTGACTGGAGTCAGGGCTCATGTGGGCTCCCTCGAGGCGGGCACGGGCGAGGGGCACGAGGCGGCTCCAACAAGCGGCCCCATTGTGTCCAGCAGGGGTGGGGCGGGGGTGGGGGGTTGCTGCACAGAGTGGGTGTGGGGTGACCGCCGGGTGACGGAGCCTGGACTCATCTGTGGGGTTTGATTCCGCTGCACCGGGGGAAGAAGCCATGTGGTGAGCATGTGCTTGGGGCCGCGTTTGGGTCCACGGGCTGGCAATGTGCTTTGAGTTTGGGTTTCCTTTCTTTTTCAGAAGGTGGTTGATTCATGCAAAATGCTTAATGATGCCTGCAACACACGGAGGGGAGGGGGGGGGGGCGGGGGTGGAAATCGGATCCCCTTTGATGTGCGGGGTCTTTTTGGAGGTTCCAAAAAAATAGTTCAAAGGTTTACTTTGGACACCACACCTCCAGCACATGTCAAAGTCAAGGCCTGGCTCCCCAGGCAGCGCGCTGGAGAAAACATTTTGGGCCGGCTTCTTCCCCTCTCTGTCTTGTCTTGTGCTGAGCACAGATTTCCCGACATTGCAGTGTCTCGGTGGTGAAAAGGGGAGACTGAGCAAAGGAAAATAAACGGCTCTGAGCTTCTGGAGGGGCCAGAGAAGCAAGGTGCACTGTGGTCTTTCAGCCTGGCTGAAACTGGACGCTGAGGTCGAGGCTGATGTTTGCCTGCCGTCACAGGATCTCCTGTCGCCGTGGAGCTCGGGGCTAGCCGAGGGAAGCACGCTCCCAGGCTGCAAAAGAGCCATCTGGATGCCCCATGTGGGTCAAATCGCAGTTGCTGTGGCAGCAAGGCTGTCTTCCCTCGTCTCTTGTCCTCCACGGGTGTGAGACTCCGGGACGGGCTCTGGGAGGACGGTGAGGGGGAGGGGTGCAGGGTGCTGGGTGGGGGCAGGTTTGGAGGCACATGAAAGGGAAGGGCAGGCGTATCCATTTGGAGACTGGAGGGGAAACCATTTATCATGCTTCTGTGTTCTGAGAGTTTCCTTGCCCTTCCCTGCCCACGAGGCCCCGGGCATGAGGACGCCAGCGGGGTGGAGGCTGGACGATTGCTGGCTGCTTCTTGAGAAAAAGCAAAGCAGAGCTGCGCCTGATGGTAGATGTGGCCGTGACCTTGAAGTCAGGGGCCCGGGGAGAGGTTTTCCTCCCTCTCTCCATCTCTAATTATCAGGAGCTCTTGAGTCCCTTGGGGGACTCACTGGTCTGTTCTGTGGGCTGTTTACTCGCTGGCTAGAGGTCTGAAACCTGACAAAGAAAATCCCGATGTATCTTTTACTCAGTTAGAGAAAAGGCACAAACAGGGGCGCCTGGGGGGGCGCAGTCGGTTAAGGGTCCGACTTCGGCTCGGGTTATGATCTCATGGTTTGTGGGTTCGAGGCCCGCCTTGGGCTCTGTGCTGATGGCTCGGAGGCTGGAGCCTGCTTCGGATCCTGTGTCTCCCTCTCTCTCTCTGCCCCTCCCCGGCTCGTGCTCTCTCTCTCTCTCTCTCTCTCTCTCAGAAATAACCATTAAAAAAAAGAAAAAGACAAAGAAAAAAGGCACAAATCAAATGACATCTCTGGCTCAGGATGAGCGGAGAGACCACAATCCCGAGGGTCGCCGGGCAAGGGGTGAGATGTGGAGGCACACGGGGCTCCACGGCTGGTCCTCAGAATTATGGTTTCTTTCTCCCCATGTGCCCTGTAGGTCCCTGCCCCCGCCCCCCCAGCCCTTCCAGAGCTGGCGTCTCTGAAACACCACGCCCGCCGTCAGCTTCCACAGTGATTTTACCCCAACGTATGCAGTCTCTAGGGGTCAACTCCACAACAATTTAGCAAATTGCAGGAATATGGAATCTTACACTACTTTTTATGTAATTTGCCTCAGGCTTTTGTACGTGTCTCCAGGTGCCCCTCATCGGTCTGCCTTTTGCCGCCTTTGGCCCTCCATCGCAGAGGGGAGTTTCCGCAGGCCTCTCCCTCGTGTGCGGTTGGAAATAATCCCTGTGCGCCCTTCGAGGCTGTTAGGCCAGGACTGTTCCCGGGTCCCGCCCGTTGGACAACTCAATGAATTATTCCCTTTCTTCCGAGGGCCTGTGTCCTTGGAGATCCCCTCTGGTTCCCCAGCACGGCTACACGTTTCTCTGTCACTTCATGCTGGGTCCCTGCCGGTTTTCTCGGGTTGTCTGAAATCTTGCCTCTTCGGAGGATATAGGTTCATTCCCCGCATCCTTCCCCTGGTTTCACATACCGTATTTTGGCAGCCCTTCCTTCCGCGTCACTCCAGGCTCTTGTTTTCACGTTAGAACAAATGTTAGCATTTTATAACGTCCATTTCTGATAGAGCTAACGACTGATGATTCATTGCTCTGGGTCAGGCAGCGTGCGAGGGGCTTTCATTCATCAGGAACTTTTCAGAGAAATCCTGCATCGCTGGCCCGTTTTTACGTCCGGAAATGCTGTCACTTGACAAGTCAGACTCTTGGTAAAGTGGGATTGGGCGGCCCTTCTACAGACAGAACTCAGTTTCCTGGGTGTGTGTTTTATTTCATATCGGTCGACGTTGCCAGATTGTACTCTCACCTTTGGTGAACAATGAAACAATTTGATCAGCTTAGAAAACAGCTCTGGACACACTTGCCAATGGTGTATGATGAGAATCAGTCCCTATTTCTCCTCGCCTCATCAATCCGTGTCCTGATCTTTTTCAGGCCTGCCAGTCTTGTCCTTCTCCGGCCTGGGTTCCCCGGGCACCCAGGCCAGTTTGCACAGCCCCTTTTTCTCCGGCTCCTGGGAAGAGATCACTCAGCATGAGGTGCCACAGCGACTGATACAAGAATGCAAGGTTTGCTATTTGGGGGGCAAGGAGAGAGGCACTGAGCAATGATCTCCAACGTTGATAACGCGTGACTTAAAAGCAAACTGGGCCATGGCCTGAATCCGCTCCCACGTGCCCCAGGACCCGGGGAAGAGAAGGAAGGCGTCCTGGAGAGGCTGGGAATTCCAAATCATAAAGTCAGAGGGATGACGACATCGATTGTATGCGGGGCGTTGCATAATTGCAAAATTTGAGGTCGAGGAAAACGAAGTGATCTGGCGAAGGGAAAACGTACTCAAATTCCACAAAATCTTACACCCAATTGGGAGACCTATGGCACCGGGAAGAGCGTTATTGATGATGGTGGAAGAAACGTGGCCGAGCGCTCACCACCGAGATTAATGACGTCCAGTGCTGCGTTGTGATATTGTTGTGTCTCTCTGGGCTTCGTGGCTAGATGATGTACTTTTTGAGGGCAGGATAATGTCACGTGTATCTCCAGGGCCACACAGAGTGCTCTGAATGGAGCACATGCTCAGAAATATGTAATCAGTAAACTGACATAAAATTAAAAACTCACTTGAATAAGAAACTTGAATAAGTCACAATTTAGGTGAATGCCCTGCCAAGTTCCGTGGCATGAAAGTCCTGACCCTGTGTATTTGTTAGGGCACAGACTAAGGTATTAAAACAGAAAGATCCCACAACATAGTGACATAAACAGGATCGAAGTTTCTTCTCTTATGTAACAGTCCAGAGGTCAACACACCAGGGCTGGAGGCAGGGAGTGGCTACAGTTGGCCTCAGCAGGAAGGAGGAACAGAGCCAGAAAGGTGACCTATGGCGGGGCTGTATTCTTCTGCTCACATCCCGTTGGCTACAACTTGATCACATGGCTACCAAAGCTGCAAGGGAGGCTGGGAAATGTAGTTTCCAGCTGACGGGCTATGCCCAGGCACAATTTAGGAGTTGCATTAGTAAAATGGGGAGAATGAATGTTGGTGGGCAAATATCCTCTGATAGTCCCTAAGCTAAATTTGCCCTAAGAGCCCTCTCTCCCTTCTCCTCCCCTCCTCTTTCCCCCTCTCTTTCTTTCCTTTCTTTCTCTGAAAGGAGGTTAACATTGCCTCTTAAGCAAATGAGATGAACCTCCAAAAGCATTCCCTGTGGTTTGCCCATTAATATTGCCAATCTGGGAGGGATCCTTCAGTGTGACCAAAGGAAAACAAAATTTCAGCTCTGATCTAAACACAGGGCAGGGATGGGGCGCTTGGGTGGCTCAGTCAGTTAAGTGTCTGACTTAGGCTCAGGTCATGATCTCCTGGTCCATGAATTTAAGCCCTGCATTGGGCTCAGTGCTGAAAGTTCGGAGCTTGGAGCCTGTTTTGGATTCTGCGTCCCCCTCTCTGTCTGCCCCTCCCCCCCTCACACTCCATCTGTCTCTCTCTCTCAGAAATAAATAAACTTTAAAAAATAAAAAAGGAAGGGGTGCATGGGTGGCTCAGTCAGTTAAGGGTCATACTTTGGCTCTAGTCATGATGTTATGGTCCATGAGTTCAAGCCCCACGTAGGGCTCCGTGCTGATATCTCAGAGACTAGAGCCTGCTTCGGATTCTGTGTCTCCCTCTGTCTGTCCCCCTCCCCTTCTTGCACTCTCTCTCTCAAAAATAAACAAACATTAAAAAAAAATTAAACACAGGGCAGGGACAGAGCCAGCCAGAGTTGCTGGGAACAAGACCATAGCACAAGAGACGTTTTCTTCTCTCTGCAAAGAATACATCTTTAAGTGACACCAACCTGTCGAGTTTGATGATCAAGAGCTGAGGTCAAACAGCATGTGTCTGGGGAGCTGAAGCACGTGGTAGCCTAAGCCCTTGAGGAGATGTGTGTGTATGGGGGCGGGGAGGGGGGCGGAGTGGCTAAGAATGTCAGGGAAGAAGCCTGTTTTAAACTGAAAAGACACCCCATCCGATAAAGGTTGGGGTACGAGACACAAAACATGTGGCCTCTGGAGGAAGCAGCCTAGGTTTTCTGAGCTGGCCCAGCCAGGGCTATGGAGGTCAAGCAAATCCAAGGTGGGAAAGACAGGCCAGGCATGGCTCCAGGGCACGGGCTGGCAGGCAGAACGGAAAGGGTGAACTCTCAGGGAGGATGGAAGGACCGCTTCAGAGACCAAGGCAGGGAGCCTGGGGAAACTGGACACGGTGAGAGATGAATGTAGACGAGATCTTTGCTTCTAGGCTGGATGTGCCAACCGTGCAGGAGGAGGGACATGGGGGCAAGTCCCCAGGAGCAGCACATTGGGGTAAAGCTGGTTTTCAAAACTTAGATCACTTGGTGCGTCTGAGTGGCTCAGTTAGTTGAGCATCTGACTTTTGATCTCGGTTCGGGTCGTGATCTCGTGGTTCCTGAGATTGAGCCCCAAGCTGGGCTCTGCACTCCCTCCTTCACTTTCTCTCTCCTCTTTCTTAAAATGGATAAACAAACCTAAAAAAAAGAAGAAGAAAAAGAAAAGCCTGCGCATTTGCATCTGTTTATCTCTGATCTGTTTTCCTGGAAGGAGTCTTAGACGCCTAGTCTCTGTCTCTTCCCATCCTCCCTCTCTCTCCCTCTGTCTCTCCCTCCTCCTCTCTCTCCCTCCTTCCCGCTCTCCTTTCCTCCCCTTATAACAGACATTAATTTAACCCTATTACTTACCAGGTACTATCCCAGGAGTTGGGGAAAACAACCATGAACCAAGATTTTAAAAGTCTAGTTGAAGAGACAAATGATTCATGGCCAATTACTGGCCAAACATCTTTGTTCTCCGGGCCAAGTCTATTCCTGGCCTTCCCTTGCCCACAACAGGGCAGCTCTAAGTGGCATTGGCATGGTGATCAGTGAGGTGATTCATTTTCTTCCAAGGAGGTTTCAGAAAACAGAAGCAGTGGTTGCTGAATACTATTTGCAAACCACCTGTAACGCTGTAGATGTTGACTGTTTAGAGCCACGCCCAGAATCCGAACTCTCTTCCTCTGGAGGCATATTAGAGACAGAGACGGAGCGAGATGACGAAATCCGCCGAGGGATACAGAGGCAAACCATCAGAGAGTCGAAAGCTGTTTGCCCCAGAGAACCGAAGTCTTCTTGATTGGTGGCTGGGAAACATTATAAATGGACACACAATTGCACAAAGCATCGAAGCTTCAGGAGAGCCGCCAAATGCATCAGTATTTAATCAGTATTGAATGCCAAATGTATTCAGTACTTAATCCTCTTGGTTTTTACGATGAAGTTTTACCCATTTTAAAACTGGTTCATGCACAGTTTTAAATATAAAATTACTCTTTATTCAACTTGCGATTCCCCGATATGTATCGTAAATTGATCTGACGTTGCTGAGATTTCTAAAGGAGCTTTAGATTTTGAGTTAGATTTTCAAGCGACTTGAGTGTGAATCCCATAATGGAGTTTGTTCAGCCACAGTGTTACTCTATACAAGGAGGATAATAGTAGCCAATTTAGCCAGGTCGTGGGGATTATAAGGCAATGTGTGAGAACATTCCATCAGCAGTCCAGCATTGTACGGATGTTAGATTTTGTTACGCCTCTTCTATTACTAAGTGTCAGTTTCCTTTAAATAACTTTGAATGGCGTATCAACCTGGCCATCTTGAAGCTTAACCACTAATTACATAACACTACAAAAATAATTGTAATGGTTGGATAGGGACTATAAAAAATCTCTGCTCAGTCTCCTTTTGGTGTAGCCCAAGCTTTCTAAAGTATTTGGAATTGTCTTTAGATGTCTTCATGGGTTATGCTCTTTCTCAAGGTATAAGACGTAAGAGGTTTTTTGTAATAAAATACATTTTATAGCTGGGGGGGGGGGGGAGTCTCTGCCCAGTGATGGTGAAAATACCAGGGAAGATTCCTGGCTAACAGTACCTGGGTGTGACTCCCTCCTTTTCCCCCAATAAGGGGCCGACTGGTAGAAATCTTGTTTTTGGGTGGCAATGTTTCAAAACGGATTATCAAGTTATCAAGATTGACTGACTTAGAGGCATTGCCCACCACATTGTTACGTTATGTACAGAATAATTCCGAGATGAGAAGAAACCTATGACCAATACAAAAATCATAACAAAAGGCCCCTCCTTTGAACTCTTCTTATGACTATTCACCCAGAGCTGGTAAGGGAGAGGGACAAGAGTCTGAAAGCCTCGAGTGTATCCCTGGACAAATGACTCCTCTCTTCTTGGTGTGAGATGCTTTATTTGTTAATGGGAAGCCCACTGCTGGATTCTTAACTCACCAGGCCACGCTGTGTGGGGGCTAGAGAGGCATTCAGGGATGGAGGTGGTTTAATTCTACCTGGTCTTGGCTTACTGTCTGTTTATTTTTGAGATAGAAAGAGAGAGAGAGAGAGAGAGAGAGAGCAGGGGAGGGACAGAGAGAGAGGGAGACCCAGAATCCAAAGCAGGCTCCAGGCTCTGAGCTGTCATCACAGAGCCCGACGAGGGGCTCGAACCCACGAACCGCGAGATCGTGACCTGAGCGGAAGTTGGATGCTTAACCGACTGAGCCACCCAGTGCCCCCACCTGATCTTCGTTTAGATACCGCAGAGAAGTACACTCCTTGGTGGGCTGAAAGAGACTTATTTCAAACCCTGGAATATACGCCGAAGAGCTCCTTTGCAGCTCACACTTTCTGGAAAGTAATATAGACTGAAAACCAATGATCCATATCCTGTCTGGTAGGAACCTTGGAGCCAGAGGAGAACTCTTCCTGCCACTGGAATACTATTTATGCCCTTACAGAATACCCAGTTTGTTTCCAAAGAGCTGACCCATGAAGTAAAATAAAACCAAGTCAGCTCTATTATCTTGCAAATGGATCTGTTCTGAGGACAGCAGACAGTGGCTGAGAGAAATTCCTAGGAGCCATCGATGTTCTAGTTATTATAAACACAGGACTACGGTTTTCACGGGATTGCTAAATGAAGGAATCATTCTCATTGTAGAGTCTGGACATCATATCAGTCCTACTTCTATTGAATGTCACAGATTACTTTTTAAACAGTTGGGACCTTTAATACTCAACTGATAGGGGGCGCCTGGGTGACTCCGTTGGTTAAGCATCCAGCTCCTGATTTCTCCTTGGGTCATGATGTCACAGTTTGTGAGACGGAGTCCTAGAGTCTGGCTCTGTGCTAACAGCGAAGCGTCTGCTTGGGATTCTCTCCGCGGCTCCCTCTGTCTGCCCCTCCCCATTTGTGGCTCTCTCCCTCTGTCTCTCTTTCCCTCAAAATAAATAAATAAACCAACCCCCCCCCCCCAAAAAAAAAAAAAAACCCCACTCAACTAAAAGACTGCCAGGGAAGACCTTCTATGTTCTGAACTGTACAATGGTGGAGGGAGGGAAGGATACTAGAGAGAGAACCGGATGGTGAGATCCCTTCCTGCCGTGGCATTAGCCCAGGTAGTCGAAGGTAGAGGTTGTAGGAGTCTGGAGAGAGACACCACAATCGGCTTTGATCTTCAGGCAAAGGTCAGGCTGGTCATAGTACAGATATTTGGTTTCTGCCCTGCTTGGTGAAGCAGAAACCACGTGCTCTTAGTTCCAAGAAAACCAACCCCCAAACTGAGAACCACTTCAGCTTTCAGATGAAACCGACCAAAAGTTGTCCAGGGGCTCGTGAGACTGACCTTATTTCTTGCCTTTCTGCTCCCTGACTTTCCTGCCCTGGGTTCTGCTCTTTTCCTCTGGCACAAGAGAAAATATCCTCTGGCTTTGAGGTCACCCCACCAAAGGTTTGACCTACCTGTACTTAGTTCTTGAAAATGCAAAAACACTTGTGATAACATATAGCGAAGGGGCAGGAGTACCTTCAACCCAAGGCTCACAAAGCTTGTGTCTTCGTGACTTTGGCCCTTGAATAACAGGTTAACTCGGCCCCCGGCACCCTGGCCTACGTAGAAGGTCGGATATGGAAGGGACTTTAGGGCTCATTTTCTAGTCTATCTTCTTCACCTTTAAAGGTGAGAAAAGGGAGGTCCAACAGAATCCCCCGGGAGCACCATCCCAGGCGCAGTATGAGTGGCACCCTTGGGGTGGTGTCCCCACACCTCCCTTTCAAGGCCATGCCCCTGGGATTGTGGCCTTTCCCCTTTTCCTCTGTCTCAGGATTGCCACCCGGTGTCCCCGAGCCTGTTTCCTCCAACCTTCAGAATAAGAATCCCTCACCAATGCATGAGGTTGGCTTAATGTTCATTATGAACTAATGGGTGGAAAGCGTCATCTGTAATTTTAAAGCAGTCTGCTGGTGTGAGATGCGATTATACAGATATCTACCGCGTAACATCACCTATCCGTGTTTTTCTGTCTTTTGGCCTGGAGCACCTTAATCCTTCGGTTGGCTTTAATTAATTCCAGGTGTACAATTAATATGTTAGTGGCGCCCTCAGCCCTCAGGACTTCATTGTTCTGCAATTTCTGGGGCTTCAGTCGCGCTCTGTGCTCTCAAGCTGAGCGGGGCTTTTGTAGAGAGAGTGTCTCTTTACCACCGTGTGCAAATCCCCACGCCAGCCACAGATAAACCAAAGGATTGATAATTGTGGCTGCGAATTGATTCCAGAGAAGCGTGAAAGGGAGCTCGGCTAGTATGTCGAGAACGGCTCACGTTGCAAACATGCAGTTTGGGCGCGCAACGTCCCAGGGACCCAACTCTTGTTGAAAACAGGGAGCACCACGATTGTAGCCCCACCAACCCCGGGGGAATCTTGGGAATGAATGAGGATGCGCCGTGGGTCCTTGGCAGGGGCAGGGGAAGAGTTTATAAGGGCCTTAGTGAGCAAGGACAAAGTGTGATCGTTGGCAAAGAGAAGAATTTTAAAGCAATTCGTGTGACGGGGTGTATGCGGGGTGAGCTCAATCTTGGTGGCTCCTTCCTTCGAATCCCTTCTTCCCGTCCGTGCCATGGGTGAGTAGCTCGCTGTCGCCGTAGCAGTCTGCTAGCAAGTAAGGAAATTAACAGAAGTTCTTGTTTCAAGAGATTCTTCCAGAATGCGGCCCCACACGTCCGCTTTCGTCTTTGTTATTTTGTTCTGCGAGGATTTTCTCAGTCTCTGCGTGTCTGGCTTGATGGATAATCTTTCCAATGTGGAGGGATATTTTAGACTGGAACAACAGTATCTTAGGCATTAGAAAAGCTTGAAGAATTCATTTGTCATACCTGCTGCGATGTGTTAATGACGAAAGGTTACACACAACACGAAATATTTGAATCTCCTGGATACGGAAAGTTAGTGAAAATGCTTCGTGCCATTTTCCATCACTGTTCCAAGATCACATCTGTTTGGAACTGAACCGTAGCATGTGTGCTGGGGAACCTGTATGAAATTAACTTTTATAGCTGCCTTTACAAGCAGGATCTTTTATTGTCTACAACTTGGCTGGGATTCAGGAAGTTCCCAAAATGATTTATTGTCATTTGTGCCTATTCTATGGCGGCTGATGAAACTGATATATTATTGAACATATGCAGTCATTCTGGCTAGAGACAACAGATCATCTAAGCCTTTTATCCAAAAGGATCGAAGAATTCACATTGTGGAAGAAAAAAAAAAAGCCAAGTATTTTGTTTTAAGTGAAATAATTACTTGCAGGAGCAAAACATTTGTTACTAATCCTATAGTGGCTTTTTTTTTTTTTTCTGTTTGCCAACATAGTAAAAACTTATTAGAGTCTAGAATACGTTCTTTGACTAAAGTCTTCAGGTACTATTTCCCCATAAATGTTCAGTCACATTCTTACAATATCTGAGATGGTTAGTTCAGTTTATTAGACCGTGATATTAAGAATCAAAGATCACGAACTTAAATTTCTTTCATGTTACTTAAGGCAAAAAAAAAAAACAAAACAAAAAACCAAAAAACCCACCTCTCTTCTAGTTTAACAGAGGGGCCCCTTTAGTCCAGCCACTCGTCTTTCATATGGTTGCAAAAGGAATTTGGTGAAATGGGGGTGATAACAATGGAGTCTCTCTTTCCTGGTCGAAACCCTCAGAAGCATGTTTTTCTATTAAAGAATCGGAACTCCCGTACATGAAGGACAGCGCCATGAACCAATCGTGTTCTCGTGATTGAGAACAACAAGCACCACGTTGCATGTGATTCAAGTAGATGTGGGAAAGAAAAAGATTAAATATAATTCTAGGAGCTGCACTTACAGCATATAAAATATTTAATCCTGTGGCAAAATCTGGAGTTTCTGGATTCAGTGCGCACTGTCTCAGCCAGATAGCTAATTGACACATTCATAGTTCAGCTGGGTAGTCAAAGATCTGGGAGTTTCAGATGGATTTGGAAGTGTTAACCAGCGAGAAGATTTAGATCCAGTTTTCTAGCGACAGTAGTGGTTAAAAACATTTGATTTATAATGTCAGTGGAAAACAAAACCAAACAAAATCCCTAGGCACCGTAGAAACATTTTCCACAGGGTCACCCACGAGACAAAGGTGGTGATCGTTACTCCATATGGAATGAGAGACCCACTTCTGGGCAACAGAATTTGGAGCCCGGTTCTGGGATTCTGCCTGGTCTACACCAATCCTCTTTGTTCCAGAAGCATTTTTTCCCCCCTTTAAAATGGAAGTGGTTTATATATTTACAACCCCACTCATCTTCTTCATTTAGGTATCAACAGATGCCATTAACTTCCTACAGATCGAAAAATAGAAACTCAATTTAAGGGCGTTACCGGCATTGATTACAAAATTCTTTAATCCCTAAGATTCTGGCATTAAGTTTCCGGTCTGTGAGCGGACTGTGGAACCAGCATCAGTCTTGACCGAGTAAGTGTCTCAATTGTATTCGGAATTTGCTTTCCCTTCCCTTAATCTGCTAGGCTTGATGGTTTGACGAGGGCTCCGCGTTAATACACTTATTTCCCAGACAGGTGAGTTCACTTCAAATAGCGAAGGAATCTTTCATAGCCGTGGACAACTGCTGACGATGTCAGAGCAGAATGTTCCCGCACCAGAGTGGTTCATTCTCCGCACGCTCTTGGGGGCCGTAAGCAAACAATGTAAAGTACACGTCTTACTGTCAGGCCCATGTCTTTGCTCCTGAAGAGGGAAAGCACATTTTCGAGGGGCTCGGAAACCGCTGAATGCGGGTAATGTTAATTGGGTGTAAAACTTCAAGGGGCATATTACTAATGCCAGAGAACAAAGCAATCGAGGATCTGGTAACTAATTACTAACAGCACTGTCACTATTTTATGTAAGTGTGAACAAGAATCATATGTTTCTTATAGTTCATCCTTGTTGATGTACTTAGCGTTACTGGTAAAAGTGTAATAATGAGCAGCTAGATGATTACTGGCAACTGCTGTAGGACATTTCTCGATAGCAGCGTTTTGTACCCATGCCCAGAGGCCCCGGGGGCAGTGGACATTCTTTAACTAAATGAAGCAATTTAGTAGTTGTTGTGATTTAAAAGCACTATCACAGACTTGAGTCAAGAGACCCTGTCATCATAATCTGAGGCTAATGACACTGTGATTTGTTGTTGCAGGAAGCCGGACAGACTCCCCCGGTGGACGAGTCTAGACGTCACCGTGTGACTCTGGCTTCCCTGGGAGCCCTAGGTCTTGCCGGGAGATAGAACGAATAGATGCTGGTGGAGTATGAGGGAACTTACCTTGGGATTCCAGGAAAACAGGGGGATGCTCATATTTATTCGAGATCAGATGAGCAGCTGTGGACACCTAGTTTTTTGCTTTTTGGTTTTTTTTTTTAAAGAGCCTTTTATTTGAGAGTACTGAGAAGATTTATCTAAGGACCTTGTTAGGACAAAGAGGATCCACTCCAAAAACTAGGTGATTATGGATCGGAAGAACGTCTGACCAAGGGCTAGGGGGTTGTATGCTAACCTATAAAAAGGGATCCTGAAGATATGAAGGCAGAGCCATTCAAGGAAAGAACTTAGAATCACAGAATCCTAAAGTGTGGAGCTGGGAGAGATGGGAAGGTAATCGTCTCACCTCCTGCCACGTAGTCAATGATGCGATTGAAGCTCGATGAGGTCGCCTTCTCGTAGTGGGAAAATCACTCAGGGTCAGCTTCCCAACTCCTCGTTCGGCTCTTCTGTCCAGTGCATCGTTTCCTCGAGAAAATGCAATTGTATCTGGCCTCAAGGCCCATCCTCATCAGGAAAGCCTTGACCTGTAATTTAATTTCTGGGTAGGTCTCTCTGTAGATAACTCGTGTAGCCAGCCACGTCTCACTCGTCCTGGAGAATCAGTAAATTTACTCTCTGGTATGTTTCCATCTCATGTGCCCCTGGGAAGTTTGAGCTACTTCCTAGGGCCCCCGGGCTGGGAAGCAGAAAGTCTGGGCTCCGGTCTCATTTCTGTCAAGTAACGTAACCTCTCGGGTTTGTTCTCTCATTTGTAAAGTTAGAAAGTGATAGGGTGAGAGCTAAGGCTGTCTCAGCTCCAAATTGATAAGGCTCTAACCATATTTCAAGGGAAGACAACGGGGGCTGCTTTCAGGGCGGGACGGTGGCCGTCTTTTTATGCTTAAATGTGTGTTGTGAGTTCCAAAAAGGAAGCTGCTAGTAGAGGCAAATGGAGCCAGGCGGCTTGTCAACATCAGCAAGCATCATTGGGAAAGACCTAAGAGGTCTCTGAACAAAATGATGTCTGGATGAAAGGGATGAGCAACGAACCCCGGGGAATTACCGAGAGAATCGAAGTTAAGCTCATCGGGAGTCCACTGGTGGAGGACGTGGTGGAACCAGAATCTTTGAGTTTCTCCGAGTGTGCTCTAATAATAATATAGGGAAAAAATGACTCCAGGGGCGCCTGGGTGGCTCCGTCGGTTGAGCGTCCGACTTCAGCTCAGGTCAGGATCTTGGGGTTCGTGAGTTCGGGCCCCGCGTCGGGCTCTGTGCTGTGCTGACCGCTCAGAGCCCGGATCCTGCTTCGGATTCCGCGTCTCCCCCTCTCTCTCTGCCCCTCCCCTGCTCGCGCTCTGTTCTCTCTCACGCAAAAATAAATGAACATTAAAAATTGTTTAAAAAAAAATGATTCCAAGATCACATAAGTTTTTAAAACATTGGGAAAACAAAATCAAATTGATTTGTTTAGGAAAGGCTTCTCAGTGCCTTTAACATGACAAGGTGCTTTGGGAGTATCAGAGGTGCAGAATTTCCCAGACTCTTTCGGCCATGGAACACCTTGTTTTCTGGCACATTTCTGGGGAAATGTTGTCTTAGAACACACCAGAGGAGAGGAGTGAGGGTAGTTCAGGGTGACAACTCTTAGAGCACATATGAGTCGGAGACTAGAAACTATAAGGCAGTGGGGATCTGTGGGAGAAACTGTGACCTTGAAATAAAGCACACACTTTCTAAAAGGAGGGGGTGGGCAAACAGTAACTCCTAGAATGTCTAATGCTTTCAAGGACACGAAACTGGTTGTATTGCTTAAATGGCTTCTGGTTATTTCCTGGCTTGCAAATGGTATAGGCAGCAGGATACTCTCGTGCAGAAGCAGAGATGAATTTTTATGTGATTTTTGGGGGGTTTTGTTTCGCAAAGACTAATTTGTAGTGCACAGCTTGAGCCGAGGGGAACGGGCTGGAGCCCAGCACAAAGTCCTAGATGAAGACATGCATTCTTATTGTCGTAGGGACCTGGAGTTCTCATTTTCTTTGCATATGCACCCAGAAGTGGGATCGCTGGGTCACACCCTGGAGTTTTTAACTGGAGGTTCATGGATACGTATCAGAGGAACAGCGGATGCACGTGGGGATACGCACGCCTACTGCTTTGTGTTTGTTTGTTTTGTTGGTTTTTGGAACAGTGGAAATGGCTTTTTATCATATTCTCAAAACAGTTTATCATATCAACAGTAGCCCACAGTGCCGGACTGAAGCTCATTTTGCAGAGGGCAGGAAGTGAAGCTCAGAGAGAGGAAACGTTTTTCAGGACATCAGCATATTGTCTCTGTCTTTCGTTGCTGGCGGTGAAGTTCACCTGAGAATGGATGAGCAGTGGGTAGACTGGAGAATCCACTGGGTGAGCCTTGACCATAGGTTTTGGGGTTACCCTTGTGCCTAGACTGAAGTAGGCTTTGAAATATGCATCATGCTTCTCATTTCACAGGCAGAACGTGGACGGTACAAATTATTCAGACTGACCTCCAACTTGAACATTTTACTAGAAACCCTGAGTCTTGATTCCCATAAGAAGTGACTCGTAATTAATTTGTTGCATGTTCCGTATCTCTAAAAACAAAACCAAACGAATGAATTTTGGTTTTAAACATGCCATCATCATGAAAGATTTTTCTCTGTGCTCGGTATCACACTGGGCTTTTGCCTTGAATATCACAAAGATTTTGAACTCAAAAGGGTTTTCATTTTACCTTTTAGAAACATGGTCTAATTTATCTGCATGATTGCATTTTAATTAGCACTCCCATTGCCTATTTAAACATGCAAAGATATAAAACGAGCCAACCAAATAGGAAGACAGATAGCCAAGGTGTTTGCTACTGTGCTATTATTGAACACTGCCTTGGGATAAACCCTGTACCAGACTCCAATTTAATAGCGTGAACTGGTTCAAAATAAACCCATTTGTAGGCACAATATTTTACATAAAGGCTAAGCTGCCTTAGCAATTGTTGATAATTACGGATCCCGGCACAGCTCGGAAGATCTCCAATAAACATCCTTTGGAAGTAAATCAGCCATTCTCGCCACTTAAACGACAAACGTGTAAAGAGTTTTATAAGGGGCATTTTTACACAAGTCTTGGGTGGTTAGGTGATGACCCTTGGAAACCTACGACCACGTCACAGTCCCGCCTGTGTGCATGTTGTCGTGGGAGGGGAGGGCAAGGGAAGGGTGCACACCACAAGAATGGACTTAATCTGGGGGAGAGGTTTTAACTCTCTTTATAGCCTCGCACAAGGCAGAGGTTCCGCGTGGCGCGTGCGGCTGTTCGGCCGAGCCTCTGCTTTGCAAAATTCCGAATCGGGCTATTAAGATCAGAAATAAAGGCGAGGCAAAGGGAATTTGCCCCGCGGGACCCAGCTTGGGAAGCCCTGGCTTCGGACACCTTTTTAACTAAGACCTTTGCGGGCCCGCGTCCTCTAACCAGCAGCCATCAGGAGTCAGGTGAGCCCTAGCTCAGGCTAGTGGCCAGAACGCCGTGATTATCTGCCAGCACTCAGGTTTCAAAAATCGGTTGAGAATTGGTTCAAATAGTAGTCTATGAATATTTCCCAAGATAGCTGCTATATGCGAAGATGAAATGTTTATTGTTCTATGTCTTGGTCAGCTACCGGTTACTCTGCTAAAGCCTGGACTCACTGAAATGCAATGTCTTACTTTCCTCTTAAGTCACATTGTGGCCACGAGTCACCCAACTCTGTGGTTTTGAAAGAGAACCTGGAGCAAACTTGGAACTTGTGGCTTGAAAGTGACACTGCTTGTTCGGCCCGTCTGCGATCGTCGTCTTGGGACATCTCGTTGACGGGAAGGACAGAACTATTCTTTTTTTTTTTTTTTAGCGGAATTCAAAATCGTGCTTCCGGCAAAGCAGTTTCCATCTTTGTACGAGCAGATCTTTAGGAGGCCCGTCGGGAATCATTCTGTAATGACTTCTCAGTGATTGCAGGCGTCTGGAGTGTTCTGGGCCCCAGGTGTAATAAACAGTCAGAGGGACTTGACCTCAGAACTCTTAACGTCCAAGCAACTCATCTCCAGCTCAGTCACTGCCATCGTGGATGGCGAGGGCCCCAGCGGGTGGCTTCCTTCTCTTCTCCCGTCAAATTCCTCGGAAAAAGACGGGGCCGGGGGCGGTGTGGACAGCAACCAAGGACGGCCAGCCAGCAGCTTCATCCAGCTCGACTCTTCCCCACCGCGCTGACAAGGCAGAACGAAAGCACAGGCATCCTGCTCTTTCTCATGAAACCCATGGCGCCCTCTCCGGTCACCAGGCCGGCGGTTGCCTTTGCTTCGTTGTCCTCCCTCCCCCACGTGCTCAAAGCCTTGCAAAGTCTCACGACCGCTGCAGCCCTCGTCCTCCCAGGGTACAACCCGCACCGCGGCGGAGCCAGCAGGAGAGGGAGGCCGGCAGCGACTCCTCTGGGCCTCAGTTGGTTCCACCGAAGCGGCCACCCCCGCGTAGGTAGTGAGGGCTGACAGGTGGAGCGGGCCCTTTGGAGAGGCCATCTGCAGGCACGTAACGTATCTTTGCAGGGAGCATAAGTCAAGGAGGCTCCGGCAGAGTGCTCACTTGTTCCCACGGTCCCGACCTCTGGCTGGGGCACCGCGCGTGGAGCGTGGAGACACGGCGCCGAGAATTGCCTGCATCTGATTTGCAAGGACCTCCAGGACTTTGACGATGCTCAGCGCCTGCCTTCACCTCCTTTGCTGCTGGCGCAGCCGCCCCCGCCGTGCTTTGGTGGCACTTCTCAGGCTGGGACTGGGGGATGGGGGGCACGGGGGGGGGCGGGGAAGGGAGAGGGTTGTAAGAACCGGGTAAGATGTCTCCTATTTATCTGTGAGGCCACTACTTGTGAGGACCTTGGTTCAAAAATCTTCATAGCTCTTTGTTTCTTCCCTGCTCACTATATTCCCCCAAAACCTGCATTGGATCACCGAGACTTTCTACCATTTTTACAGAAGCCACTTGTTGTGAGATAATAGAAATAGTGTATATTGGGTTCTGCCCTCAGTTCTTGGCACAGAACTCATAAAAGCCTTGTAATTTCTTTCTTTCTTTCTTTCTTTCTTTCTTTCTTTCTTTCTTCCTCTTCCTTCCTTCCTCTCTTTCTTTCTTTCTTTCTTTCTTTCTTTCTTTTCTTTCTTTCTTCCCCTTCCTTCCTTCCTTCCTTCTTTCCTCTTTCTTTCTTTCCTTCTTTCTTTCTTTCTTTCCTTCTTTCTTCTTCTCTCTTCCTTCCTTCCTTCTTTCCTCCCTCCCTCCCTCCCTCTCTCTCTCCCTTCCTTCCTTCCTTCCTTCCTTCCTCTTTCTTTCTTTCTTTCTTTCTTTCTTTCTTTCTTTCTGAGAGACAGCAAGCAGAGCAGGGACAGAAGGAAAGAGAGAGAATCCCAAGTAGGCTCCACACTCAGCACAGAGCCTGACGTGGGGCTTGATCTCATGAGATCTCATGAGATCATGACCTGAGCCAAAGTCAGGAGTCCAGTGCTTCACTGGCTGAGCCATCAGGCATTCCCCCCCTCCCTTTTTTAAAAACCTTGTAACTCCCTAAGTGATCAGAGTCCTTGAAGAATCTTTCGTTCTTATATCTGGTCTTTGACCCCTGTTCCTGACAGAGCTCCTACCTCTCTTGGAATTTCCTGGGTGATAGCCATATCTTTTGTTCTGCTGAGGCGACTCTGGGTGGGCTCTCAGGTGGCTCCGGAATGGGGGCTGGTCACCTGAAAGACCAAGCCAGGATTAGATGCTTGGAATTTTCAGCCCTGCTCCCATTCTCCAGCGAGGGGAGGGGGGCTGGAGATGACGTTAATGACTGATCAAGCCTGTGTGATGGAAGCTCCAGAGAAACCTCCAAAACATGGGGTCCAGAGAGCTTCTGGGTTGGCGCTGGTAGAGAGGTGTCCAGAAAGAGTATGGAAGCTCTGTGCCCCTTCCCACATTCCTTGCCTTGCACATCTCTTCTACCTCGATTTTTTTTTAATCATTTCCTTTTATAAGCTAGTCAACAGTAAGTAAACTGTTTTCTTGGGTTCTGTGAGTTACTGTAGGAAATTAATCAAACCCGAAGAGGGGGGTTGTGGAAACCTCCGATGTGCTGCCCGCCCATGGGTCAGTCGCCCATGTGACTGCCAGGACTTGTAATTGGCATCTGAAGGGGGGAGGAGGGGAGCAGTCTGGAGGGACTGATATAAGAGTGTCGCAATTGAGTTACATTGTAGGGCACCCAGCTGGTGTCACAGAGGATCGCTTGGTGGGGACCCCCTCCCCATATCTGTGCTCCAGACACTGTGAGGGTCGCAGCTGAGTGAGACACAACAGGAAAAGTGTAGGTTTTCTCTACATTCTCTGAGTTTGAGTTTCTCCATCAGCAGAATTAGGAGTAGTTCAGTGGGTCTCAAAAGTGCGGTCCCCAGACCAGCAGACTGGGCACCATCTGAGAACTTGTTAGAAATGCAAATTCTCAACCTGCTCCCCCCCCCCCGCCCCCCCGCCCCTCCACCCCCGGCTGAGGCTTTCTGAGTCAGCCCTCCAAAGGGGGCTGCTGCAGGTTCAAGGTTGAGACCCCCTGGAATGAGTTGCTAGCACCTGTGCTTGTATGACCCTGCCCTTCGGCTCCTCAGGACACGGCAGACCCAAAGCCCTACACACACAGGAGAGCATCTCCAGAGGGAGACCTGCGAAGTGTGTCAGCCGCGAAGTGTGTCGTTGCCCAAATGCAAACGCAGAATTAGAAGAATCATGCGATGTCAGGAAAACTACAGAAAGGTGAACTGGACCGGCAGGCTCAAAGCCTTTTCGTTCAAGATTCTTTATCCCTCTTCAGTCGACCTGCAGCGATTTCACAGGACAGCGATAAGTTCTCGACTCCTGTTCGCCTGCTTCAGGCAGGGATGTGCAGGCTTGAGCTGAAGGATTTTTTTTTTTTTTCTTTTACCCAGGGATCGCTCCTTTGTTTGAGAGAGATGCCTCCAGAACACTAATAAATGCCGTGCAGCTCCACCTGTTAAAGCAACTGCTCTATCTTCAGGCTAGGAAGACAAGCTCTTCTGAAGTAGGTATCAGAGTTATTACGGTAAAGTTCTGACCTCGGGCTCCATTGCATATGCGATGTCTCCTGCTTCTGATGCACCCCCCACCTCTCTCCTTGCTTATGTGACTTTTACTTGCACCGGCGTCTCCTGGGATGCTCTTCCTGAACTTCCGCAGTTGGATTCAGAGCCCTTCTTCGGGGTCCCCCGGGCACCCTGTACTGATCTGCGTCATAGCCGGTGACACAGTGTGTCAACATTGCTACCTGACTCCTCGATTTCTCTCTCAGCTGAACTCCACGGGGACAGTGACTGTCTCCCTCTTCACTCATTTCATTCCCAAGGTCTAGCACGGTACCTGGCGCATAAAAGAGCATCAGGAATTCCTTATTTAGGGGGCAGCTCCATGGCTCCCGGCCACCCTCCACGAGGTGGTATTTTTCCTTTTTTTGAGCCATTTGTTCACCCATCCATCGGTCAGATATCTATCGGGCAAATGGTAGGCGTGGCCCAAGGACAGGACACGGGGCTTGGTGCTGTTGGCCATTCAGAAAGGGGTCTGTTGCCTCTTCTCCCCCAGGACCTGAAGACCCAGTGGCTTCTCCTGCCCCCTTTTTGGTTTGTTTTTACACCTCCAGTGCACAAGGCCCGTTCATGGTAAGCCACGACTACGGACCTCTTCAAGGCTCTGCTCTTGATTGATGGAATGTTTTCCTTTTTCCCCTTTCATTTCCCCCCTCATTTTTGGTCCTCTCTGTAGGCAACCAGTTTAACCTGTTTGTGTGCATTGTGTTCTTTGCCTGTATTCCTATAAAACATGTATTTCTCTTTGGGGAACATGTGTTTTCAGTTTATGCAAACGGCATACCGGAAACCTCATGGTGCTGCTTCCTTTTTCTGCTCTGCCTGGTCACGGGCATCTGTGTGGCTGTGCGCAGCATCCCCGTTTGACGCCTCTGTTCCAGTGATGAGCGCTAGACCGTCTCCAGCTCCCCATTGCCGCAAATGTTGTGGTGAGTACCCTCAAACTCGCCCCCTTGTTGACCGATAGGACAGTCCTTAGGGATTCCTGACGTATATCACCTAGGACTCAGAGGCAGGAATGCTGGGTGATAGCATATATATGTCTTTACATTGGCTGAGTATTGCCAGATTCTCTCCAGAACGGCTGCCTGGACCTTGTAAGTTGGCAGAAGTTCCTTCTATGTATTCTAAATCGTAGTCCCTCGTCAGATTTGACATTGCAAATATCTCCTTCCAATATGTTGTCTGTTAACTTTATCCATGATGTCCTTTGTCTTGAAAATATATGTGTATATTTTCTTCCCTTCTCTAAAATGTATTACAGGGATTGGTTTTCAATGGCCCTAAACGATCCTTTGATTATGAGCAAAAGTGTATAGCTTTTCACCCTAGCGTAAATTTTGCCATACAGTATCACACGTGCGTGGACCTCAGCGTGCCTAAGTGGGTTCATCGGTTGAGCCTTAAGAAAGAGAAATCCCTGGGTATTAACCATAAAACTACCCAAATATCAGTCCATTTTGGAAATAGGGCTGTAAGGACTGTAAATAAAGAGTCATGCATAGTTGTGACAACCCCGGTCAATAACCAAAACAAAAGGCAAACAAAACTCCTAAGAAGTACTTGTGACCTTAGAGCTTGGGGACCAGGACTTGGAAAAGCTGAAAGAAGACATTGGGTTTCCCTTGGGCAGGCCTCTGTTTACACTCCTTTTGAGAATTTAGAAGTAACCCTCTCAATGTTTCCTCTTGGCTCTGCATATTTGACCTTGGCTGGCAGGTGGGCCGTTGGAGTTCATGAACATTCCGGGGGTGTATGTATAACAAAAATATCCAAATTCCTTGGTATATATTAAGATACTTTATCATTCAGACCTTCTTGAGGAAGGAACAGGGTCATGTTCATTAGATGTCACTGAGAGAATCTCAGACATATAGTGGAGACTCAATAATTTTCCCCAGCATAAGGGAAATCTGCTCTTTCCCTCATTAACGATGACCATAGGACATGGTAGGTCCTTAAGCTTTAAAATATCAATGAATGAATCTGATGACTGAATTGATGCTAATGTGTAGTTTAGTGTGTAACATTTTCCACATGGTATTGACATCTTAAGAAGAAATTTCTGCAAACAGTGTTCATAGTAATATAGGGGAATGATTGTAATAATGGAATTTACAGGTAGCAAAATACCAGCTAGAAAGGGTGGGGGATATTTGGGACTAGACAGTTCTTTCGATGCCACTCAAATTCCTTCGTCTATGGAAGTGTCAGTATTTAGGGATGTCTTAGGTATGTTTATAAGCAAAGTTAGCCTTTCTTCCCAGGCTTTGTATTTTTGGGTTTATCAGAAACGTGAGCAGATAAGTATACAGCACATGGAATTTCTGAGTAGCTATTTTGATATGGGTCACATTTCATCGTGACAACAGTATGCTGATACTTTTACCTTGAATAAGATGTGTTCGATGATATGCTTTGTTGCCAGAGGTTCACTGCCAGGGGAGGTGAAAGTCATGTAAGAGGCATGGGAATGTTTCTTCTTCTTAGGAGCCTCAGTGGGGTTTTCTATCCTGACCTTTCTTCCTTGGCCCTGAGGGTCAGTGGAAGGGCCTTCACTCCATGAATGCAGAGGTCAGCTGGACAAGTCGGCCCCAGCGAACAGGATGCTCATTTGCTGGGCCACTGGGCATCCAGACACAACCTCCCTCCATCTCACTTTTCCCCTTCTTTTCGCACCCTTGTAGTATTTTCTTTTTGCAGCAAGATGATGTTACCTTGGCCCCAGTTCACAAGGCAGAAAACACAGCTACACCCTGATGTCCACCCCTTAATCCCTACTCCAAAGTCTGGGGGTCTGGGTTTCGGAATCTTACTGTTCTGCAATGGATCCCATGCCTACTCTTGTTCCGGTCAACTTGGCTGGGGGTAAAGGACCTCGTTGAGCAGACATAGCTCCCGTGAGTTCCCTGTGACCAAGGCAGAAGGGTGGAGGGCAGTTCCAGAAAGGAGGACGGCACCTAGACTCTAATAGGCACCTGTTCGTCCAGCAATCCTTAGGGAAGAAAAGGCTTTTTAGGCACTAACCTAAGGCCCACTTTCGAGAAAGAGCCAGTATTTTTTTTTATGCCAACACACAGAAAGAAAGGAAAGGAAAGGAAAGGAAAGGAAAGAAAAGGACAGAAGTTGGAATGTATCATGTTGTAACACACACACACACCTCTGTCCCGTGCTGTACATAACATATGTGTGCCCGTGCCTAGAAAACACATATTGTCAGGGACACTGTAGCGTGACCATATGATCTCTTAAGGATCCTGCTTCTGTGAGCTTCTCGAGACACACACCCCACCCAAAAATTTCCCGACAAAAGCAAATGATTGAGGTTTTTAGGAAAGAGCAGGGATCTCTTAAGATAAAGCGTTCAACAAGTGTAACATTCGGGGCTCAGAGCAAATGCCTTGTGGGGAAAAAAAAAGCGCGCTAAAATGGCTTGATTGGAGTTTTAATGAGAGATTTTTCTCCTTTACTCCACCCTACGCTCCCCCTCCCCTACACCGGTTATTTTCTCCAGCAGGCCAGTCAAGAGCCCTGTGCTGGGGAACACTGAGGGAATGTTAACAATCCGACTCTACCAATTAATCGCAAGCACTTTCCTCCATCCTGCTCAGCAGGGCATCTCTCTCGCAGGCTGCTGAAAACATAACAACGCGCCTCTCCGTTGTGAATGCGACACAGTATGTTCATCAGGGGGCTTAAAAATCCTCGGGGCTACAATATCCGGTCCTTGGGCACACGTTATGGAGGCTACAGCCTGTTCCCCACCTCCCACTTGGATGCGAGTAAATTCTTATGTGACAGCGAAATGTGAAACAGAAATCCCCCTCTTCAAAGAGAAAAGGCAAAACCCAGGGGAGACAGGAAATGTACAGACGCACTGACTTAACATACACATGTAAACAGTCCCCACACCTCTGGTTTCTCCCTGCTGATTAATGAAATGGCTGGCTCAAGAACCTAGGTTTGAATTGCAGGGTTGCCTTCAAGCCCTAGAACTGCATGGGAGTTTAAAACATTGAGCTGGTGTGTGAATTCAATAGGTATTAATATGAAGAACTCTGAAGGCCGGACCCCTGTGTTGGGAGAGACCAGGAGACGTCAACCACGTATAGTCCCTCCACATGGAGCCCACGGTCTGGCTTTGGAGCCTAAGTGCAGGGGTGAAGTGTGAACAGATTCAAGTGAAGAGGTAAGTCCAGGGGTGGTGGGTGTGCTGAAGGCTGGGAGTCGCTGGTTTAAAGAGGGGGAAACAAGGAGAAACGTCTGACTGAAAGCACAAGATCATGAGACAGCTGTGCGAAGGAACCAAGCTAAAGTCTTCTGCGGTCGAAGTGCTCTCCAGGCACCGAGTGATCCCAACTCCCATCTAAACATCTGGGGATTTGGTAAAACTGGGACCAATCAAATTCCCTTGCAACGAAAGCTCATTTGGACAGCGTGGGCCCTGGGATGCTTTGTATTCTCACCACTTGCCCCCTCTCAGCCTGTAGAAGGTCATCAATAGGATACTTGGTCTTGTTCAGGTTGGTCCTGGAACAGCAGAGAGAAAGGAAGTGGTGGGTCCCATGGTTTCCATGGTGTCACTACCAGCCTCAGGAGAGGGATTCTGGTAGGCTAACCAACCTCCCCCTGTTCCTTAGCACTTATCCCACTTATTAAAGGACTCTGACATCAAAACAAAACAAACCAGCAAATGTCATCTGAGCTGGTGCCATCCATTTGAGGATGGTGGGAAGAGAGCCATTGATGGCTGTTGTAATGACTGTTGGGTATACGCATGTAAGCCCAGGAAAGAAGAATAAAAGACTTCATCACACCATCATGCCAAAGTTCACTATTTTGAGAGGAGCAAGGTCAAAGTCACATTTACTATAGGGATGTCCTTTCTCCATGTTGAAATAATATTGTAATGTCTTCAAGGAAAATTAATGCTTGGCTTGGCAAGGCGTTCTTTGCAATTACTAAGGAAAGCAGCTGGGAGTTAGCCAGCGTGCTTCTTGGTGGCAACGAAAGGATTAAACTAGAATTCGGGACCCGGTTTTGTTCTCATTCACAGTACTGGAGCTCATCCCCTGCCCCACCCATGCCCCCCAACCTCTGCTCATAATAGCCGAAATTGCAAATTTGCAAGAAACAAGAAGGGAAAATGGTAGAGCCCCTCTTTGGGTTCAGAGTGGATGTTCCACGTTGGGAGACTTGAACAACAAGAGTCCAGAAGAAGTGGAGTGTTGGAGAGAGAGAAGCAACTTCCAGATGGGGCATTCTTCTTGCAAAGGCGCAGCTCGGGATGATCGCCTTCCCTTCTTAATAGGGAAGAAGAATTAAGTGAGACACAGTTATAACTTCAGTTCCTGCTGTGCTATACTCTCCAGAAAATATAATAAAAAATAAGATGCCATGCCAATAGGAGCAACCAAACAATGCTATTTTGGAGTTGATTTAACCCAGATTACCTCAGACCTCCATGGGGAGAAGCTTGAAAACTCTAATAAAAGACAAAGAAAATAGTATCAGTGACTATCGTGTTCTTGGATAAAGAATTTAATATTATGAAGATTGAAATTCTTCCCAAATTAATTTATAATCTCCATGCACTCTCAGTCAAAATTCCAGTTGGACTTTTTTCCCAAGAACGCAATAAATGTGTGTGTGTGTGTGTGTGTGTGTGTTATGATTTACAAATAGCTAAGTGAATAATATGAAAAAAGGACCACAAAAGTGAAAGGGGGGTGTATCTATTCAGATACTAAAACATACAACCAAATCATAGTCATACAAATAGTATTCAGAAACGGACATATAGACCAAATGGAAAGCAATAGAAAACTCATGGATACGATCTTCAGTGGGAGATGTTCCCAGTATCTAAAATGGACAAAGGATTACTCTGTAACAGACCATGGAAAGATGGCCTACAAATCAGCTCCCGTGGAAAAAACGAACAAAAGATATAAACAGACAGTTTAGGAAGGAGAAAACCTAAAAGACGGCGAACACGTCGCGAGAGGCTCGTATTGTACTAACAACCAGAGAAACGCAAATACGAACGATGAAATTTTGCTTTACTCCAACTTAGACTGGAAAAGAATTAGAAAACCCAGTTATGTCAACTGATGGTGGTGATATGGCTTGTCTGGAATTCCCCTGTGCTCTGCTGATTGAGCCTAGACTTCCACGGAGCTGTTTTCATGAGTAACCTGGTGCTGCTCTGTACATTAGGTACCTGCCGAAACTGTGTCACAGATATTCCATAGCGACACGTATGCCCCAGAGAAAGTTTTACGTAGTCTGGACAGGGAAATAAATACGTGAGGAAGTCTGCGTGCGTGCGTCGCTATACTATTGGGCTGACAGGGAGTAAGAGACTTCTGTCTCTCAGCAGAATTACCAGTTAACACATGGTAGATGGAGGTCATCTATGTACGAGCCATGCAGTAATTTAAAGCAATGCGCTAAATGTGCCAAGCATCATGGCGTCTCTTAAAAAAATAATGCAGGTGAAAAAAAGTACGAAACAGAATAAAAGGAAACACCGACCATGTGTGCAAGTTCAACGTACGCATAGACCAAAGAACAACGAACGCCATGCAAGAGAACGTACAGACAAAACAACGGCTGGGACTTGACACTCTTCAGGCCTTGCCTGTGGGCCCTCCTGTCCACGGGTACGACCGTCTGGAAGGACGCAGAAGATGTTTACTTGTTTGTGGAAGTCCACCCTTTCGCCTCCGGTGCACATTCCTGACCCTTGGGATGGCCCAAGTCTGTTCAGGGTAATTTGTAGTCTCCCACCAGGCTCCCCATCTGCCTAGAAAGCCTTCTCCTTTCTTCCACTGGAGGGCAGGAGCCTGTGTCCACCCCCACATTCCTCAGCCCTTGACTCTTCTCCGGAATTTTCTCTAAGCCACCTCCTCTGCCATCCCATTTCCTTTTTTCTCGTACGTTCACGTTCCCCTGCAGCCTGTGGGAGATGACAGCTGTTGGTTTAATCGTAATAACACCCTTTCATGACGCTTTTGACCTTTGGGAAGGCTTGGGGAAAGAAAGGCTTATCCCTTGGTGTAGTCTAGAGCTAAGCTCTGTGGGTTGTTTGGGGATGGGCCACATTTAGGGGCAGGTAGAGGGAAACGCGGTATGAAAGTTGCATCTCAGCCTGAGGTCTGTCCTTCTGCCGTCTACCCTCACTGCACGGTCAAGTGCAAGAGGTTTGTGTGTCTGGGTGTGCTCAGACTTTGTGTGTTTTTGGTGTCTCCGTGTTTCAAAAGCATTTCCCTCCGCTACCAAAGGCTTGCGGTTGCTAGGAGGTTGTGAAAATACATCGCCGATGGAGACAAGCTCCATCAAATGCCCCCTTGTTTTTGCCGATGTGAATCAGGATGACCTTTTCACCCTCTTCAAGAGGGTATTTATAAGAACCAGGCACGGTGCACATGATGGAGAGATGACACGCAAGGAGGCCACGCACAGTTGGAAGGAAGCAAAGAGCACACCTCTCTCTGGAATGATGTTCTGGAAAACCCGCCTACAGTGTTGTATTTTTCTAGTTGGTATCGCCTCTTTGCAAGAGAGGATATTCTCTGCGCAATGTACACACACACACACACACACACACACACACACACACAATTCGCTTCTGTATTTCCCTCCCAGAAGTCAAAGGCTTAATCCCATGATCTTCAGAAGGAAGGAAGTGAAGATCATTTGGCCGGGTTAAGACAGGGATTATTTTTAGCAGGAGAGGAAGGTGGCCTCCTGGAGAAGCTGGCTGGCTGTGGCGGGAGGGACAGAGTGGGATGTGTCTTAGTCTCCACAACAAAGTAGCACAGACTGGGGCGCTTAAACAAGAGAGGTTTGCTTTTCATGGGTCTGGAGCCTGGAAGTCCAAGCTTAAGGTGCCGGCAGATCTGGGTTCTGGTGAGGGCTTGCTTCTTGGTTTGGAGACGGCTGTCTTTAGCTGTGTCCTCACATGGCCTTTCATTGGTGATGGAGGGGACGTGGTGGGGGCGAGGGAGAGAGGATAGAGAATCTGGCGTCTCTATAAAACCACGAATCCGGGGCACCTGGGTGGCTCAGTTGGTTGAGCGTCTGACTTCGGCTCAGGTCATGATCTCACGGTCTGTGAGTTCGAGCCCCGCATCGGGCTCTGTGCTGGCAGCTCAGAGCCTGGAGCCTGCTTTCGATTCTGTGTCTCCCTCTCTCTCTGCCCCTCCCCTGCTCATGCTCTGTCTCTCTCTCTCTGTCAAAAATAAATAAACATTAAAAAACAAATAAAAAAAAATAAAACCACGAATCCATCATCACGAAGGTCCTCTTCTCATTAACTAAGCTAGAACTAATCAGCTCTCCGAATTCCCACCTCCAAATACCACACTGAGGGTTGGGGCTTCAACATCTGAATTTTGCCCTGGTAGCCTGGAAAGTTCTCAGTGCCCAGACCTCAGTCAGGTCCGGCCTCAGGAAACCCCAGGCCTGTGGAGCCCCCTTCTTGGTGGGATCAGCACCCCCTTGGTGGGCTCGAACTCACCAAGAGCGAGTTCATGACCTGAGCCCAAGTTGGATGCTTAACCCACTGAGCCACCCAGGCGCCCCTATACTTAACCCATTTTTTAAATGAGGCTCTTTAACTATATTAACTTAGTAATTGGTTGTCACATCTAATTATGATATTAGGTAATATGGATTTAAAATTTTCGTATCATTTCAATTTTCAAAATTTAACTTTTTAATTTCGGCACGGTGGTTGCCTCAACACCGTATGGAAAACTTACCTCTCCATTTAAGCAAATCCTTATCTCTCTTTTACATCTACTTCCCCTACCCCTTTACCTGGAGGTACAAGGCATCGTATAGAATTAGTTACTCCTTCACAAGGGCCATTTTGTGGTGAACGATTTCATTTTCCATTCTCTTTAGCACTATATGTGGGAAGAAAAACCTGGACTATGCTTCTAGGTGGTGTTGCTTGCTGTACCTTTGAGTTTTGCAGAGGAGGAGGGAGGGAGGGAGGGAGGGAGGGGAGATCAGCCGCTGGGGATCAGACAGGGAGCACGGGATGGCGGTGATGGAGTCCATATGGCTCCTCTGGTGGCTTCTCAGTGGCAGCCAGCCTACCATCCGCTTGATTACCTCTCCATTCAGGGAGCTCACCCCCTCTGTGGCTGGCTAGTGCGAGCGGTGGAGAAAGGCAGGGACAGTTCATTTGTTCAGCAGCTGGAAGAAAAAAAAAGTCTCTTTGTTTTTGCTTCTCGTTCTTTTCCTCCTTTTGTCCTTGGATTCGTGTAAAAGTTTCAGGTTGTTTGTGACCGAGGGTCCACAGGAACCTCATACCGTGTCCCAGAAGCTTGAACTTGAGGAGCTGAACCTCACCATTTCACAAGACATGGTGGCCGTGTGCTCCATTTAGGGACGTCTAGGCAATAGGCACAGGGGTCTTCGTGGCATTAAGGCCTCATTTGTTTTAAGCAGATATAAGGATTTGTAGCTTCTGAAAACAAACTTAATTAACCCCCTTTTCTTTGGGGGTGTCCTTCTTCCCCCCCTTCAAAAGTCATTCACCCCCTCCTGTCTATTAATCACGGGTTCTTACACGGAGGTGGGGAGAGGATCGTTCCCTTCAGTCCTGCCCTGCTCTACAGTGAAAGAAATAGAAGTAAGCCCTTTCTGTCTCCATATTCAAGCTGATGGAAGGAAAGTGCCAAATTATCCTGCAGAATGTTCTAAGACCTGGTTTGACCCCCAATGCTGCCGTGAGAAGCAGCAGATGGAAAATAAAAGACGTCCTTTTTAAAAGAAATCCTTTCTCCCACAAGAGGCTTCCACAGAAGACCGCCCCTCGGTTCCAAGGAAGAAGTGAGTCCAGGAAAGCCCCACCCAGCTTATTGGTGTAAGTGGACTGGTGGGGCAGCAGATATCCGGCCTGATCACTGCGTTGTAATTGGTTTTGAAAACACATTTGCACGATGGCAGTGAGCCAAAACCCCCCCCTTCCCGGCGTTGCCTTGCATTTCACGGGGCTGAATCCTCATGGAAAGTATTTTTCCTCCCATGGGACGCCTGGGGACCTCAGTCGGTTAAGCCTCCGACTTCAGCTCAGGTTGTGATCTCGCGGTGTGTGAGTTCCAGCCCCGCGTCGGGTTCTGTGCTGACAGCTCAGAGCCTGGAGCCTGCTTTCAATTCTGTGTCTCCCTCTCTCACTGTCCCTCCTCCACTTGTGCTCTCTCAAAAATAAATAAATGTAAAAAAAATTATAAAGTATTTTTCCTCCCTGTGTCCCCCAGACTTCCGAAGAGACAAAATATCTCAAATCTTGAGGACCGGGTCCCAACTGCAATTGACCTGCTTGTTATGACGGGAAGACTAAAGTTCAGGTTTGCTGATTTTTTATAGCAGGAACTGATCCACAATTTGCTTGGGTTGCTGGAGCCAGCTCAAATACAAAACAGATTAGAACAGTGGTCAGCCTTTCAGCATTGCGGTAATGGCTTCAAAGTCCAATAAAAATAGAGAAAAGTATCTTTTGAAGGCAGAGGAAACATACGCAGGCATGAATGTGTGTGTGTGTGTGTGTGTGTGTGTGTGTGTGTGGTTTCATCGCCAAGAGTGAAGTGGTTACTTTGGACTTTTGGTTCAGTCCTGAGAAGCTGTCCTTCTCCCACCCCTCACCCCTGCCATTTCCCCCGACCCGTGACACGATGTTAACGTCCTGTGGGCCTGGGAGAGTTTCATGGCGGTGGTGTGTGTGTGTGTGTGTGTGTGTGTAGAAAGAAGGGAAAGGCACACAATTCAGATTCTCCAGGGTGGAAGTTTTGGCCTTTGTTTTAGGTCTTGAATTATGAAGAGTTGCATACGGCCATACATATGAACATGATTGACAAAATCTGCAGATTAAAGAAAATCTGTGAATGGCGTAGAGTGCTTTACACACACTGCACACTGGCAGTGTCTATTCATAGGATGCACATTCTAGAATTTGTGCTCTCTCTTCCTTTTCTGAGCTCGCTTATTCTACTTTTATGTGTGCTTTTCTTCTCCTTGGTCTTCCTTCAGAAATCTTATGTTTGAGCAGCATAACTGGAGACGTGTAAGCAGGGTAACCCTCAAGATCCTATCTGTTTAGATCAAAGGGCAAGCAAGGCTAGTCCCCAATGTTGGCAAAGGGATTATTTAACAAGAAGTCCTTGTCAGTGTCCACGTGACACACGGGATGACATCACACTTGGGAGAAATAAGCATATAAGTCGATATTCCCTCGCCAGCTTCAAAGGTGGAAATGCTTTTACCTAAGATGCTTCTCATTCTCACTTGCCTATTTTTTCACGATTGCGTCTGACATCCGAACATTGTCTCCTGCTAAGTTTTTTATTGTGATCTTGCCATGAGGGTGTTCATTAGAAACCTTGGTGGCAAAGTTGCCTTTTCTAGGCCGTGGAGCGATCCATATCTTCCAGCTTTGTCCCATCCCAATCCCCCCTTTCCAGCAACACATGGAAGGAGCTTTGCTTTGCTACGGAATTTGGCAAAGTTCAAAAATATTTAAGTCCTTCCTGCCGTTGACACTCTTCTGACCGAGGAGAGGCTGGAAATATTGGAAATATTGGACATCCCTCTGGGTTTCGCAAACGCAGCCTCTTATAGGAACTCTTGTGAATTTGTCACAGATGACAACTGGCCTGAAGAAGAAAGACCGATTCATTACTGCTATGGAGTGAGCTATTTAAAATGGATGTGTGTGTTCCCCCACGACCCTTCAAGGATGGGTTTTAGCATTTAACTTAGCATTTAGCATTGAATTTATTCAATCTTCAAAATCACTGACCTGTCTTCCTCCCCAGGCCTGAAAGAAAATTTGTGACGGAGGGAGGCACCCTTGCGAGGAAGCATCTCCAATGTTCTGGACATTGTTCCTTCTCAAACTTTAATGTGCGTGTGAACTGATCCATCATTAGGGCATCTTGTTAAAATGCAGACTGGGATCCCTTAGGTAGAGGGGTGAGCCCTCGATTCTGCATTTTTAATAGTTTCAGGTGATGCCCACGAGGCCTCCGTGATGGGATCTCACTTCCTCACTGGCAGTGGAGGGGGGGAGGGTGCCCGCCCCGAGCCCGGACTTTCTGGAAAATTCCTTCTGACAGCTCCCAGGCCCCCAGCATTTTGCTCACTTGCAAGCCTTCTTCGAAACTATTTAGAATAAATTAAATAATGCTGTGCTCTTTCAGGAGCCAGCATGTGGGAGACAGGATAGAGACAGGTTATAGAAGAGAATGGGATCAGACAGATACAGAGAAAGATAAAGACAGATAGGGGCAGACAGAGAGTCCCTCCCGTAATGTCTGTCACTCTGTATCTCTTCTATTCTTTCCTCTCTGTTTCAATTTCTTTTTTTTTTTTTTCCCATCTTGTTTCCCTCACTGCTTTCTGTCTGTTGTAAGATAACAGAATCGTTCCACTCGAATTCCGACACAAACGGGGGCTCGTAAGAAAAGTGGACTGCTTGAGAAGCTGGAAAGGCAACACCTGGGCCCCAGCTCTGCCACTGGGTGCAGTGGGGCCAGTCACTTGGGATTTCTGGGCCTCAGTTTCCCTTTCTGTAACATGAGCAAGTTTGGTGATCTGGTCTCTGGACCCTTTCTGGCTCTGCAGCACTGTGACTTAACATATCCGTGTCGATATGTTTATCTGTTACTTGGGGCAAATTTGTTCAACTTTCTTTTTTTTTTTTATTATTTAAAAAAAATTTTTTTTAACATTTATTTATTTTTGAGACAGAGAGAGACAGAGCATGAACGGGGGAGGGTCAGAGAGAGAGGGAGACACAGAATCCGAAACAGGCTCCAGGCTCTGAGCGGTCAGCACAGAGCCCGACGCGGGGCTTGAACTCACGGACCGCGAGATCGTGACCTGAGCCGAAGTCGGACGCTTAACTGACTGAGCCACCCAGGTGCCCCTGTTCAACTTTCAATATAAGTAAGTTAACTGTAATGTCGCCAGGGTTACCAGGGTGCATAATTCTTATGTCTACCAGGCATGTTAAACGTGTACTCAGGAAGCTCTTGAGGGAGAACCATATCCTCCAGCATCATGTGAGGCTATCTGAAGGAGCCACCCTCCGGATTTCTGAAAATCTGTAGGGCTTTCACATCCTTTGTTGTTCCTGCAGTTTTGAAAGATTACCATTATTATTATTATTCCTGTCATTTGAGGGGCAGATTCTTATCTTCTATCCCCCAGAGTCAGAAAACTCATTTGTAAGCTTTAAAGCTTGACACTGTGAGAGAAAACTGTTCTGTAAATACTGTCGTTGTTATTTCTGGGGGTGGGGGGGAGGGAAGAAGAGAGGGGGTCCGTCCATGGAGCTTATGGAATGTGATGGAAGAAAGGGTGAGTGACCCATTATCCTTCTTCTGTTTTTTCTTTAGGTCGTTTGATTTACAAGTGTAATAAACAAGAAGTAATCAGATACAAAAACCAAGCAGAAGGGAAAACAAAAAGAAGGCACCCAGCATTGCAGAGGGTAAGACCTGTCCTCAACTCGGCAGGTGACCGTGGCCAACGCACCCGGGTGTAAAAACAGGACTTCATCATTTCCAAGAATATCTTTCACTGACTTCTGTTTCTGTTCTGGGTTCTGAGTCTATAGAGAAAATGGAACCAGTTGGATAGAAGCTGAAGTTATTTTGGACTATTTCATAATGCTGCAGAGAACAGGGTATACCTAAGGTAAGTAGGTGTGTTTTTGAGATGGCTTCTTAGGGACGGGTGACCAACGCTCATGGAGGGTCTTCATGGGCCTGGTCTTGCCAGAGTCCCTTAGCCACTAAGGATCCCTTCACTGAGCTGGTCACAATAAAGAATATGTCAGAGATAGAAAAGGGCTTCAACTCATTGCCTTTTGAAGCCCAAAGCTGCCTAACAAAGCTTTATTGATTCTGCAAAGCATTCCCTTGAGTAGAGGTAGCAAACTCATCACTTGCCTTGGCTGGACTTTAACCTTGATCGTTGTACCTCGGGCTGCATTCACGCAGAAGCAGCTAGCCAAGCTAAACATGCCAGTTGGGAAATGAGTTTCCCAGAACTGGTACTTCAGAGAATTTCAAGCACGTTCATGGAGGCAGGAGGTATAGGTACGGCAGAAGTGAGGGGAGAACAGTTCTCAGGGAGGGTACACGACACGGTAGGGTCTGAGAGTAGCTTTATTGTGTTTCTCATATTTATTTTTCCAGGAGATAAGAGGGGTTTCCATGAGCTCTCCTAGGCTAGTTGGCCTGGCTGATAACCCTTCTAACGATCATTGAATCCTCATTCAGGGGTAGGCTGTGTTTACTCATCTGATAACTCTTTTTTTTTTTTTTTTTTCTAACGGAAAGGCTTGGAGTCTGTTCGTAAAAGGCACTGTCCTGATTTAGTTTCTGGCCCTTCCGCTTTTTCCACCATCAGCGTTGTGTTGCTGTTTGTTCAATACTGGTGCCTACGATGGAAAAACAGACGGCAAGTTAGTCTGAGTACGGGGACGACACCGTCCATCTCTGCCACCCACTCCCTGCTTTGAGCATAGTCTTGCTGCTTTGCTCACCACACCCCTTGCTGGTGTGCTTGCTTCACTCATGCCCTGTTCCAAATCAGTCTCCTCCGTGCGGCCGGCCCGGAGAGACCGTTTGAATTGCAAACCAGGCTGTGTCACCCTCTGTTATAAATTGCTCTAATGGCTTCTCGTGGCAAGTTTAAAAATTCTTAATATTATAAATACCTCTGAATCCATTGCCCACAAGCACGGGAACATTAACGAGAACATTCGTCTCCTTGTGCATTGAGCCCCATCCCACAACGCTGCCAAACTCACTGTTCTGAGCCTTCTATTTAATTTTGCCTTGCTCTATTTAAATACGGTTTTATTATATAAATGTATTCCTGAAAAGTGTCCTGTTAAATTTCAGTTACCTTAAACATTATGAAAAGTTCATCATTCTGGGTGTCATCTTCTGAGACTTGCTTTTTTCATTGAATAGGAGACGGTCGAGATACATCCATGCTGTTGCATGTAGCTTGGATAGACTTGTTTTAATTATTCTGTAATATTCCACGCAGTGGGAGATACCATAACCGATCTTTTCTCCAGTGGGTGTCTTTGGTTGCTTCCAGAATTTTGCTCAGGGGACTGTGTTGCTGAGAACACCCTTGTACAACTGCTCTTTTTTGTTTGTTTTTTTTAATTTACTTTGAAAGAGAGAGAGAGAGAGAGAGAGGGCTGGGGAGAGGCAGAGAGGGAGAGAGAGGCACCCAGCAGGTGCCACACTGGCAGCACAGAGCCCACTGGGGGCTCGAACGCGCGAACCGAGAGATCATGACCGGAGGCAAAATCAAGAGTTGGCGGCTTCACCAAGGCGCCCCCCCCCCCCCCGTATGACTTCCCTTAAGGACAAAATTCTTCATGTGGCCTGCGAGGCTCCGCAACCCCAACCCCACCTGTCCTATGCACCCTTGCCTTCTGCTGTCCCCCCTCACATTCTGTGCTTCTGCTGCTCTCGCCCAGGCAGAGGTACAGTGAGGGGTGGAAGAAGAAAGAGGAAGGTGCACAAGAACTTGAAATAGCTGACCCTTCTCTTCCTTCTTCTCGCCAATTTCACCATTTCCTGCAAATCCCCGATCATTAATCTAACTTGGGCGTATCTTCTTTGATATGGTGGAGCAGGAGGTCGATTCACCTGTGATGTGGGTTTATAGCTCCCTGCGCCTCCCGTGCAGAGCACTTGGCCCGGTTTTCCTCTGTAGCACGCTGCGTTTGCATGGCCGGTTAACACCTGCTCTGCGCCTGGACTCTGAGCGCTGAGAGCAGGACGGTCTGTCGCCGTTCACAGCTGTCTCTCCAGGACCTCGCACGGCACCTGGCACCGAACAGGAGCTCCACGTATATCGTAAGTGAATGGAGCAGTGATTCACCAAGAGTTGGGAGAGCGATCGGAGACCACGGAACGAGATTCAGCGTGCTTCTTCCTTAATCCTCTAGGGCAGGAGTTGGCAAACTTGTTTGCAAAGGGACAGACGGTCAACGTTTCAGACTTTGCAGGCCATGTGCTCTCTGACCTTACCTAACGTGGCTGCCGTGGCACGAAAGCGGCCGTAGTTGATATGCAAGCGAAGGAACACGGCTGGGTTTCAATACAACTTTATCTGCAAACACTGAGACTTGAATTTCACATAATTTTAATTTTCGTGTGTCATGAAGTGTGATTCTGTGTTACAAAATAGGATTCCTTTGATTTTTTTTTTTTTTCCCAACCGTTAAAAGATATGAGAACCAGCCTTAGCTCGTGGGCTGCTCCAAAGCAGGTCACGGGCCACAATTGATCGGAGGGCTGTTCGTGGTTGGTTGACCCCTGCTCCAGAGTAGCCCTGCACCCTGGCCAGTGCAGTGACCTTGGGTCAAGGTCAACTCTGAAGTATTATTTGTAAATAGCTAGCCACTGGGGATGGGGGATGAAAAAAGGTCCAGAGGTAGCACCTTCTTCAAAGAATTAAAAGACACTTATCCTTCCTTCCTTCCTTCCTTCCTTCCTTCCGTCCTTCCTTCTTCCTTCCTTCCTCTCTCCCTCCCTCCCTCCCTCCCTCTGTTTCTTTTTCTTTCTTTCTCCTCTTTCTTTCTTTCTTTCTTTCTTTCGTTCTTTCTCTCTTTCTTAGCTTTTCTTGAAAATTGTCATATGGTTCTTTCGTTCCTCAGCCCTTCCATCACTATCCTTGGATATTAACATTAAAATTTACGTACTTAAAAGTGCCTCTTATTACTGCCACGTCATCACCCCAAGTTGCACGATAAAGACACTGCATATGCACTCACCTTGCTGTCGCTGTCCTGGCCAATTCATCTGGCAGGAGTGAGACACTGACGGCTGCAACTCGCCGACACTTTGACATCTCAAGGTCCCGGCCAGGCCAGCGGAACGTGGTCCGTCTACCTTTGCACGGGTGTAGGCGTGGGTCCACTGACATTACCGTGAAACCAGGAGAACAAAGCAAAACAAAACAAACAAAGGCTTCTGCTTTGCAATGTTTGTTACTATAAAGCTGTGTTGACACACTTTTTAATCTGTCAGCAGACCAACCCTGGAAGGTAGCCCATTTTGTTGGTGCGTTGACTTGTTTTTGTTCACTGAGACGGAAATATTCATTTATTGGAAGGGATGCGTATTGGGACAGCTCTGAAAAGGAAGCGGTAATGCGGGGCCCTGGCGTGCACCATCACGGACAGGAGGGAGGAAGGAAGCAGTGGGAAGGTAGGCACCATTGACCTCTCATGGCCTGACCCGCTGAAGGTGGCAGTATCTTGTGTTGACTTACGGTGTGGAAAACGTCCTCACCATATACCCCTGCAGGTAGAAGGGCACTCGAAAGATCATCCTGTTCTGTCCTGTGTACTCGGAACCTGTCCTGGTCAGTTTCTTGTCTCTACCTGAAGGCTGATGGTCTTTAAGTTCCAATTTCCCTCTCCTGGTGGACTGTGTCCAGACAGCTTTCGCTCACAGAGCAGACGTTCTCCAGGTGAGTGTCACCCCACTTCCTGGGTCAGTTCTTTGAGAGGCCACGCCTGGGTGCATGCTGTATCTACCTGGCTTCACGTATCAGGACCGCTTCCCAGCCAGCCTCACATCTTGCCTGAATTCCTGTGCTAGCTGGTGTCCCTGCTTCTCCCCTTGCCCCAGATAATTCACTTTCCGTCTACACAAACTTTTGAAAGCAGGAGTCAGATCATATCATGCACTTACTTAAAATCTTCCAAAGGGTTACAGCAGATCAAGTCAACTCAAGTCAAATCACATCCAGATTTCTTAAGGTATGTTACGGGTTGAACTGTGCCCTCCCCAAATGATGTTGAAGTCCTAACTTATTTGGAGGACTTATTTGGAATCCACGTCTTTGCAAGTGATCAAGATGCACTTAGTTGGGTAAGGCCATAGTCCAATATGACCGCTGTCCTTTTAAAAGGGAAATTTGGCTAAGAGACAGACATGCATGGAGGGAAGACAGAATGAACACACGGGGAGAATTTCATCAACAAGCCAAGGGATGCCTGAGGCCACCAGAAGCAGGAGAAAGGCCTGGAACGGTTTCTCCCTCACAGCCCCCAGAAGGAACCAAACCCTGCTGACACCTTGATCTTGACTTGCAGCCTCCAGAACTGTGAGAGAATAACTTTCCGTTCTTTAAACAGGAAGTTAGTACACCGGATGGCAAACCCCCTGGAGTATTCTTACTCCCGACCCACTGTGCATTAATGCTTCTCGATTGGGGCAGCACGGGGGGAGGGGTTTTTGGTAGCTAGAACCAGGTGCTTTACTGGCATGTAATGGGCAGCGCGGCCAGGGATGCTAGAAATCCCTAAATGCAGGGAAGAATCCCACACGATATTGCCACTCAAAACCTCGCAGAGAATAACTGCAATACGCTGGCTGTCATTCAATTCTGTAAACCCTTCCCCTTTCCCAACAGCTCGGGGCATTTGTACGAGCCGTTCCCTCTGCCTGGAAGGCTCCCTACCTGCTCTCCGTGTGGTTTAGATCTTGACTTAGATGCGATCTTCTCAGATAGACCCTCCAGACTGTAAATTATCCACTTGTCCACTCAATTTCATCAGTCTTTGAAAAAAGCATTGCATTGACAGCACTATCACTATTTGATTTTTTTTAGAAAACCGACGAGATTATTTGTCTCCTCCCACTAGAATATAAGCTTCCTGACAACAAGGACTGTGTTTGTATGCCCAGGATCTACAGCAGAGCCTGGCACGTAGATGGTGCTCACGTATAAATGTTGGTTGAATGAATCAATCATGAGCCCTGAAGCTGGAGATCCATGAAAGCCTGGGGGTCAGGGGAGGGGAAGGAAGAGATGGGGAAAAAATAGGGTGGGCTAGAGGGTGGGTTTGGTAAAGTGTGGGGGGAGAGGGGAGAAGGCGTTGGTAGGGTAGAGAATTTAACAGCAGCCAGACTTTCCAGAATGTTCTCAGGCCATGGAACAAGAGTGCACAGATTCCTGGAAGAGCCTTCGGTGGAACAGCCTTGCTTCTTCATACAGGAAGGAATAGGCTTGTGGAGTTCATTATCCCCAGAATGGTGGAGCCTGGAAAACAGAACCAGCTCCTGTATGGTTTAAGAGGAACTCACGGGTGACGGTTGACTTGTTGCCTTTTAATGGGTTATTGGGGTAATTGGGAGCCAGGTGGCAAAAACCCAGCTACAGAGTTGACATCGAGAAGGACAAGCCCACCGTCCATGGAATACCCTTTCATGTCTCTGTGAGAGCCAGGACTGGGCTGCAGGGGGCCTAGACTTCCCCAGTATGGCCATCGTTGGTTTTTAGAGGCTTGTTTCTTCCTTGAAAAGATATACGATATTCAATGAGCTTCTACAAGGACCTTGAAATGGAGTCATTTCAAAGGACATCCAGTCATGAAAACACTGTTATGTTTTTCAAGCCAGTTGCAGCCTTTACTTTTCCCTTAGAAGTCCTCTGTTTTACTTAGTTTGCTTTATATAAAGTTTCATTTTCCATCTTGTTGCACACTCAGAACTTTGGAGGCAAGAGACACGTTCTCAACGGGGCGAGAGATGGCCTGCGTTGTAACTCTATCTCTGCTGCTAATTTGCTGGGTGACCTCTAGTGTTTTACTTAACCTGGGAAGGGCCTCAATTATTCTATAGAAAATTCGACGGAATACATTACACCACAGGGGACCGGTGTGGTGAAAGAGTGCAATAATATATGTGAAAGCACATTGAGGAACTTTCTGTCTTGCCTTCCTTTTCCTTCATTTTGTTATTTCAACTCTTGCCCGAGACCCTTCCCTCCCAGGTGGCCCTCACCTTTCTTACCACCTTTCCTTCACACAGACTTCCCAAGCTTCAGTCAATCATGTCCCCAATTCACAATTTGTGATATGTTTGAGTACCAATCGCACTATTATTTGCTGAATATTGTCTTTAAATCAGCTGGCTCACTTTTTAATTTAAAACGGTTCACTTGGAAAGGAAAAAATGGGGGCACTGGGGTGGCTCAGTCAGTTGAGTGTCTGGCTCTTGATTTCGGCTCAGGTCGTGATCTCATGGGTTCGTGAGATCGAGCCCCACGTGGGGCTCTGCCCTGACAGTGCAGAGCCTCCTTGGGGTTCTCTCTCTCTCTCTCTCTCTCTCTCTCGCCCTCTGCCCCTTCCCCACTCATGATCACACACACTCTCTCTCTCAAAATAAATAAATAAACTTTTTCATTAAAAAAAAAGAAAAGGCAAAAATGTGCATCTATATATATAACGACAACCGGACCATAAGTTTTGTCGAGCATGTTGTCTCCAACACACGTGTATCGGTACATGTTCATTACAGCTAAAAGAATAAAAACATTTGCGGAGTCCTGGCTTAAGTACCCCTCCTCAGTCACACCTTCTCCAGTGCACCCCCACTCCGACTAAGTCGGTCCCCCTGTCACATGCACTTGTTTCCTCTTCTGTGACACTCTTTTCTCCCCCAGGTGATCGCCACCTCACATGTGCCTCCTCTGCTAGACTGTAAGCTCCATGTGGGCAGGAGCTGTGCTTGCACATCTAAGCTGTAGCATCACACCTGGTGCATAAAAGGTATTCAGAAACATGTGCAATTAGATAAAAAGTTCATCTATGTACTGACCTAAGAGTGTGTCAAGACTAACTAGCGGAAAACTGCAATGCACGGCATGTTCTCTTTCTTCCATCCCTCTGCTTTCCAATCTGGGGACACTAAGGGTACTTGTGAGCAGCCTGGTCATAGCTCTGCGATACGTAGTTAGGAGTCTAGACACTTCCTCTATTGGTCCAAGTTTTAAGAGTTGATAGGAACAGGGTAAAGAGCTTAGGGCCATGGGATTCTCAAAGCTATGAGTTCTTGGAATGTGTAAGTAACAGGTAATTGGCAACTTTGCCAGCCCAACAGACTTCTTCCCATATAAAGTATATTTCCACAGAGAGTGTTTTGCTGTTGTTGATCATGCCCGGGCAGTACTTAAATCTCCACGGAAGCCCCAGAGGAGGCCCTAAACCTTATCTGTACCTGTTGTTCCCTTGACCTCCCACATCTGGTTCTGTTCTAAATTTCCACAAGTTTCCAAACGTCCGAGCAAGAGATCATGGCAGACATTGTAGATGTCTTGGCAAGTGTCTGGTTCTCCATGGGTACTGAGTCCTTGACAGAGGTTTTCTAGAAAAATGATGTGCTCCTTATCTATTTGCTAATTCCTTCCACATATCACAAGACTTTTCTGTAAATTCCCATCAGTCTTGACAAAGTTATCTTGTAGACTTTTGTAGTGATTTTGATGGCTGCACAGAGCTGTTTGTCTTGTTCAGAACGAAATTAATAACACCACGATGGCACCTACTTTAGCACCAAACTTCTTAAACTCTCCTAATATACTAATCAGCATGTCAGGGAAATGTTTTTTTTCTGGATAAAGACAAGCCTGGCGAAATGGATTAGACATTCACACGGCATTGCATAATTCAGCATGCCAGGGCGGTGCATACGATTTGCATTAATAGCCAGCGCTGGAAGCTGCTGCTCATAGGTTTCTCTCATTAGGTCGAATATCGAAGATTCCAGACTGTCAATCAATTACAGTAATTTCCTTTTCCATATTTATTCCATCACTATCATTGACAGCTACCATTAAGTGACATTAATACAATACAATATCATCTCGCATTTCTACAGAGCGTCTCAGGGTGCCTAACGGTTCCACTCCAGCCAAGAAATCACATTACAAAGGACAAAGTACCCTCATTCTCGAGGTAGAAAATAGGCTGCCAACTCTGGGAACCAGTGGGAGTTGCCCAGAATCTCTGGAGATGCTCCTGACTTCCGGGCAAGGGGGTTTATTTTTTGTTGTCTGAAAATACCCGAGGCTGGGTCTCTGGCGAGTGGGGCGGCTTAGTGGGTAGTGATGACTTTCCAGGCACCCCACTCACCTACATCCCCTGCCTCTTCTCACCCTTGATTTAGGACGTGTTTACAAGGCAGAGGGGGCCCTTGTGGAAGAATGCGGTTCTTCCTTAGGAGGGCTGCAGTTACCATATGCTACTCTTTTGCAGGGCTTTCTTCCTCCATACCCGCCCCCCCGCCCCGCCCAACCACCGACAATACCATCGGCACTTTGACTCAGAATGCAACAAAGCCCTCCTTTGCCAGACAAATTATTCATATATGTAAGATGCCAGCGTTGGTATATCCTCCCTTCTCCTTCTGTCGTTTCTGTAGTCAGTGATAATCAGGATTGTGCTACACAGAAGCCATCTCTGTTGGCCAAGTGTCACCAACTGAACCTACGGAATATTCCTTTGCTCCGTTTTGGGTGACACCCCAGGAGGGCTTCCAGATAAATTATAGAATGCCCAAGTTATATTTGAATTTCAGATACACGATAATTTTTTTTAGTATAAATATGCTCCAAATACCGCGTAGAACATGCAAAGATGCTCATCATTTCTCTGAAATGCAAATTTAACTGAGCATCCTGTTTTGTTTTGTTTTGTTTTGTTTTGTTTCGTTTCGTTTCGTTTCGTTTCCAAATCTGGCAACCCTACCCATCAGGTGAGTCAAAGGCTTCAGAACCAAGCCAGTCAAGCTACTGAAATCCTAGGAGAAGTCAAATCAAGACAGTACATCTCCATTGAGCTGAAGTATTTGCAAAGTGCCGTGCTCACAGCTGTGGGAGATGCAACACCGTGTCAGATCTGGCGAGAAAATAGAACAGGAGAGGAATGGCCACAGGCCAGAGAGAGACTACGGTACGAGTGTAAAAAGTTTGGCTCAAGAACTATCGAAAAGCAAAATAGTAGGAAGGATGTTTCTAGTGGTTCTCTTCACCCATAACCTTTTGTGATGGCTTCTTGCAAAGTGCGGCTTCTGCTCCACAGCTCGGGAGGAGGCTGGCGAGACCGGAGAAGAACATTCTCTGACACGCAAGGAGGCTTGTGGGCACAGCACCTGCCTTAGTCTTTTATTGCTGAGGTAAAGCAAACATCAACCTGATTGATGATCTGGGAGAGCCTGGGGGAAACAATCAATAGGTATTTGTGGACTGGATGACTGACAGATTTTTGAGTAGGGAGTGCATGATGAAAGGTATTGTACCAAGACTATTTTGGAGGTGTTGTGTGGGAGAACAGAGGGACTAAGGCCCCTCTGATAAGTGGGGGGGAAATCAGCCATCCGCTCTGATGGGCCGGCCGTGCCTAAGCATCCACATCGGGTAACACCTGACCTTGCCATCCCTCCTCGCTCTATCACCTAGCATCAGGTAGCTTAGGGTGCCTCGAACACTCATGATTATTGGAGCAAATTATTATTTCTCTGCTGCTTCTGAGAGCTGGAAGAAAAATTATTCACTGGAGGAGGGAAGTATGGAAAAAAAAATAAGGGGCAGGATTGGGACAGAGAGAGGACAACATTAAAAAAAAAGTAACTTAAAGAAAAAATGGATGAGTTGGAGGGTAGGGTGTCATTCTTTTTGTTTCGTTCTGTTTTTAATTTTCTGATAATTACTATTTGTGTGGTTGGGGATAAGGAACTATCTGCCTTGTACTTTTGTTTCTATTTCTGTATGGCAAACTTCATTCTTATTTTTAATGGCTTTTCAAGCTGTGAAGAAACTTTATCGAGTATCCAGCAGCAAGAGCAGAGCCAAGACTGGAGAACAAGTCTTTCTTGCTCCAAGACTTGTCCTGATTTGCTGCCTCGGCGGCTGTCTCCCAGCTGAAAAGCTACTCTGCAAACTGCCTCTCCAGTTTCACAGATGTGCTTGTTGATGAAACCACACAGATAATCTATAGCTTTCACGTGCCTTCACTGTACTCTATTTTAGTGTTTGGTACAAAAAAGAAACTTACTGTCTGGATTCAGCATAACCTAGTCTGCCTCTGTGATATGATTTATTTGCAAAGGGATCAAAACATAGACTCCCTTCGATCTTTTAACCTTCTAGGAAGGCCAACCCCTTTGGAAAAAAATAGTATTTAAGGCAGTGGTAAAGAGATTATCTGGTTATTTGGTAAAATAGTCAACCATAATATTCTACAAAAAGAACTCTAATCCAATGACAACCCATAGAAAGAAACAGCAACAGAACAATGGAAGTATGTGTGATCCTTTTAAAGACTTGTGTCTGAGGAGGACAGGAAGGCTTTTGAGATCCTGGGAGAGGAAAAGGATATCAGAGCTGAAAAGGATCTTTGTGATCCTTAAAGCTGCTTGAAGGTTGGGAAGGAACAAATGAGACCATACCCATATAATAAAACTAAGGTGATCATACTTCTCCCACAGAGCCTGTTTGGTAACCAAGAATGAGTAAGTGACTCAAGAATTTAAAAATTTAGTAAAAGAAGAAGGGATCCAACCCACAAATTCCCCTCCTCTCTCTCCTTCCCTTGTGCTTTGTGTCCCCAGGTTCTTTGTAACTTAAATAATTAATAGTTAATGAAAAGGTAACTGCTACTCATGCTTTTGCCCTTGTGGCAACCTTGAAGTGAGGCTCTGCATTTCCGTGTGTTTCCCTCAACAAAAATTCACTCCACAACAGAGACTGTACTGAAGATTTAATTTATTTTTATTATTTTTAAGTTCTAATTTTTTAAAAATATTTTATTTTTAAGTAATCTCTACACCCAACGTGGGGCTTGAACTCATGACCCAGAGATCAAGAGTTTCCCTGCTCCATGGACTGAGCCAGCCAAGCACCCCTGTATTTTTAAATTTTAATGTTAATTTCAGTGTAATTAACCTACTGTGTCATATTAGTTTCGGTGCCAAGTGGAGTGATTAGACAATCCTCTACGTTTCCCAGCGCTTGTCAAGATAAGCTGTACTGAAGATTTTATAAGGAAAACTGAAGAGGGGATTTACATCTCACAACGTTCAGACTTCACTTCTCAATTTGCTGTCAAGCTCTCTCCTCTCAATTTTATTCTCAGCTGTTGGCCTTTGTATCTTTTAAGCCTTCCACAGAGTCATTCCTCAAAGTCTACGAGTTAGTGAATTCTAACCCCCATCCCCATGATTCTTTTGCAGAAAAATTTAGCTATTTCTCACCTCTCTCAGTCCTTCGCACCAGCCACCCACAGCACCGTGGGCACTCAGCCTTAGATTAGGTTTTATCAGAGCATTCCTCCTTAAAATGCACATCTCTGCTTCTTGCAAGGGATTCATGTAAAACTGCTAAGGAAAATGAGATTTTCTTTGCAGCGCCACAGGGACATAATTTATAAGGGAGCAATCAATGTCTGGCAACATTTACCATCTGCTTCGGATTTCTTAGTTTTTAGGTTACTTGCTGACTTCTCCAAAGCTAGAGGTTGGGCTTGGTGGCCGTGGAGATAAATCGACTCCTGTCTGATCACTTTTAGAGGATGACATCAGTCCTTTCCTCACTGTTGAGTGTTCGCAAAGAATTCTGAGGTGATATTTACTCCAGTAGCTGGGAGAGAAAATGACCTTCTGTTCTGTAATTTCGCCATCCATGGGGAGTGGCCAACCACCTTTCTTTCCTTCTCTTTTTTAGGGGCTACCCTCCTTGGAATTTCCCCACTGTCTCTCATGGGGATCGTGAACTTTGGCTTTCCTTGTGATGCGAATTCCTTTATGACCACACTAAATCTCAGACTCTAAGATCTTAGAATTACTGTGTTAATTTTCAGATTTTAATATTATTGGTTGCTTATCCTCTTGGAAACACTGGAGAGTCTCCTGCATACGGCCCTTGGGAACTCCAAGATGTTTGCTCCAAAGTTGTCTTGTGAAAATTCTTTCCCCCTCGACGGTAACCCACCCTCTTGGAGTTTTATGTTATTTTCACATGAATGGTACTCACTACGAGTCACGTTTTCTGATGTGAAAATCATGCTTGACGTATACTTGACATACGTCAGTACCAGACTATCCAAGATGTTTGTTAAATACATCTGGAAAGCTCAGCATATGTTGTTGGGTTTTAGACCCATGTAAGGAGCGCCTTCTCAGAGGCCATTGCATTTCCCTGCTCATCATTTGTCTTCCTGATTTCTGTCACTTTTCTCTTCTCCTTCTGACTCACCTGTGATATTCTTTGATCACCTCGTCACTATTTGATTGGTGATTCTGCTCAAGCTCAAGAATTTTGCCCCCTCTTTCTCAACTTATTGGTTTCTGTGGTGCATCTTCCTTTTCAATATTTCTTTCTAGGTCAGACCTGTCCCCTCGCCATTCTTCCTCTGATTTGATGTATGTCACCTCCTAAGGCATATCAGCTGCCATATGCCATCCCCTCCCCGTGCACCTGCTCCCTCCCCACCAGACCTTCCAGTAGCTACGGCTGCCCAGTAATTCCATGTCCTCCTTCTCACTGGGCTTCATTTTGATCCTTGTCATTCAAGGGGTAACCGTGCAGTGATCTTTCCCCTTCTCTGTCCACTGAGTTCATGTACAACTTACAATCCAAACAGTTTCTGGTTGTTGGCTTGCCTGACTGTAACCTCTGCTATTTAGTCTTGCTGTCTGTCCCTTCCTCCAGATACTCCCTGTCATCTTTCATCTCTGGGGTGGTCAGTAGTCACCCCAAGTTGTTTCTTTTTCTTTCTTTCCTTTCGTTCCCTTCTCATGATTTTTTTGATCATTCTTTATTCTTTTTTTTTAGATTTTGAATAATCATGGATGTGTAAAAAGTAGCAATGAGAGCAAAGATAGCCCAGACCCCGTACCCTTTTCCCAGTCTCCCCCACGGTCACATTGTACATAATTGGAGTACGATATCAGAACCAGGAAATGGGTGTTGGTACACGGCGTGGGAGGAGTTCTATGCCATTCTATCATATGTGTAGATTCATGGAACCATCAACACGCAGAGCTATTCTATCACCACAGATATCTCCTTCATGCTACACGTTTTTAATCATACTCACCCACCATCCCTGCCCCCATGACAACTGCTAATCCATTTCCCAGTTCTGTAATTTTGCCATTTTGAGAGTGCTGCCTAAACGCTGTTGTATCGTATGTGACCTATTGAGACTTGCTTTTTTCTCATTCAGCATGATGCCCTTGCAGTCTGTCCCAGCTGTTGTTTGTATCGATAGGTGGCCCTTTTTTATTCCCAACTAGCATTCCATGGCATAGATGTACATTGGCCCATTGAAGGCCATTTTGATTGTTCCTAGTTTTTTCCCAACAAATAATATTTTCTCCCTTTTTGTATTTTTCTTTCAGGCTGCTACTTATAGCAGATGTTTGCAGGAAAAGAAAACTTTGTGTAAAGGAAGACTTACCCATTGGTTCTTATAACTAATGGAGACCCGTAGGTATAACCTAGAGTTATTGACAATGTAGATAAACAGTTTTCTTTTCGGAGATAGGATTGGTTTTTTGTCTTGGCATCTGGACTTAGACTTTCCGGTCCAATTCTTGTTTGTCAGCAAATACCCTGTGTGGGGTGAATGCACTCGCTTTTGCCTCCACAGCGGTGTTCCAATATAAATTTTGATCACAAACAAAAATGAGGTCTCGTTATTTTAAGTTAGGATGTTAATTTTAAATGACTACATGGTTACAAGGGCTTTGGTGCCTGTTCAGGAAAGCCTTCAAGTTATTTCTGGCAAAACAGATTGAAACCAGTGGCCTTTAGAACTCAGTACTCAAGGGAAACAAGGCAAGCTGCGTTTGACTCGAAGGTGGGGTCACCCAGTGGCATTTACTAAAGGAAAAAATTCGTAGGCTTATTTTCCAAATGAGTTTAAGGTTCAGTATTTTGTTAGCTCTGCATGTGTTTGAGAGGGAACTCCTGGACGCTGGTGGGTAGGTTCATCTTGGTTCTAGTAAATGAGTGGATTGGCCTGACATTTTTGGCATGCGTCAATGAAGGATGACATAGGGTTTCCCTGCTGTGAGTAACTTGGCTTCATTTTATGTTTGAAGATTTCACATATTTGCATAATGTCCCAGTTGAGGTGATTATATGGCAGAGGAATAAAAGTGTAAATATTCAAATGTTAGCGGACACTTGAGAGTCTTTCAGAGCGAAAGGGGATTTAACACATGTGAAACACAAGTTTGGACTGGCACATTAAGATTTCTGGGGGGGGAGGGGTTCCTTAAAGTTGGCAGGAAATTTAAAGTTTTGGTCCTTTAAAACTGTCATCAGAGCCTTCTCTCTTTTATAAAGTTTCTAGGTCTTGGGGACATTCAGTTGTGGTTAACACATTTGCGAAAGTAAGATCCCACTCCCTATCCCTCCCCCACCTCCCCACCGCTTCCCTCCCCTAAATTTGAATGCTCCGGAACACCTGGGAGATTAGAATGCCTCCTATTCACGTAAACTGTATCAGGATGAACTGAAAGCACTTTGTAGCTTTATCTACTGAAGCCCTAATTTCCTTCCAGGTAGGCAGAGGAAGGTGGATAGACCCTGTGGATCTCTGCATTGTGTGACGAGCTCTGAGTCACCAAAGTGAGTCACTGGCAAATGGGGATGACGCTTTCCACCCAGGCTGATGTTCTCAGACTGGCGCTTTCAGCATTTGTTTTTACCATATCCCAAGTAAGTCTCGTGAGATGACTCTCAGATTCACATGAAAGTTTTGAACGACTTTTAACCCAAAAAGCTGAAAAGGAAAAAACAAAACCACCACTGGAAGGTTTCTTCGGAGGCGTTCTAGAAAAGTCCATCCCGAGGCAGGGTTGTAGCTCAAGGAAGTTTGGCACATGGCTATCAATGAGGATTTGTCGCAACCGCTCCAAACGAGAACGGGGCCAAGAACGAGAACCAGGGCATTCAGGGTAAAAAGGAGGGGAAATCCAGTGGTCTCCCTTTCAAAAAAAGTTGCTGATCAGAGTTCTTGGGCTCGCCTTTAGTAATACTGTGAACATTGCAGTAATCAGAATTCTGCATTAATCAGTCTTTCTGCACATCTGCAACGTGAAGGCTGATACTGGTAATGATGACTCAGGCGTGAAACGTCTTGGCTCTGAATGACCGAAAACCAGATTTCACCGAGCTTGTTGTGGTGTTGGTGTTTATGCCTGCCACCATATTTGAATCCTGTAAAGAGTGAGAGCATCCGTGACTAGCCACGGTGGCAGTCTAATAAGGACCGCAGTTCATTCGCTGGTGCTTCTGGGTCGTGGAGTTTCCAGTTATATCTTGCCAGGCAGTGGGGCCTCTAAGCACACAACCATCCAGAGGCCTGCTGGGGCCTGGCTTTTATCACACCAAGCATTTCAGAAACAATGGTGGGGATCTGAGAGAGAGCGAGGGTGCTTGAAGCTGAGAAGTGGGACAGAGCAACGGCAAGAAAGTTTAGCCAGCGCCTACTATGTGCTAAGCCCCGTGCGAGGGGCTTTGATCCATGTTGTCTCATTTGTCACTGAGACGCGACAAGGGACAAGCGACGGGAACGTCACCGGGGGAGGTCTGGGGTGGTGTGGTTGCGGAGCAAAGCCTCAGAAGACACGTGTAGAGGTCAGGGTGCTTACGGCGGCAGCTACTAGGACACGGGAAAGTGGCCTAAGTGATAAGGACGTATATTGACTCAGAAGAGGTCCATCCAGTGGCTCAGTGATGATCATAAGGACCCAGGTTCTCGCCACCTCTGTCTGAAGGCCCTGGGGAAGATGCCTTTAGAAGTCCTTCCTCACCTTTTCCAGCTTCTAGTAATTCCTTGGCTTGTGGCTGTTCAACTCCAATCTCTGCCTCTGTCTCCACATGGCCTTCTTCTCTCCATGTCTCTGTCTCCACGTGCTGTCCTTTCCTGTCTCTCATAAGGACACTGGTCATTGGATCAGGACCCCCCCGACAATCCAGGATGATCTCATCTCAAAATCCTTAACTTAAGTGCAGCTGCAAAGACCCCGTCCCCACATAAAGTTACCTTCACAGGTTCTGGGATGTGAACACAATTTTTTTCGAAGGCCACCACTCAGCCCACTACGATGGCCTCATTTTTTTTCTCAGATGGTGGGTATGGATGTATCTGACAAGGATGGAACTTCCTGTCATCAGTTCTTGGCTTCCAACCCAAGGATTGGCGTTATCACCAAAATGAACTGCTTACAAAAAGACGAGTTGCAGGTTCCAGAAAGGACAGACTCGATCCCACAGAATCATCTCGTTTCTTGCTTTATTGATTTCCCCATGCAATGTACATGTATGGGAAAGAGCTTCTGAGATATACCAGTGAGTGACCGTCAAGTTCTTTAGATTGTATCTCTAAGCGTTCTCGAATCTTTTGTACCCCTTCCTTGATGTCTCCACCGCCTTACCAAATCCCCATCATTTGTCACCTGGATTATGTCTTACTTGTCCCTATTCTCCCCAGCCTCCTTTCTCCATATTGCTGCCTGAGGAGCTGCCTGAAATTCCAGTTGGGCGTTTCGTGCCTGGTGCTAAATTGCTTTTGTTTGTCCCTGCAAAGCCATCCTTCTACACCTGGCCTTTTTCCTCCAAAGCTCCTTCTCCCTCTGGCTTCTGGTTGGGTTTGGCAATGGGGGCACTGGTGAGATGAGGTGGGAGGCGTGGGAGCAAGGAGAGGGGCCATTCGTCTCCCTCACTCCTTCCCCGGAGGTCCTTGCACCCGGCGTCCCTCAGTCGATGCCCCCATTAGGAGAATTCCCACATGGCTGCCTTCCAAGTTTTAATAACTGTCTCTCTCCTCACCCTTCCAGGCCCAAGGATGGCAACAGGACCCCTTGTGGTTTCCCGACGCCCTGCCTACACCTTTGAACATAACCCCATCATCAACTCTTCTCGAATTACCCATCTCAGTGTTTCTTGCCTGCACCATGACTGATACAGCCGGGCTGTAAACACGTCACTGACTCTACCTTGCCCAGAGGAGGAAGCAACATCCCACAGGAGGGGAGCAAGATTCCACCCTTGCCACATCTTGAGACACGCTTTCCGCACCCTGGCGGACGTGTGGTTTCCTGGACGCAAGGTGTTCTTTTTCTTCTTGGAGATTCTGTAACTGATGATTTCTTTCCTGGCTTAGCTGCCTGGACAGTGTCTTCTCTTCCTTCAAGACTGTTCAGGGATCACCTGTTGATTTTTTCTGACTTTCCTAGGCAGGATGGGCTGCTTCCTCTTCTGTGCTCCCTTATCACATTATATGCCTGCCCATTAAAGCTCTTTTCGTTGCTGTGAGTTTTTGTTCCTGTGTCTGCTTTCCAACCAGTCTTGGAATCCTCTGAGTGTATTCTGTTTTCCTTTGTTCTCCGAGTACCCGCTGTTGTCCCTGGTGGGCTTAATAAACATATTTTGAATGACTATATTTTTCTTTATTCACTATATTACTACTTGCTACACTCATACAAAGATTACTGCAATAAATTACCACGCTCGTATGCAACTGTGCACATTGTTTTCTCTTTTGATGAATATTACTTGGGTTTTTCCTCATGACCACTCTGAGAGATGGGTTGATAGGAAGTAAATTCCCCTCTGTCACCTGAATTGCTGGGGGCAGAACTATGCCGGGAATCTAGACTTCTTGTTAGGAGTTTGTTTGCCTTTTCATTAGACCATGCTGCCTCCTGAGATGCCAGATTAAAGCAACGACAACAGAACCAGAGGTATGCTAGAAGAATGAGCACTACCCGAAGGGTCACTTCAGACGGAAGGCAACTCAAGCTGCTGTAGAGATAACCCCATGTGATTGCAAACACATGTCAGGAAGGCTGTGTAGACAGGTGGTCCTAGAAGGGTCCTAACGAACGGAACTGGTCACATTAGCTAACTTCCTGTTGTTTGAGAATGATGTCTGATATAGACTCCAGAGACCATTGACAGAACATACAGTTGGATTAAAATTAGGATGTGAACATCAAAAAAGAGTATTCCGTGACCCCGGGGAAGGGCTGGCAACCAATGGGGAAAGGCATGGACTGTTTCTGTAATTCAAACCATATCCCATGAGAAAGTAATTTTCAGACAGCAGCACAAAGAAAGGTAAATTTAAGAGCATTTGGGACAATTTCTTTGTCAATAGAAGGCTTAAAGCTTCTTCCTTCTGTCCGCCTTAGGGGAGAAGCAGTATGTTGAAAGCCCAGCGAATGAGGTAAGGAATATTCACGGAGACGCAATTCGAGAATTTCCGTGGGGAAAAGGAATCTTACAAGTCACCCAGTGCTAGGCTTTGGATGTTTGACTCTTTTCCAACAGGAAGGAAAAGATGAAGTCTGGATGCTCCAAGTGGTGGAGGGTCAGGACAGACTCCGTTTTAGACGTGGCGCATGGCCACTATCCCGCATGCTCCTTGCAACGCTGACGGTGTCAGAACATCCGTGTGATCCCCGTGGGTCCGTGTCAGAACCTCAGAATCAGCCTTTGGTTAACTGAAACACTCCTCAGTTGCTTGGACCTCTGTCCCTGTTCTTCACGGAAGACCGAGAGGCGAGTTAACAGAAAATAAAGGAAATAAAATACATTTCTACGGAGCCAGCCTTAGCTCTTCAACTTTTTCAACCTCAAAATGTTTATATCTCTTAACCCAATCATTCCCTTATTGAGAATTTATCTTCGCGATATAATAAAAGTTACAGGCCAAGATCCAGAAGGAAATCTTCCTGTCCAACAATAAGGAAAACATTAGTTAAATCCAATTAAAAGACTTCCATGTGGTTATTTAAATCACGTGTTTGAAAAACATTTAGGGGCATGGAGACATTTATGATCCGAATCATAAGACAAGATAGAAACCTGCATCTATGGCATAATCTTTCCGATATTTTGAAAACTCCTTTCTCTCTGTCTAAATACGTCTGGCTATAAATAGAAAAATACCGGAAGGAAAACCGTCAAAATGTTAATTACGGTTATCTCTGGATGGTGGGATTTTGAGATTATTTTATTTTTTCTTTGTACTTAATCCATTTTCCAAACTCATAGTATAAATCAGAAAAAAAAAAAAAAAAAAAAAACCACCCTACAAACAATATTGAAAATCCTTCTCTGGCTTTTCCCTTATTTCCAAGCTAAAATCCAGACTCGTTAGCATAGCAAATGGGCTTCTTAATGATCTGGCTGCCCGCTCTCCTGGCTCATTTTTTCCCTGCTCCTCTCCTTAGGTCCTGTCTTCCAACATGCCTCATGAGTCTGCCGGATGCCTGGTGGTTTTCCAAACGTGTGATGCTTTCTGAAGGTTCCTTGCCTTGGCTCGTTGCTGTTCTTTCTGCCTAGAACACTCTTCTCTCCTTGTCAGTATTTGCAGGCTCTGAAACTCAGCTCCACCTCTCCTTTCTTCTGGAAAACCTCCCAGAGTGGAGGCTGTGGTGTTTGCCCCGTCTCCCCTCTCCCCTTCGTGGCCGATGTGCTCATTCCCCAAGCGTGAGGGCGGGGGGTGCCCGCTGCCGGCTCACAGATGAATCCCTCCCCTGGCCTCCACTTGGGCGAGGTCCTGTGGGACAACCCACATCCAATGAGTGGTCAAGGCAAGGCACCGAGCCTCAGTCCGCCATAGCTCTGAAAGGCCATCTCAGCTTTCTATCTCCCTGAGGGGTGAGCCAAAGCCCCTTTGGCAACTGCATCACAGTTAAACTTCTTTCTCTGTTCAGTCCTGTTCCTCTCTCCCTTGTAAGTGAGTTCTCTCCAGGAAGCCTCTCACAGAGAGTCTCTGAGTCTGCTTCTTGGGGAGCCCAACGAAGACCCCCCGCTATGATAGCTGAGCTCACTCCCCAAGTTCGAGCCCTCTTCTCCGAGCTCCTTCACTGCCTTTGTCTGTGCTTGAGCGCTGCTCTCATTGTATTGTGACAGACGACGGTTCCAGGGTCTGTCCCACTTGACTGGGATCTCCCTGAGGGTAGGATGTGGTGTCTCATTTCTCTGCGTGTGCAGCACCTGTCACAGCACCTGGTTCCTAGGATGTGGTGAATGAGTACACGTGAAGGCGAAGCAGATAGTAGAGAGGGTAATGGGCAGAAAAAAAATGGAATGAGACCCTTATGGGCAAAATGAAATAACACCCTTCCGACTGGCGTTACATTTCCTATTGAGCCTTTCTGTCTATCTACCAATAAACAAAGCTCTGACTTTGAGGTCTTGGGATTGGAGGGTGGGGTAGAGAGGGTCTTGGGGAATTCCAATCAGGAGTTGAAAGAATTTCGCACTTAATTTTTCCCCTAGTCTTCTATTTGCAGGACGAACCCCCTTTTCTTCTCTTCTTCCTCAGTTCAACTTTCTCATAACTTTTTCTTTCTCCTTCCCTTTCTTCCCCAAACTTGGTCAAAGGCGAACATGTTGCCAAGAGAATGACAGAGCAGCCATGACCAAGGGATAAGCCAACAACAGTTGTTCCTCAAGAAGCTGCAGGGGAAAATATCGGATGCCCTTTCAAGTTCCTACCTTTCTCTGATGAATAATTCTGGGAGTGGGGTGTTCTGGTTTTTTGTTCCTAAGGGATAATTTAGGGAGAGGTTAAAGCTGAGGGTTAAAGCTCTCAGAGTTATCAATGTAATGAGTCACAAATGAGTTGTTAAGCCCCTGGCTATGTGTTGTCCAAACTGAGTCAGTAACACGCAGCCCTTTGGCTCACAGGTTTAGGGACCTTCCTTACCCTTCCCTCCTGCCCTTCTGTTTCACTTTCATGGGTCCTCTCTTGGATGAGCTCCCTAGTGCTGAAACAGTTCTGTGTGGTGACAGAAGGCTGCTCCGCATTTATTCCATTTTTCAAGAAAGGTGTTACTATTTTCTCTTAATATGGGACCACCTTGGTACCTCTGGAGTGGAGTTGAGTGATATGGTGACCCCTTTCCCCAACTTATCTCCCACTTTATACATGTGGCAAGAAAGGTGCCAGTTCCCAGTGCGTAGTTGGGGACAGAGAACCTGGAGGGCAAGTGACCTTGAATAATTATTGAGCCACTTAATGCCAGTACTAGGACAGAAATTCAGGATGCGTGACTTAGGGGTCTACGCTTCTAACACTAGTCCATGCTGAGGGCAATCCCTCACTGGGGAAATTTTTCCATGAGTGCATTTGTTTCCCTCAGACTTCAAATTTATCATAAATCTTAGAGCTACAAAGCATGACCCTGGTATTGGCAGTCATGTGTGAGAGCGTATGTTTATGTGTGTGTGTGCGTGTGTGTGTGTGTGTGTGTGTGTCTGTGTGTGTGTGTGTATGTTCCAGACCTCGACCCTGAGGATGGTGGAAGAGCATGGAAGCTTTTTGTGTGTCTCGCGTCCATGAAACGCAGCCAGACCAACACTAAACCATCCTACACACCTAGAAAACTGATTGGAAGATGAACACAACGATCTCCAAAACCTGAACCACCAACCTCAATCCTGAGGAGACTAAGCTCTGCCTGTGGTGGGTGTTACACGGGAACATTTGTTCCAACTCCTATTGTTTCCATGGGGACATGCTTCCATTGAGTAAGGCCCTTGGGCTCTTTCCACCCTCTCTTCCACTGCATTGGAGGAAGAGGAGAGTGGTCAGTCTGGATGGAGTCATTGAACGTGCATGCCTCACCTTCTCTTCTCTCTCTGAGAACTGCCGGGAGAAAGTGAACATTCTCTGCTTCTTCAAATCTGAAGTTTTAAGGGGCAGCGACCAATGTGGCAGTTTTCTGTCGTCCAGCACTGCCAGGTACCTGCTACATGACTTCAGTGGTACCATATTAACAAGCCTATAGACCTGAAGTCACAGTCTTCAGCCAAGACTTTGTCCTTTTAAAAAATAGTGATATTTTTACCTCTAACCGTCTAATTCTTATGCCTCTTAATTGGTTTAAAAATTGGGCAGGGAAGGGGGTACTATTTATTGTGCCCGAAAACCCCGGCATCAGGGAGGGCTCCCTGCTTGGCCTCCAGCAACGGCCTGGTGTGGATAAAGATCTACTCTTGGTGGGTAGCCAAGAATTTGAGGGAGAGGGCTGGGAATACGAACACAGATGAACTTAACTGAGAGGCTAATTGGGCAAGGGTGTCTTGTCTACAGTCTGAATGACTCAGGGAACATTCTGACTCACTTGGGGCTCATGAAGAGAAAGGAGGGACCTTCCCAAGAAATCACTCTGTCTTCAAGTGACAGTGAAAGTAGTCATGGAACAAATGCGTTTTCTGCCAGGGCTCCTTTTGGTTCCCACAAACTTTCAAATTTAAATGACCGTGTGAAGAGGGGAATCTCAGGAATGACTAGAATTATGTTCTTCTGTGTACTGAAATCCAGTTTGTATCTGACCTCCCTGGCCAAAAGTCATCCCTCGCCTATAAACTTCTATACCCACTGCCTGAATTGCACGCGAGGCTTTTTATTCCTGACTGGTTTTATCACTTGCTTCGTTGTCGTGGTAGTTATTCCTGATCTTTGTGCATTTTATCTCAAATCCTGTAGATTTTAAGTTTATTGAGTATCAGGACTCTGTCTTATACCTCCTCATACTTTTTTTCCTACCCTCCAAGAACCTAGCGTAGAATTTACTCGTGTTTGGTGGTAAGGAAACAAATGAAGACCGACCAAGTAAGAACAAGAAAAGGTTATTTTTCAGAACCTGCTATAGTCAGCTGCCATAACTTATGTTTTGGCAAAGACTTAAAGGCAGGAGGAGGAGGGGGAAAGATTTGTAGTGGAAAAAGGGGAAGGCTTCAGGTATGCCTTGATTGGAGACTGTTGGTATGAGGAAGCTGGTGATGGGCTAACTAGAAGCAAGTATCCCACGGAATTGGTTAGGGGTCCATACTCGGCTTTCTCTGGTGGGTCAAAGTTGGATGTGGAAATAAAACTTAGAAAAGCTTTCAGCTGTTAATTAAATCCTGGAGACTCTGGGCCAGTTGTTACAGGGGTTGTTTGGCTTCCTGGATTGTTGCTGGAGATAGTAATGTGACTTCCTACAAGTCTGACTTATATCAGGCTGGCTTCCTGGGCTGGTTCTTATGGAAACTGGGTTGTGTGCCTGGGTTGTTCACTGCAGCTTGCAGGTCAGAAGTCTAGTTTTGTATACGACCTGGCCACTGACCATTTGTATGTTCAGTCTCTCAGTAGAGTGTCAGTAAATACTGGCTGATTGATTAATTGATTGCTCTGACTATGGTTTGAAATATTTCCTTTGAATTGATATCCTTCATCTTTCCTCTTGGTACTTGCTGAAGTTTATTCAACAAATATTTTCCATTTAATTTTTGTAACAAGATCTGAGACGCAGAAAATGTACTACAGCTTTCCTCCCTTTCTTACTCATCATCTTGGTGTCCGAAACATTGATGAAGAAAAAAGAAACGTTGTGGTCTCCAATGTTTCAGGCTAGGAATTACTGTAGCTCAAGCCCTTCATCTTCTAATGAAGAGACAGAGACCTAGAGACCTGTCCGCAGTCACGCTGGTCGGGGAAAAGGTAAAATTATAGAGGAAGTCACCACTGAAAGGGTAGAGGGTCAGTCTCTGATCTGCTGAGTCTTTGGGCAACATGTTGGGGTGAGGGGCAGGAAGGCCAATAAGGGTCTTGCATGGGCTTTTCAGAATCAGAAAAAAGGCCAAATCGCTGAAAGTGAAGACCTTTGGAAGAGTGTATCATTTTAGAAGTCATGGAGGGGTCCCTGGGTGGCCCAGTCGGTTAAGCATCCTACTCTTGGCTATCAGCTCACGGTTCGTGGGATCGAGACCCGCATGGGTGCTGGGCTGACAGGGTGGAGCCTGCTTGGAACTTTCTCTTTCCTTCTCTCTCTCAAAGCAAATCGGTCAACTTAAGGAAAAAAAGAAGTCATGGAGCAGAACACCTGGCGGGAAGCTCGTGGGGTTGACCACAAGGCGCGTCACGGCCTGGATCTGCCGTGTAACAAAGTAGACGGGCGGGATGCCTTAAACAACAGGAACCGACTCTCACAGTGCTAGAGGCTTGGGGATCTGACATCAAGGTGTCAGCAGGGCCACACTCCTCCTGAAACCTGCGGGAGAGATTCCTTCCTTGCCTCTCTTAGCTTCTGTCCTTTGTCAGCAACGCTTGGGGTTCCTTGGCTGGGAGAGACTGTCACTACAATCTCTGTTTCTGTCATCACGTGACGTTCTTCCTGTGTCTCTATTTCTGTGTCCAAATCTTCCCCTTCTCACAAAGATACTAGTCATATTGGATTGAGGGCCCACCCTACAGCAGTATTCTCACCGTAACTAATTAAATCTGTGACGACCCTACCTGCAAATAAGGTCTCATTCTGAGGTGTTAGGGGCTAGAATTTCAACATACGTTTTTGGGAGACGTAAGTCACCCCGTGACATCCGCCATCACGCGGAGCTACTCCCCCCCCCGCCCCTCCCGCCCATGGATCTTTGCAGTCGTGAGCTGCTGTCCTTCCTGTCATGTCCCAGCTACTGCCAGCACAGGGCTCATGACTAAACAGTGCTGCTTCCAGAAGAAGCCCGGTGATTAGCAGTGCTGCAAACAGGCCGTTCAGAGGGGGTGATGAATAAGAAGGTGTCATTTAAAATAGAGTCACCCAGTTCCTTTGTAAGCATGTGTCACAGGGTGTTTAGAATCATCATACCCGACCCACTGCTGCACGTTGGTGGAACTATCAAGTAAATTACACACACGTGTCTTTTTTTGGAAGCCTTTTATTCGCAATCCCCCCACCCAAGCCTTATTTCCCAGAGGGAATGTGTCCACCCACCTGCATTTCAGCACAGAACCTTGCCTGTTCCGAACGTTCGTGCTGTCCTGGGCTTCTTTGCGTCAGCTTGTCACCTTTGTTAGTCATTCCTGACACTTTCTCTCTTTCTACTCTTTCAGGAAGTAATGTTTTTGCTCAGGTAAGAGTCACAGGAAGAGTGTTCTGCCTGTGTGCTGATTCATTCCTTTGCTTTTTGCCATTTCTAAATGTTAGATGGGGGCAAGATACCTTTTATTAAGGGCGTTGGTCAATGGGGGTGAGAGCACGCAGGCATGAAACGCGCTTCGCCGAAAGGGGAAGCAATCCTGTTTCTCGGTCTTTCTGATTCTTTTCAGAGGTGGCATCATCACGGCCGTGGCCCCTGGAATCCGTGAGATCGACTTTCCTGCTTTCAAATGATGTGTCCGTCCACTTTGTTTCATTCATGTTTGTCGTGAGAGCATCATGGCAAGATGGATGCACTCTGTTTATGGATCCAGGCCATAGGCGCAGAATGTGCTAGAACTGAGATAGATCTAAGCTAATTCAGTCAAATGGGTCCCTCAGGGGGTATTATGGGCTGAAGCGTGTTCCCCCCAAATTTGTATGTTGAAGCCTTAACCCCCAATACCTCGGAATGGGCCTGTATTTAGAATGAGGGTCTTTAAAGAGGTAATTAATTTAAAATACAGTCAGTAGGGTTGGCCCTAATTCAGTATGACTGGCGTCCTTACAAAAGGAGATTAGGACGCAGACACGCAGAGGGAAGCCACGTGAGGTCACACAGAGAAGATGGGCATCCACAAGCCAAGAGGGGCCTCAGGAGAAACGGAGCCTGCCAACACCTTGATCATAGACTTTTAGCCTTCAGAACCATGAGACAACACATTTGTGTTGTTGAAGGCCCCCCGGACCACGCTGCTCTGTTACAGCAGCCCCAGCAGACTTATATGGAGGGGGACAGGTTCAGACATGTGAAGCAAGCCTTTAAAGGTACTGTGTCCAACAATAGCACTCCAGACCCCAGGACCCAAAGACCCTTATTCCTGTCTAGTCCAGCCCTCGTTACGCTTCATGATGCTATATTGCATTTGTCTTGGAAAGGACATGGGATTCATTTATGAATTCAATTTAATTGGCATCTCCGTGGCGGTGCCCCATCTTTTGCCATTTTCTGCAACACCGAGGGAGACTTTTTCTAAGCTATTTTATTTTATTTATTTATTTTTTTAGCTGCAGAGATGACAAATGTTATCAACGATATCCAACCAGAGTGTATTTTCATCCCTTTTCCTCCCGTCAAGATAAGCCAGAAGTATTTGTTGCCAGAAATGGAAAACAGCTTGCTCATCAGCCAGATGATCGCAGTGTTCAAAAGTTCTACTCGTTTGCCATGTGTGAAAAGTTAAGAATTGAAAACAGACAGGCTTACTCTGCTTAAACTGTGGGTTCTGTGAAGCAAGAAAAAGAGACACTTGGATACTGTAAGAATTGTGGAGAAGGTTTGCATGGCAAAATGAGGGAGGTCTTTTCACATCGCTCTGAGGCGGGACCCCTAGGTTGATTTGATAGTGAATATGGCTATTCATCAAGTGGATGAAAGAGGAGTCTAAAATTACCAACTGTGGCAGGCTACCTTTGTGTTCTGGAATGAATCCCAATGTCCTACACAAACGAGGCTCTTGGGACTTCTACTATGCTGTCTGAAACAAAACCTTCTAGGCATTTCAGTTAGACTTCTTTCTAATTATCTTGATGGAGATATGTCCATGAGGTCTTGGTGGAAGTCAGAGGTATACCGTCGAGCTGAAGCTTCGTTAGAAACAGCCTTCAGATGACAGGTTTGAATTATTCCGTAACTCTTCCACTCTTGAGGAAGTAAGGGGTATTTGTTGAATTTTTGCGAGATTGACTTAAGTTGCTCAGTTATCAACCCCTTATTGTGTTAGAAGGCTTCGTGTTGGCTGGGTGATTTCTGATCGTTTTTATTAGTCTCTCTTGGTCACTACTTAAGAGACTTTTTGACAACCAAGAGAGCTGTTTTAAGCAAATAGAAATGCAGGCTGACAGAGGTCAAATGATTAACTCAAATTGACCAAAATGGCGGGGGGTGGCGGGACAAAGAACCCCCCCCTCCCCCAAGAAAAATCAGCGTTCACACTTAGGGCTCCAATTACCCATTCTGTAGGTTTCTGGAGGCTTGGCACAATCCCATTACCCTTTATTTACCTCGTTCGAAGTTATTTGCATTTCAACACTCACATTTCCCCCCTGCACTTGATGCTCAAGGTCTGGGAAGTTAAATTGAGCTCAAGGATTTGGCTACTTAAGAGAGGACAACAAAACCCAAAAAACAACACTTGCCCTCATTCTTCTTTGTGAAGGCGAGCTCCAAATGGGGCAAAAATAAATAAGTTCTCACAGAAAGACAATGCTGCCTTGAGTTCCACTTCCCGTCAGTGAATTCATGACTGCCAGTTTGTTTTCAGGGTGGGTGTTTTTAGCAGCAGGGAATTCTGGTTGACCGGAGGCCAGAGAATGAACAGGAGGAGGGAGGGGAAGAGGGGGAAACTCTCAGGTGCACACCCAATGTGCTGCTCTGTCTACTTTCTCCTTCCCCATCTGAGTCGGTGACATCTTGCCTCACCCACCGCTGGCCTTTCTCGGGGTCTCAGGTTTTGAGTTGACTGGGCCCTCGGCAGTAGTCCGCAACTCTTCCTCACATGAAAGCACAAATCAGAAGGTACCTATTACAAGGCTGTGAGCACAGAGACAAAGGCCTGGCTGCTGACACCCTCCCACTAACTTGGGTTTTAATGGTGGGTTTAATTTCCTCGCGCTAGCTGAAAGAAAGGGAAAAAAGTGAGCGGAAAGAGCCAGGCTGTGGATAGTGGCGGCGGTGGGGAAGCGACAGCTGTTGTATTCATGGTTAATCAGGTGTGTCTGTCTTTGTGTCGCATCTGTCTGCTACTGTTGCCGGGCCACATGTGAAAGGGGACGGAGGGGAAGGGGCCATTCATGTTCAAAGCCAGCAAGCACTGACCTCTGCTTCGTTCTCCTCGGGGTAGGCGAGCTTGTCTATTTAACTTTCCCCATTATAGGAAGCTGTAATTCTACTGGATTAGCCCACCCTAACCATTTTGGCCTGACAGACGCAAGCTGCATCCAGAATGCCATAAATCTGCCTGGAGAAGGAAGACCGTTCCCTCCTCCCGTGCTTTTCCTTTGGGATTCCGTTTGATTGGTCAAACAAGAGAAAACCGGAAAGAGAGAGGGGGGGAAGAAAGAGAACTGAGGGCTTCTTGGTTCCCCATCGGAAACTGACCCACACGCTGCGTTCACATTTTCTCTAATGATTGTCGGGAGCGGAAGGGCTTCTCTTGTCATGACTAGAACGCCGTTTGCCTCCAGTTCTGTTCATCTCACGGGTCCCACACAAGTGTGGTGTTGGCGTCGGACCTCAGTCATCTCCCTGGCACCAAACCCTCCCCTGGCTTCCCTCTGGTCCGTGCCCACGGGCAGAGGGCAACGGTGGAGCATGGGAAGCTTCCGGCTCCTTTGGGGGGGGGGGGGGCAGGTCTACGCTGTACGTGCTGCTGGCCCAGCTCTGCCAGGCGGGACTCTTCCTGGGCCTGCGTACAAATAGCTGAAGCACAAACAGCACCCACTCCCCACATCCCGGTGCGTGAGATTGTATTACGGCTGAGTGTCTCCAGGTTCGAAGGTCTTCTCCGGCGAAAGGCGTCAAACTGAGCACCTCCTATCAGTGGTTTGGGGGGGGGGGGCTCTACCTCACCCCCGTGGAGGTACCTTGTTTCTAGCCCTTCTCCTTCAGGGTCAACCCTCTACTTCTTGGTATTGGTTGAGTAATATCGGTTGAGTATTGGTAATCCTCAGCATTTTCAAGATCAAGGAGCTTTGGCTGAAATTTTGACTTTCCTTAAGAATCTGCCATCACAGACCTTGTCAACAGAGCTTGCCACATGCAAATCTATTTTGGTTTAAGCCATTTTTCAATATAGGCTCTAGTTTTCACCCCATCGTGTTAATTCTTCTTGTGGGGAAGCTGGGTTTAGGCTTTATTGACACTTTTGGGGTGTGTGTGTTTGTGTGTGTGTGTGTACATGTATATACATATATGTACATACATATTTTAAAAATATCTTAATATATATTTCTATCATCTGTCTCCTATCTATCTTCAATCTATCTATCTATCTATCTATCTATCATCTTATTCTCTAGCATCTATCTATCTATCTATCTATCTATGTTTAATATCAAAATTGTTACCTTCCCAGAGTGTGGGTTATCATGAGCACAGCTGAGTTTGCTCTATAAGCCTGTGCTGATTGCCGTGGCTGTATTCTTGAGGTCCAGCTTTGGGGTCAGGAAGCTTTCGTTTTACTGATGTCAAAGGATTTCAGAAAACGATCCCACTACCCTCTTCCCTCTGATAACCCCTGGATCTCCACACTTCCATGAAGTCACTAGGCAAATATGAAGCTTGTAATAAAAGTCTAGCACTCTGCTAGGCTCTCCGAGGCTTTCGGGAACTCATCATCTTGTGAGAGGCCAACGACCGTACAAACGAACGAAGCAATAACAAAGCAGGGCTGGAAAAATTTTCAATAACTTAAAAAAAAAATCAGAGCCTAATTTACATTCAGAAAAGTGCACAAATCCTAATTGTATAGCTCGATGAATTATCACAGAGTAAACATACTTATGTAACCACCACCCAGATCAAGAAATAATATTACTACAGCTGGAAGCTTTTTTGAATTTCTCCCTATGTGGTAACCCCATTACATGTAAAACCATTCTTCTGCAGCACAGTTTGGGACTGAGATTTAGTCTTGATTACGGGGCTACAGCAATGCAGAGATGGAAAGTTTCCCATTAGCTGGAAGGGATTTGCTCATGGCAGGGTTTTAACACGACCCAGGCTGGCCTTCTAAGGCTGGACTTCAGGAGGTCCAGGTGGGCTGGCGTGTGTGATGCTTTTGGCTGAAGGGGAGGACATAGGAGATTTTGGCGTCGCTTTTTAATTAGCACCAGTCGTGTCCTGGATAAACCTCATTGGCTGCTTTGCCGCCACTGCTCAAAGCTTTGGCTTCCCTTTTTAAAACGTTACGGTAAAGATAGACACGCTATAAAACTGGCCATCTTAGCCAGTTAGGTGTGCAACCGTTCTCCAGAACTCTTTTCCTCTTGCAAATTGAAACCCTGTTCCCATGAAACAATAACACTCCCTTCCTCTTTCCCCCCAGCCCCTGGGAAACACCATTCAACTTTCTGTCTCTAGGAATTTTACTGCTCTAACGACTTCACGTAAGTGGAATTCTTTAGTATTTGTGTTTTTGTGACTGGCTTATTTCACCGGGCATCATGTCCTGAGGTTTCATCCATATCGTAGCCTGTGCCAGACTTTTCTTGCTTTCTAAGCCTAGATAATATTGTACATATATATTATTTTATTATTTTTTTAATATGAAATTTATTGTCCAATTGGTTTCCATACAACACCCAGTGCTCATCCCAACAGGTGCCCTCCTCCATGCCCGTCACCCACCTTCCCCTCCTTCCCACCCCCCATCAACCCTCAGTTTATTCTCAGTTTTTAAGAGTCTCTTATGGTTTGCCTCCCTCCCTCTCTAAGTTTTTTTTTTTTCCTTCCCCTCCCCCAGGGTCTTCTGTTAAGTTTCTCAGGATCCACCTGAGAGTGAAAACATATGGTATCTCTCTCTGTAAGACTTATTTCACTTAGCATCACACTCTCCAGTTCCATCCACGTTGCTACAAAAGGCCAGACTTCATCCTTTCTCATTGCCAAGTAGTGTTCTATTGTGTGTATGAAAATATGGAACGCTTCACGAATTTGCGTGTCATCCTTGCACAGGGGCCATGCTGATCTTCTCTGTGTTGTTCCAAATTTAGTATATGTGCGGCCGAAGCCGGCACATAATATTGTGTATGTTGAGTAATAATGTATGTACCACAGTTTGTTGATCTGCTCATCTGTCAACGGACACTTGAGTCACTTCTGCCTTTTGGCTGTTGTGAACAGTCTTAGATCCCATGGGAGTGCTATCTTTAAAAAAAATTTTTTTTTTCCCGCTGATTCCTTTTTGAGAGACAGAATGTGAGTGGGGGAGGGGCAGAGAGAGAGGGAGACACAGAATCCAAAACAGGCTCCAGGCTCCGAGCTGTCAGCACAGAGCCCCATGTGGGGCTCCATCATGACCTGAGCTGAAGTCGGACGTCTGACCGACTGAGCCACCCAGGCGCCCCCCATCTTTAATTTTTTTGAGAAACCTTCATACTAGTTTTCATAATGGCCCCACCATTCTGGTGTCCTTTTCACCCGGACTGTTTCCTCCTGACTAGCCTCCCAGATGGCATTGGTAAGAGCCTGGTGTGTGGATTGAGGTGGTGGCCATGTTAGGATGGAGGTCAGGACTCTATGTGGGCCTGTCTAGAGAATTTAGTCCCAATGAGGCAGGTGGGCTGGAGACAAGGCAATCATGGTGGGTATTTGGAGACGCCAATAAAGAGAGTGGGATTTGCCCAAAGACAAATAATGTGTGCTTTCATCTGGGGGGGAGGCAAGGAGGTTCTTGATTGCCGGGTGTTTGGAGACCCAATACTTGTTCGCCCTATCACCTCCAAATCTTTTTTCAGGCTTTAGGTATAAGACTTAGAATAATTATAGGACAGATGGTAAAGAAGAGGAAGGGAAATGACGGGAGATAAGGTAATTGTGGAACCCATACACTTTTTTGCCTGGTCGATTGTGGGGACAAGGGTGCTATTTGAATGAAAAAGATACTCCTTAGAAACAGAGGTGCTAGGGTGTGAGTTTAGAGCTGGCTCTTAATGCGGGAAACACCCATGTATTGAATATTGAAGCAATTTTAAGTATTTCTGTTTTCTAAATCTTGATGCTTCATTGCTAGGGCCAGCCTAGCATTAGTATCCATTTGAAGGACGCAGTTTGTGGGTCATCAGGGTAAGGGCCTTCAGGACTGATTTAGGGGACTCGTGGTTATTGCTACAAGAATATCCTACTCTTTTCAAATCCGTTAACTTTGGCCTCCTCCCTTTTCATCGTGGAAAGAACTTTAGTCACAGTACACATTTTTTCTTAATTTTAAAACTAATATACAGCCACCACTGACCATGTTTAAAGTAAAAAAATATTTACCCTATCCCAAAAGGTAACCATTGTTTAACAGTTCATTTCCTTTTCTTCCAGAATGTTCTGTATCCTTGAGGCACATACATACATACACACAAATACTTAAAGTCCACAGTTTAGTTTCTATTACTCAGAACCCAAACACTACTATTTCATACAAACATGCAGACAGTACATTTACGCAACTCTTTACCATTATAAATTGCTTTCGTATAGTGTTGAACCTCACCCCAGTGATTTAAAGTTGGTCTTATTCCCAATTAACAGAAAGGAGGCCGGAGAGACTAAGACGCTTGTCCAAATTTACACTACGTGTTGGAAACGGGAGCTGGGACAGGAGCCCAGGTCTTCAAAGTAGGCTTTGTCCACTGATCTTTTCTTCCGGGTCACGGGTCTGTCGTGATCACTGGCATCCAGCTACCACCTTGCAGAGAGATTCCAAGACGCTACCCACACACCCTCTTCATCAACTTACTAATCTTGATCTCTCCATGGGTGTCGATTGGTAAAAGACTTGATTTTATTTTGGGGGGTACAGTGAACTCATTTCAAGAGAAATGAAATATAATAAGAATTGAGGCTATCGGAAGAGGCCAAGTGGTAATACAATCTTAGAGAAGACAACCGTTAGCCAGGAAAAGATTTTTAGTATTCATGGGTGTGTTGGCAACAGCTCATTTGTAAAGTTGTTTTGATAATGTATGTCGATCGAAACTTTTATATATATATATATATGTATAATATATATAACATATATATGTTATATATTATATATTATATACATATTATATATATTATATATTATATATTATATACATATTATATATATTATATATTATATATTATATGTTATACATATATTATACATATATAATATATTATATATATTATATAGACATATATATAATATATGTATAATATACACACACACACACACATATAGTAGGGATTTGTAAGAAGGAAAATGGGGTAATCTTGTTCAGCTAAGTTTCAGGCCAAATGGGAAAGAGGTCTCGATCTGCCTGTTTGATATAGAACAATAACTATTTCTTTTCTGCTGCCTTTATCATTTTTAAGTACGTAAGTGAATGAGGCACCATTTACCTAACGATATGTTGTCTCACGTAGTACAGGCTGGGAACACGGCCATAGATGTCGAGCAGCGACAGAAGTGCTTCTGGGATTTTGGAGGGGGATTCTCTTAACTTTTTAATTTCACCGTAGCTGGGCAGGGAATTGTGGATGGCTCATGTTTTATTTCCTTTTGTTATCAAATGTTCATAGTTTGCAAAACTAAAAGTGATGGGCTTTGTGTCCTTTATTTGCTACTCCCTGTGAGCAAGGTTGAGACAGAGAAAGAAGGTTCAGGAATGGCCATGTTGGTGGAGAATAGTGCTGCTGGTAACTGATAAATAGACAGGAGGGAGAAAAATATTCACTACTTCAGTTGTGTCCTGCTTAGGACTAGATTCAGTTTTATAGGGGCCAGCAATGTAACAGTGGCATAAGTAAAGATAAAAGTTAATTTCTCTGTCGCATAAAAGATGTTCAGAGTGGGCAGTCCAGGGCTGGTATGGTTCCTCTATGAGGTTTGCAGGTACAGAGTTTCCCTCTAGTTCATTCGTCTGTCATTCTTAGGATGCAGTTTTTGTCTTTATGGTCTTTATGATCCAAGGTGGTTGCTAGAGCTCCAGCCATCATACCTGTGTTCCTTTTAAAGAGGAGGAACTTCCCAGAAATTCTACGTAATATTTCTGCTTATGTTTCATTGTCTAAAACCTAGTCATATGTTCACACTTAGCTAGCTGCAAGGTGGGCGGGGGGATATAGTATTTATTATGGGTGGCAATAAACTGGCATAAAAATTGAGGTTCTGGTATTGAAAAGTGGAGAGATCGATATCGAGAGGAACATAGCATCCTCTGACACAGGCCACCCATTTTGTTCCCCAAATACCCACCCCTACCGTTCTCTTAACCTTCCTGTTCCCTGGATGGTGGCGATAATGACTGGAGCTTCAGAGCCGTCTTGGACCAAGATGTAAACTTGGGAACGAAAGCCGCACACAGTAGAGCAGGCACATGGGAGCCGTGGACAGACTCCCTCTAGACATCTGTGTGCAAGAGAAATACACACCTGTTTTGATTAAGTCCTTTTCGTTAGGGTATCGATGGAGGCTGCCGAGCTTCGTGTTAACCAATACAAGTATAATGTCAACTTACCGAATAGCTTTCTTTTTAAGATTGTGTCTTGCTTGGCCTGTTATCGTAGGCGGACTGGCCATCCGCTTATCCGTCTTAAGCCCACTATGTAGCAGCACCCGGTGCCCATAGAAGGCTAACGTGGTAGTCCCCTTCCAGTGAGGGACACACAAATCAATACCGTAAAGGGACTCCCGTTAGTTTAGTAGAAATCTGTATAGATCTGGAGCCCAGAGCCATCTACAATATTCTCTGCTGCCATCTTTAGACTGAAAAAAACAAAAAAAAAACTTTTATAAGTGAATTTGGGGTGTTGACTGTCGCATATTTTTCTTTATCATTAACTAAAAACTGTCATCATATTAATCACCCAGAATTATCGCCCAGATACACAAAATTTGTGTGTGCGTGTTTTTTCTTATATCAGAGGATGATGTTATCAGGTCAAACGCTAATTTTCTCTTGAGAAGCTTTCGGTATAATTGGAGCGGAATATCCTTACGTGAAACTGAAGACAGATTGGCTACTTTACCACCTGCTCATGAGGTGCTCAAGAGCATTTTTGTGAGAAGAAGTGTACTTTTCACATTAGCTTTTGTTTTTGTTTTTTTTTTAAGTCTATTTATTTAGTTTTGAGAGAAAGAGTGAGCGAGAGAGGGAGAGAGGATGAGAATCCCAAGCGGGCTCCACACTGTCAGCGCAGAGCCCAACGGGGGGCTTGAACTCACAAACCGTGAGTGAGACCGTGACCTTGAGCCGAAACCAAGTTGGACGCTTAACTGACTGAGCCACCCAGGCACCCCTCCACGTTAGTTTTTCAAGTAAGCCGAATCCCTATTTACTTATTACTGTTGGCATTACAACAACCATCACGGCACCTTCCAAACAGGTATCACCTGATTTGATTTTCCATAGCAACCGCTATTTTATAGGCAAGGCAACCGAAGCTGATAGGATCTAGGCGACTTGCCCAAGTTCACGCCACCGGTAAACAGCAGAGCCAGGATTTGATTCCAGGTCCGGGACCCTTCTTCGGTACTCCCTTCGTGCGCTGATCACAACCTGGCCACGGAAATTGAGCCGTGAGAGAACGGAAGCAGGTGGAAGTTTCGAGGAAGCCGAAGGGGAAAAGAGGTTAAGCTCTTTTGGAGTTTTCCTGCTCGGCTAGAAACACATTGCCGCGGTTATCAGGTAATTGAAGTGTCAACGTGACGCTGTCGAAAGGGCTGAATGGATTTGTTCCCGTTGGCCTCTGAGGGGCTGCACAATGGCGGTGTTTTAGGTGAAGAAACTGTCCGGCTGCCGTGGGAGTTCCCCTTTAGAAGCAACCCCACGAACGTGCAAAATCAATGTCACCGGAGTTTTGGCCTCTGCTACTGCCTCCAACGCTTTTTTCACATTAAAGAGACATTGGTCATTTGCCAGGACTGAGACCCGGAAGCATGATGGAGGCACCCCCCCCCCCCCAGCTCTGTTGCACAAACGTCCTGCTTCCCTGGTGTGTTTTCGTTGCAAAGCCAAGGTCACCCGGGGGGTCTCCCCTGTCCTTTGACATTCGTGAACTATCGCTTGCACTCCTGATGAGCTCAAAGAGCAAACCTCGGGGCGCCTGGGTGGCTCAGTCGGTTAAGTGTCCAACTTCGGCTCAGGTCGTGATCTTGTGGTTCACGAGTTTGAGCCCCGCGTGGGGCTCTGTGCTGACAGCTCGGAGCCTGGAGCCTGCTTCGGATTCTGTGTCTCCCTCTCTCTCTGACCCTCCCCTCATTCATGCTCTGTCTCTCTCTGTCTCAAAAAATAAATAAACGTTAAAAAAAAAAAAGAGCAAACCTCCATCGTCTCCCCCATATTGGTGGTGAAGAACGCTGGCCTACCTTGGCTTCATTTTTTTACCTCTCTCCTCCCGGACCCCTTTTCTTTTTCTTCCTCTTGATTTGTGTCCTTCTTCCTGCAGGGACTACCCACCCCCTGTGTAACGGTCTCTCCACGGCCCTGGTAGGCGCCCCCCTCTCTCCTCACCCTACCTCAAAGCTCACGCTTTTCGGCTAGAGACATGGTGAGCTATATAGAAAAGCTGTCCGGTGGTCCTCTGGATTTTCAGCGTCATAACCCCTGATCTCGGTTCACCTGCCCAGACAGGTGGAAAGAAGTAAGCCCAAGCCCTTGTCTTCCCAGTGATCAAGTAAGTTTTGGTGTTGGTTAGTGGGATACGCACGATTGATCCATTTTCATTTCCATTTCTGGGACACTCCTCTTCCAGAGACCAAGGTCTCTCACTCATAGAAGCTTCGCGGACAGGCGACTTGATGTAACGTCTGTTTGATATAACAGATCCTAGAGGTCATGTCTCACAGACACTTAGAAAGAGTTGTCTTCTAATTGTTCGTTGAGAAGGTAGGAGTGGTGTTATAATCCCTATCACAATGGGAGGCAGTCAAGAAATCTTTCAGTAAAGGGGAGGCCTGGGTGGCTCAGTCAGTTAAGCGTCTGAACTTTAAAAAAAAATTTTTTTTGGAAATGTTTTTACTTATTTTTGAGAGAGAGAGAGAGAGAGAGAGAGAGAGCGAGCATGAGTGGGGGAGGGGCAGAGAGAGAGAGAGAGAGAGGGAGACACAGAATCCGAAGCAGGCTCCAGGCTCTGAGCTGTCAGCACAGAGCCCGACGCGGGGCTCGAATTCATGGACCGCGAGATCATGCCCTGAGTCGAAGTCAGATGCTTGACTGACTGAGTCACCCAGGCGCCCCACATCTGACTCTTGACTTTGGCTCAATTCATGATCTCAGGGTTTGTGAGTTCGAGCCCCTCATCGGGCTCTGTGCTGACAGCTCGGAGCCTGGAGCCTGCTTCGAATTCTGGGTCTCCCTCTCTTTCTGCTTCTCCCCAACTCATGCGCTCTCTCTCTGTCTCCCTCTCTCTCTCTTTCTCTCTCAAAAATAAATAAATAAACATTAACAAAAGGAGAAAACTTTTAGTGAAAATGTGATAGCCATCTACCTTTCTCCCCCTCTCCCTTTGGAGATATTTTAGAAAATGTCCCCCTCTCCTCATTGCCCTAAGAAGGTTCTTAAATAAATGTTTTATGGGGATTAGCCTGTGCCCTGGAGAATCTCCTCAGATCCCATGACTTTCCACTCCTAGTGTTGAAAATACATTTTTTACATAATATTTTGAACAATATCCTATTAAAAAATGGTGGATGTTCACTTTTAGGGAATTAGGAAGTATATGAAACAACACAAAATAGTAATCATCCATAATGATGATAAACTTGTCATGTTTTACCATTTCCTTTGTTTCAAGGGTAATAGGGCCTTTATTGGGTATTACACAATTGTTATTGTCATTGGAGATTATGGAAATTTGGTGAGTGCATTTTAAGAAAGGCAGAGGTGCCTTGGTTCCCTTCAAGGTGCTGGAATCTTCTATGAGTCAGTTAACAGAGGCAGTTATTCTTTGTGCTCAGTTGTCTGATGTCAACAATTCCAGTGGTAGGCATCTTAGGGTGTCTGAGAAGTCTGTGTTCTCAACCACGGTGTCCACACTGCACGTAAGAAGGAATGTGTTAAAAAGAGTTGAAATAGTAAAGGTTTGAATAATTTACTTTATTGATAAATTATAATGCATTCCAGAAAGAGCCCCCATAAGGGTGTTGTTCTTAGGTTCTTGCATTCTGATATCCTTTCTTGAGTGGGAGAGAAATGAGTAGGTATGCATCTGGGCCGTGGGCATGCTTATGGGGCCATATTGGTGTGAGCATCATCTGGGTTGGGAAGTAGGTCAGAAGAAACCTAGAGGCTTGCGGCCACAAGTCGTGCCTGTGCTACTCACACCTTCAGAGGATATGGTTGTTTTCCACTGGAGAGAGGCCCATTAGACCACTCCAGTTACTGGTGAGTAGGGAAAGAGGATGATGGTAGAGTATGGGGTCTGTATACTTTAATCCCCCATCACAATCTGAGTTTCTGAGGTGGAGACTCCAGTGAGATTGTTATTATTATGTATTTAAATGCCACATAAAGGGAACCTCTATAAGCTATATTCAGACATAGGTTATTAACTGAGTCAGAAATTTTCAGCAAGAAAGCAGAGAAGAAAGGCCTCCATCGGAGAAAATAGCTAAAGTCTGCCCTTTTGGTACAGGTAGCCATTTCTGACGGGAGGAAAAGACTGCCATGTTTTTCCTGAGGCATCGTCTGCACTCAGCAGAAAGGGTCACCCCTGCAGATTCTTTTCCTCACTCCATAGCTTTCATTGATTGGTTCTCTTGCTCTCTGAGTGTTACAGAATCAACTCCTCCATAGATTTTTTTGTGTGTGTGTGGAGAATCGCGATGGTAGAAATAGAACTGGGCCATTTGTACTTCACTTGCGGACTTTGAAGCTTGACCCTTCCACAGTTGATCTGAATCAACACCCGATAGTCCCATGGCTCTGTGGTTGGGGCCACTGAGGCGGGATGGCTGCCTGGGTGTCGGGAGAGGTAAACTCACGGCTCTTGTTTTTACCTCAAGGTCTTTCTCAGCTTTCTTTCCACGGGCCCAGGCAGTTGTTGTTCCGTTTCCAACTGCCCCTTGCAGTTGGCTTGTCAACCTGGAAGCAGGAAGTTGAAGGTCTCATGCTTGGGCGTATATTAATAAACACATATTAAGTTTATTTATTTGTTTTGAGATGGGGGAGGGGCGGAGAGAGAGGGAGGGAGAGAATCCCACGCAGGCCCCCCCGCCTGTCAGCGCAGAGCCCAACGTGAGGCTCGAACTCACGAACCGTGAGATCATGACCGGAGCTGAGACCTAGAGTCGGACCCTTAACCGACTGAGCCACCCAGGCACCCCTTGGGCATATATTTTTATATAGTGTTTATTTTTGTGTAACGCCATATGAGGAATTAAGGAAACCAGGCTAATGTCCCGGGCATAATGTAGAGGGCTGGGCTGGAAGGAAATCACTCTTCGGAGTGAAGGAAGGAAGGAAGGAAGAAGGAAATCACTCTTCGCCTCTGTGCCAGCGGCTGCGAATGCCAGGTTATGCATCTGAGGAAGACTGACCTCTGACCCCCAGGGCAAGGGGTGGGGGGCCCGGTGAGCGCAGAGCAGAGAAGGCCTCCGAACCTCTGGGGCGTTGGGGGTTTGTCGCACACACGGGGATTAAGTAAGCAGGCAGGGAACTCTGAGGCCTGCTGAGGCCACGTGGGGAGCATGGTGCTTCCTCTCGTTCCCAAGGGCCTTGACTGGCCTTGTGGGACAGCCTCTCTGTTGCCCTGCGTCAACTGCCACCACCCCCCGCCTCCTGTTTCACACCACACGATTCCTGCTTCGGCCTGTGCCCCCCGGGCTTCTGCTCGCCGGCTGCTTCCTGTGACGTCTCTCAGATTCCTTGCGGCTACACCGGCCGCTGCCCTTGGCGGAGTCTGACTCTCATCACCCGGCCCCAGAGAAGGTCTCCGGGGGCCTGGTTGGTTTCCACACCACGTGGACGTTGCCTTGTCCTGCCCCATCTCGTCAGGGGCCACCGGCCCGCTCTTGCTGGACTCAGGGGCTGCTCCTCACATCAGATGAGGGGGTGGAGGCTGCTAGACGCTCTTGACCTTTGCATGAAGCATCACCTGAGGTGAGCCCATTCTTCAGAGAAAGGCTACGGGCCTTTCTCGGAAAGAGGAGACATTGGTGAGGGGCACTTGTGTCTGTAAATCTTTGCGCAACGGAGGGAAGAAGATTAAACTTTCCGGGGGAAGCTCTCGAGAGGCTGGGTGCTGGGTCTGAGGAGGGAAAAGAGGATTCCCCCTCCTCCAGATTAGGGGGTGGCCAAGAGGAACTCAAGAGCACGTATCACGGATTCTTAATTTGTGCCCGATGCGAATCCTCCCTCTGTCCCCCTGTCTCTAGTCCCCATTAACGGCTTTGCAGGAGTGGTGTTGGACACAGGGTGTGGGAGGGTCGCCGTGTGACGCAGCCCAGAAATGGTACGTGAAGGTGTGGGAACCAGAAGCAGCAGCTGATATTGCAGCAAAGACTTTGGACATTCGGTGGCCTGGAATTGGATGGGGTGAGCCGGAGGTTGCCCGTATCTCCGAGGGACCGGGAGGTCTTACTCAACCTCTAGATGCCGCATTAAAGGCAGTGTCTGGATGCAAAGACGGCCTCAGACACCAGACGAATGCGAATGCATGTTTGGTCCCAATGGCTGAGCGCGAAGAAGAACCAGGAGGCCAGAGTAGAGGGGGCCGAGATGCCACCCCCCCAGTGGACAGGGGCAGAGCCAAGAGGGCTCCGCTTTTTGTCTAACGATGGCCTGGCCAGTGGGTGGAAGGCATTGTTCCGGGACACTTGCACGATTGGGAAGGGGAAGTTAGAATGGCAGAGAGAGCTTCAGACACCCCGTCTTAACACGTGACCCTTCCTACCCTCGCTGGTTCCGGTAAACGTGATCCCATCCCTAAGAAAAGCGCTCTGCAAGCCTACTCGCCTTCCTTCCTCTCTTCCAGTTCAGTGTGTCCCCTGACTTTCCCCCCGGATCTGTGAAAGACAGACCCCTCCTCAGAGAAGGCTATGTTAAAACCAGCCTGGAGACAGGCCCTGAAAAACGAGTGAATGAACACAAGAAGGTAAGCTGCTGAGCGGATTTTTGAGACCGTATTGGTGTTGGTCACCTGCCTCCTTTGGCTGTAATAGAAGTCATGCAGCTTAAAAACTCTGACTGCTGATTTGAAAATTTACCCCATGCAGTGATTGATAATAGAAGCTTTCAGGGATGAATAAAAAAAGAGGGGGAGGGGATGGCCGGCAAGCGGCTGGGGAAACATATGTGGATACGTTCGGATGCTGAAAAGGAGGATGATTAAAGCTGTACCCGTTCACCTCCACCCGAGCGGTGCTCAGATGTCCGGATCTCCCACGTCCGTGGTACAGGTGGGGAAACAGAGACACGGGGAAGGAGAGGAGGCTTGCAAACTCTCAAGCCCACCTTGCTGTCATTATTCAAAGACGTGCAGGGACCAGGTCACCGCTGGTGGCTTATCTCGAACCAACCATTAGCAGAAAAATGAGGCCTGGCCGTTCCCATAGATTTGTGTGGGTTTCCTCCTGCACTCGTCGTAGCCATTAGGTCCTAGGAAGAGGTTGCCGTGGACAATGGGCCACTTAAAAAGCTGAATGAGGGGCGCCTGGGTGGCTCAGTCGGTTAAGCGTCCGACTCCGGCTCAGGTCACGATCTCGCGGTATGTGAGTTCGAGCCCCGCGTCGGGCTCTGTGCTGACTGCTCAGAGCCTAGAGCCTGTTTCAGATTCTGTGTCTCCCTCTCTCTCTGACCCTCTCCCATTCATGCTCTGTCTCTCTCTGTCTCAAAAATAAATAAACGTTAAAAAAAAATTTTTAAAAAAAAGCTGAATGAGGCACGAGTTAAAGAAGAAGAAGAAAAAAGATTCGGTCTGACAGGGGCACGCCCCAGAGAGGGAAGGCATTGCCTTCAGTTTTCCCTGTGAGCCTTTGCAGCAGGGTCTGTCTGTCCCCTGGGGTCAGTCGTTCATCAGATTAGAGCCTTTTCAAGGTCCTTGGCTTTATTAAAGATTTGCTTAGGGGCCGCTCAGTGGTTCGGATTTTAACAGAAGGTGTTAGGCGGGACTTGACTTCGTGTCCGTCGAGCTTGAGGCTGAGATGAGGGCCGTGGCTTGTCCTGTTTTTTTCTGTTGTCCAGGAAGGAAAGAAGAAAGGAATGAAGGAAGGAAGGAGGGAGGGAGGAAGAAAGCAGGGAGAAAGAGAGGGAGAAGGAAAGGAAGGGAGGGTGGGAGGGAGAAAGGAGGGAAGTCACACTAAGTATCATGCATGGTGGCTTCTTGGAGAAGCCGTCTAAGAGTCAGCCCTGGATTTAGCAGACTAAGGGGAATTCGTAATCTAGAAGAGTGAGTTCTACAACACAGAGTCAACACTCTAGGAAAACTTTCATAAATACTGATGTTTAGGTCTCATTCCCAGAAATTCTGCTTCAATTGGTGCATTCGTTTCCTGAGGCAGCCGTAACAAAAGTTACCACGGACGGCGGGGGGGGGGGGGGGAGACTCAGGCAACAGAAATTTATTGCCTCACAGCTCTGGAGGCTGGAAGTCAGAGAGCCAAGTGTGGGCAGGGTGGGTTTCTTCCAAAGCCTCTCTCCTTGGTCTGTCCACAGCAGGCTGCTCCCCCTGTCCCCAGATGGTCTGTCTGCCTTCTGCGCGTGTCGGTGTCCTAATCCCTTCTTCGTATAGGGATACGAGTCATGTGGGATTCGGGCTCATCCTAATGACCTCATTTTCCCTGAACGAACCTCTTTAAAGACCCCACCTCACAGAGGGTCGCGTTCTGAAGGCCTGGGGGTTAGGGGCCCCACGGTGCTGGAGCGGAGCGTGCTGCTGAAGCTGAAGAGCCCTGTTTCCGATGGATCCTGCCTAGCATCGGGGAACAGCTGTTTGGAATATAATCCCTGGACGGCAGAACGTTTCGCGTTGGGTCAGTGTTGGGAATGCGTGTGGAAAAAGGCCGCTGTAAGCAGAGCGACGTGATGAGCTCTTGATCCCAAGTGAAGGGGACCCTGGAGAAACTTCGTGGAACGGGGCCTTCTCACTGACCTGGGTGGGGGCGGGGGTGGGGGGTGCTGTTTTGCTCCATTGGAGGAAAGTAACCTCCATTGGAGGAGAGTCAGCTCGTTTTCCTCCACTGCTGGACTCTCTGAGCCTTGCCATCTGTGGCTTGGTTTCCTGACCTGATCTACCCCCTGGGAAGGGAGTGCCCCGTGCAGGCAGCTGGTCTCAGCTCTCGGGCGAGGGCTGCGGCCCAACCTTACATAACCCTGAGTCTGAACTCTGGGGAAGGAACAGCTCGCCTCCTGTGAGCATGCTCAGTGAGGGGTGACCAACTAAGAGGAGGATGGTGACTGGTGTGCGGGGGGGTGGAGAGTCGTGGGGAGGCGGCCCTAACCCTGACTCATCTCTGGCTCCCCCAGCTCACGACAGGCCCACGCTGCTGTCTCCCGTAGCTCGTCCCCCGGCAAGGATTCTGTCCCTACAAGCTCAGTTCTGATGTGTGAAAGAATTGCCTTTTTTGTAAGCATCCTTTCGTGAATCTGTCTTTTCTCTTTGTTTCCCTCGGAGGGATGCTGTCTGGCATCTCCTTTTACCCCCTGGCCAGGTATTCATGAGCGAAGGGAAACCGTGGTCCCCCCCTCGTCCCCACTTAACATCGGAAGGCACTCACGTTCCCCTTTTGACCTCCCTCGTCCTTGGTTTTCTCGCGGAGCGGGACACATTTGGCTGCTGCCCCCTTCTCCGGCTTAGAGCCCGCGGGCTGGGAGCTTCCCTGGCCTCACCGCGTTGAATCCTCGCACGGGACCAATGCAGTTGGTGTGGTTCTTATCGTCCCCATTTCTCAGATGCGGAATCGAGGCGTGGAGTGGCGAGCAGCTGCCCGGGAAGGCCGAGGGCTGGTCGAGTTGGTCTCAGGTCTACGACATCCTGACTCCACGTCCCATCCCCAGCCACCGTGTGTGGTGAGCCACGTCGACATGGCCAGGGCCGCTCTCGTCCGAGCAGGTGGCTTTAAAAATCCCTCCCTGCGGTACGGGAGCCTCACATGCATGCCTTAACTTAGACCCCTTCCCGAGCTCCGGACTCGGGTGCCCAACTGCCCACAGCGTCGTCTCGCGGCCCCCTCACAGGCGCCTCGAACCAGTCTTGCTCCACTCAGAGCTCGAGTTATTGAGGTCAGGATGTGGGAGTCACCTTGACTGCTCTCTTTCTCTCACAGCCCACATGCAAATCCTCGGCAAATCCCGTGGGGCCGAGGGTACCCAGAATCTAACCACTTCTCCCTGCCTCCGCTGCCGTGGCCCTTCTGCCATCTTTTCTCAACGCAGCCGCCACAGGGACTCAGCTTATGTCACTCTCTTGCTCAAAATTCCCTGATGTCCTCCTGTCTTGTTCAGAGGGTGTCAGTTGCTAAGTTATTGCTGCTCGGCTCTAAACCCCTGCTTCTATACTGGATTTTCGGGGACTGGAGCCGGGCCCCCTGGAAAACACCTTTCTCCTGGGTCTGCCTGTGCCCAGCAGGGGGCGCCGGAGGGGGGGCACACCCCCTAGAGGAAAGAGAGGGGTCTCGCTGTTTCCTGTTTTGTTTTCTGTGGGTTTCCAGTCAAGCGCAGCCCTTGAGGGGCACCGCGGCCCCAGTGCCTGACCTTGGCCGTGGCGGTTCCTTCCTGTAGCCACAGTTAAGTCCATTTGGCAACCGTTCCCCACGCTCAAGAGCAGTCTCATTGTGCTCCCTCTGGGACACCAGAGCCAGCTGCCGCTGTCCCTTCTTCAGCGGTCTGAGCTCCAGCCTCATGGGACCCTCTTCTGAGCTTCTGAATGTTAACAATTTACCCTTCGTTGCCCCAGCCCTAGGTGTGGAGACAGCTTCCTGCATTTGCTATCTCTTTTACCCTTTCAGTTGCCTGGTTAACGACTTTATTCCTCATTAACATTTCTTTATATTCAATTAGCTCTGTTGAAATAACTGGGGTGGCTTCTGTCTCCCCACCGGCCCTACTGATATGCTGAGTCAAAGCCAAAACCCTTAAAGTGGCTTGTCAGGTCTTCTATGAGCTGGCTTCCTGCCCTCTCTCCTGTCTCAGCAACTCCCACTTTGCTCTGCTTTTCTCCTTCTCTTCTAGCCCCTCTGGCCCCCTGCTACTCTGCAAGCACAGTAGCCCTTCTCAGGCCTCAGGGTCCCCACCCTTTCTGATCCCTTTCCTGAAAACCTCTCTCTACAGTCTGCATGGCTTTTTCCACACCTCCTTAGGGCCTGTCTCTCTGAACCATCACCTCTTCAGAGTCCCTCCCTGACCATCCTACATGGTCCACATTCCCCGCCCCTGGGCGATTCTTATCCTTTTTGATCTGCCCTGTTCTTCCCCACGGCACCCATCACCCTCCGATAGTCATTGTATTTACAGGTGTCTTTGTTAACTGCCTATCTTGTCTTGACAGAATATAAGATCTGGGAGGACAGAGACTTTTCCTGCTTCAGTGATTGCTACCTTCCAGACTTTAGAACACGTGCCTCCCACATACTGAATGCTTGATAAATATTTACTGAATGAAAGAATGAATTGAAGTTCTAGACTCTCAGGACTTAACTAAGATGCCCCAAGCCTAGGTGGCGCTGTTCTCACACATCAGGGAGGATCCTGAAAAGGGTACTGGCTTTGTAGGAAAATGAATACATCACTTATCTCCACGATAAGTGATGGGGGCGGGGGGGGGGGCACGCAAGATTGACAATGTCAGCACTCTGGTGTGCATGGGTTTGGGATGTACTTTTGAAAAGTGAGTTGTATTTTTCCTCTCGTTTCTCCCAGGGACCACTGCTAGCCCTGGGGAGGAAAGAAAATAACGAATAAACACTGTAACAAAATTCAGAAGCTGCTGAGACTACGGTATCTCAACGTCACTCTTAACTTCCACTCTGACTGGCTTTTGAACTGATGGACCTTGTGGGGGCTGACTTTCTAAGAATACTATCCTGAGAACTTTATAGAACATTCTAAGAGGTTACGGCCTTCCTCTGAGCTTAGTTCATAATAAAGGAGCCTGGGAATGTTGGATGTTGGCTTTCTGTTGTCATCTGTGTATAGACTGTGTCTGTGAGGGTTTGGTTGGCTGTGTGGATCGCCACGCCTCACTTCCAAGATGGGGCCCGGGTCCCTAATTCAGGTGGGCTAACGACATTTTCAGACCAAGAAGAGGCAAGAGAATTTCTTAACGTGAGCAATTAGGGGAGACCCAACTTCCTGTGTCTGAAGGTTGAGTTGGCCCTACACCCGGCACATTATAGGTTACTCCCTGCCCCGCTGGATTGTGGGTAAGCTCCCTGGATTACAATGGCAGCTGCTTGGTTCTCACCGCTGTGATTCATCTGTTCAGTCTTGTTTGCCTTGGATTTCAGCCACCCGTGTTTCAGAAGGTGCTGAGCTGGCCACCCTTCTTGGCCCCAGAACACAGGTGTGACTGGTGCCATGTCAAATGGAAGTGGCACTTATGGCTGTCGATCTGAAAGGAAGCTGAACACACTGGCTTTCATCAGGTCAGCTTTGCTTGGCCACATGCAACTTTCCACTTGGGCAAACGAAGCCTGAATTCTTGATTCAGACACACTCTTCCAAGGTGTTATATTTCTGGGTTTGGATAACTAAACAAGGCCACCCTGTGAAGCTGGGTACTGTCTACACTGTCACCGAACTTGGTGTCCCGTGACAAGAGATTCTTAAGCACATAAAACCCCTTACCCCAAGGGTTTAGATTTTGCTCAGTTTTGGCTCCAGATTTGGTTCAGCTTGGTACCACCAGAGCCTCAGTTTACTGGGCCATGTTGGAAACAAAAAAATCTGATTTATGTTTTAACTTTTGCCACGTAGGAGGAGGTAAGCGCTTGAAAATATGTAGCACTGTGCCGGGTACTATGGGGAATACGAAACCAAAGACTCGGTTACCGTCCTGAGGAAACTCCCAAACCGTCAGGAACAATGGACGGTACACGCCCTCACAGACATAAGAAAACGAGAATATACTTAAACATTAAAATGTTTGTATAGCCTGGGGTGCTATAGATGCTCAGAGACGGAGCAGGTAATTGTGGACCTGTGTTTGCTGGAGAAGGCTTCATTGGAATTTGAAGTGGCCTTGTGTAAAGAGTGTGGATTTCGACTGACAGGGGAAGGGGAAAGGACCCTAAAGTCAAGGGCAGCCTGAGCTGGGGCTTTGTGGCACGAATCTGCATGGCATCCATGGTGTTTTGCAAGGGGATGAGCTCTCTCCAAGGGAGTTATTAGAAAGAAATATGAGCAGGTGCCAAAGGACAGAGCATTGGAGGACACCCAATCTGGTTGGGTAGATGGGCCATGTGCACAAAAAAAGAGAAGTCAAGCTGTTTGTGCAATTTAAAATATTACAAGAGGGTTCCAAGGAAAAACGGTAAGAAATACTTGGCACCTGGACCCTAAAAGCCAAATAAGAGGTGTGCTTCAGGACTTCAGGAGAGGGAGGAAACCCGGAGGACAAGCTTTGTAGAGGAGAGTTGAAGGGGGATAAGTCTTGGGAAGGGGGAGAGGCAGGAGAAAAGGGTATATGTTGGATGAGGGGGGCTCCAAGGCAAAGTTGACCCCCGAAGGTCTCCAGCTACTTGGTGAAGAAGGAGATGGGCATTTGGCCAGGACTGGGGGCTACCGACAAGAAGGTCTGTAACCATCATACTGAGTAAAGAAGCAGGGAGCGGATAAAGGACAAATCCTGGGACTACTAAGCACTGGTCAATGGCCAAGCTGTATTTGGATGGTGTGAGCCTGTGGTGGGCCGGGTGTGGAGGTGACGGGCCCTTCTCCAGTTGTGTTTTGTGATTCCAGAGGTCAGGATCAGGAGTAGGTGGGGCTGACCCAAAGGGAGGGGCAAGTCTCATTTGCTAAAGAAGGCAGCCTGTGTTCAGCTCAGTACCAGGTTTGGTGAGCTTGGTGACGGTGGTGGGTTTCTGGGAAAGTGGGAGGTGATGCTGCTGGGTTAGACCCGTGTGGAGGGGGAGGCAGTCTTGGGCTGATGTGGTCCCGGGGGAGAGACCTTGCTGGCCAACATGGCGAGCTGAGAGCAAGAAGAATAAGGGGAGCGGGAAGCAGATTCCTTAAGAAGAGAGCAGAGCACATGTGTTTTCTTTGCTACTTCTCTACCTAAAGGAAGTCGGGTTGAATTAGGTTGTCAACGGTGGTGTAAATAAGATGACAATGATAACTAACTTGGAAGATCTCTCAATAGCTCATTCCCCGAATTTCTTCAGGTTTTCTTTGTTTTCTGTCCAAACTTATTTTGTTAAACACCCTTTGGTTCATATTTCTGACAGAATGTTAGAGGTGGGGAGAGCAGGGAGTTGACCTAGTTTGGAAAACTCAGCTCTAGCGTTTGCCTAATTGCGTGTCAGATCTTGGGCAACTTACCCAACCTTCTGCCCTTGCATTTTCTCATCTATAAAATGGGAATACAAACAATAATTTTCCTTGGGGCTGGGGCTGTTGTGGGGTAAGTATTAGGTTCCAACAAATGGGGGCCATTGTTATTTTAAAATTAGAATTGGGGCACCTGGGTGGCTTGGTCGGTTAAGCGTCCGACTTCGGCTCAGGTCATGATCTCGCAGTCCGTGGGTTCGAGCCCCGCATCGGGCTCTGTGCTCAGAGCCTGGAGCCTGTTTCAGATTCTGTGTCTCCCTCTCTCTCTGCCCCTTCCCTGTTCATGCTCTGTCTCTCTCTGTCTCAAAAATAATTAAACGTTAAAAAAAAATTTTTTTTTAATTACAATTGCAGAGGGGATACTGGGTGGCCCAGTCGGTTGAGCGGCTGACTTTGGCTCAGGTCATAACCTCACGTTCCATGAGTTCAAGCCCTGCGTAGGGCTCTGTGTTGACAGCTCAGAGCCCGGAGCCTGCTTCGGATTCTGTGTCTCCCTCTCTCTGCCCCTCTCCCACTCATGCTCTCTCTCTCTCTCTCTGTCAAAAATAAATAAACATTAAAAAAATTTTTAAAATAAAATAAAATTAGAATTTCAGAGGAATTTGTCTGTTTCAACGTGGGTTGCTGTTCAATCCTGCTCATCTGCTCCTTTGCCGCTCCTTCCTTTCTCATTCGTCACTCACTCAGCAACTGTGTCTACTTAGATTTGCGATTTGGTATAGCCGGAATTTTTTTTTAACAAGTTGCAAACAATGCCATTTTTAAGCGCAATAAGGGAAGTAGAAAGAATGAGCCCTGTGACTTAGGGCTGCTTGGCAAATCCCAACAGTCTTTATAAGCCAGTTGGAATCTTTCTCTCCTCGACTCACGCCAGCTCTGATGGCAGTCTCCTCCTACGGCGACTGAGTCAGGGGTCACCGTGCTGAGTAATGTGGCCCTTTGCTGGGAGGGAAGTGGGTAGACCGGGAAGGGACGCTGAGAGCGAGTGACGTTGGTGTTGTGGGAAATTGGAGGAGCTCCATGAGCCCAACATATGGGTCAAAACCGAGCAGTCCCTGAGTCGTTTCCAAATGTAGCTCACATCTGTGAAGTGTATCAGGGAAAATTAAATGAGTTCAAGAAGGAAACAAGTTCAAATATATTTGGAAGATAATAAAGAAAGGGAAAAAAAAATTCCCCACGGGGTCTGATCTCACCTTTCACTTTTTATAGAAAACATTCGGTTCTCTGGTTACATCGTTGCCTGAAGTATATTAGCAATCCTGTGTGTGCATTTGACAACCATGATATTTCTTTCTTAGTGTTGCATGTAGGATGAAGGTCCTAGTGCCTAGTTCCTTGATGAGTTCTACTTCCTTGGCATAGAAAGTCTCTAACAGTTAAGGGCTTGGCCAGGATTTTGTTGGCTCTAATTTAATTTGTCTAAAGCACAAACTCAGCCTGTGGGCTGAGGCCAAGAAATCATACTTCATGTTTGCCTAACACTTATTGCCTATAGATCTCAGATTCTTAGCTCATTGACAGAGTAGTTGAGAGAACACAGAATTGCATGAAAACACAATCCTTATTCAAGTATTTCCTTTGACTCCTAACTCACCTGTGTTGTCCCCAAGGATAGAGATTAATCCTGAATGTTAATTTCCCGAGAACGGCTCTGGCTCGTGGCAGGGAGTGAGGGTTTCCTTTTCCTTCCCCTCCTCCTTCTTCCCAGTTCAGAACCATTCCAAATCCATGGGAATTTCTGAAGGAACAGCCTGTTGATAGATCTACACGTCGGCTTGAACGACTCTTCGGATCTGGCCGGCATAGAGCACATGAGATTTTTCTGTAGGTGCCAGAAGGTGCCAACCTTTTGCACTTGAGTCTGAATTGGGCCTTTTCTTGGTGAACGGTACCTTGTTGCTTTTCACAGACACTGAAGGACGGTCTGCTGGGCTGGTTTTTTTCAGGGTGACATTTGTAGCCACGGGATCCGTGAAAGTGTGTGATCAATCATCGACAGCAGCTCATTTCCCCACTGATAGGCAAGGACGAAAGCATCTCGTTGAAATACCGTTGGAAACCTAAGCATGAAGAAATTTAGGAATGAAAGTGATGCAGAACTGATAGCACACATTGACCTAAAAAAAAAACACATTTCCCCCCCAAGTGCTCAAAAAATCACCACCACTGCTGTCTGGTGTCCAACTGAGTGTGTGAGCAAAACAAAGCCAGATGCAGTCCATTAACTGCCTGGCTTTCTTACGCAACACTGCCAGGGCCAGTTTCCCTACTGCACTGATTTTCTCAAAATGAGCTTTTCAGTTTCATCCGCGTCGCTTCTTTGGGCTGGAGCCGCCAGCGAAGGAAGGAGCAGGATGGGGAGAATCCGGCCGAATGCTAGGGAACACGGCCATGGTGCAAAGGGGGCTCTCGGTGAATTACATCTGCTTGTTTCCAGCCTTCTGACCACAAATGCTCCTGGTGGACCCGATTCCCAGCAAAGCAGCTCCTTTGTGAACGTGTCCCTCAAATGGCTTTGTGCAACATGACATTGACTCTGAGAGAATGGTGCCATCCCCGGTTAGGGCTCAGGTCACCATTTGTGGGGCATCTTCTAGGGAATTCGAGCAAGCTGCCCCCTCCCCGAGACTCCTGGGCCTGGAGGCAGATAGCACAGCGTGTGTGACAACAAGGTGTGCTAGTTGCTGAAGCCCTGCTCAGAGTCGAAAGAGGACTTGACCTTAGCTCCGACGGGGCCCTTTGCAACTTACAGACTACACAGCCACCCACAGCAGCCCAGCTAGGGCAATGGAGCACTTGGCTCGTGACATTCGGGGTGAATTTCTGATCACGCAGGGACCCCTTTTTTGCCTGGAGCTCTGCGTACCCCGCCTACACGCTCTCACCTCACTGTTGCCAGCAGAACGTATCCTTCCCAGGCAAACAGAAGCCCGGCGAGAGAAATTAGTTACCTGGGGGATGAAGTCAACCAGCGGTCTTGCCAAGACCCGAACCCCGGTCCTTTAACTGGGTTCTATAAATCTCCCAGTGGGACGTGACTTCGATTTAATTTAGTTTTCAAGTCTTGGCAAGCGAGGTGCTGTGTGTTTGTGTAGACTTGCGCCATTTAAAAGGTTCTTGGAGTTTAGACCTCGCATGTAATTTGCTACATTAGCTTTGGGCAAAAATATTTGCTTTTTGGTCCTTTGTGGTTTAAGTTCCTTCTCAGCATTAACCTGGCGTGTTAGCGAGAGCTGTGCTGTGGAACGCAGCAGGGGCCCAGGGTTCAGGGCAGGGTGAGCGCGGGAAGGCTTATTACTAATGGCAGCTTTTCAGGCTCCAGGAGCTCGTAGGAGATTTTTCCGGTTTGATTGGTCGGTTGTTTCTGTATTCTGGATATTACACGGTGGAGATTAGGAAGCTGACATACTTCACGTGAAGGCATTTAGATTTGGGTTGAGGGCGGGAGCAACTCTCTCCTGATACCTTGGGTGCGGTAAGGACATCCCGGTGTGGTTTGTCGCACAGTGACCCTCGCTCTGCCATGTTCGTCCCAACGGTTCCAGGTTCGGCTGTCTTAGAGGCGAACAGAACCTGGATGGAGTATTCCGGTCCGAACTTGGCGGTCTTCCTGGATTCTCTAGGGTGTCAACCACTTCAGCCCTGGGGAACGGGATCCGTAGTAATCACATCTAATCACCATAGAGGCTTTGGTGACAATAAGCGAGGAGCAGATATCATGCCCCCATTGCACGAGGTAGCTAGCGGAGGCAGCGAAAAGGCAGTCACCGGCTTAGTCGCAGGGTGAAATCTCAACGCGGTCTCTGGGCTTCCAGGGGACAGCCTGTGGAGATCAATCCTGCGGCTGTACCGATTTCCAGCACCGCCTTCTCTTTTCCCCCTCTCTTTGCGAAGCGAAGGCGCATACTCCGGTTTGGATAGACTGGGAAACCCTTTCTCCCTGTTCTTGCACCGCAGCCAGCCTCTCAACTGAATGTTTAGTTCCCCGGGCACAGGCACCAGAATCACACCATACGGGAGGCCTGGGTTCTAACGTCAGCACGGAAGGTGAGAATCTTTGGTATTTTTTAAAATCTCCGCTTCAAGAGTCTTCATTTGCCCATTTTGCGTAGCGCGCGTGGGTGGCCGCATTGGTATGCAGAGTATATGTAAAAATACGTACAAGACAAGACCATGCCAGCAACATTTAATTTTTCAGCGCCAAATCTTTACACATTAGCATCTCAGCCAAGAGGCTTTGAGAGATAAGCGGGAGCAAAGATTGCTTTAGGGCGGAGTAGATGCCCATCTCTCACCTCCTGCTCACTCCAGAGCATTCGCTCGCGGTGTGAAATGGTAGGTAAAATTGCCCACGATATTGGAAAATTTTCCCTTTCTCTCCCTACCCCCATCCCGTGGGTCCCCCACTACTCTCCACCCCCACCCCCCGCCAATGGATATAATTGCACTTGTATAAGTTAAGTATGCATGTGACGTCATTGTTCTGTAGACGTCACAGATGCCAGCTGTAAGTCAATGAATGTCACTGTGAAACAGAAGAAAAAGAAAAAGGAAAGCTTGTTGCTTCCTAGTTCATTAGCCGGAAACCACACTGATGGATTTTATGTTTTTGTTGGAAGGATCAGCCTGTCATCAGAGTATGGGTTTATAGTCCATGTTAATTTAGTAGTTTACATGGGGATGTTACCTCGTTTAAGCCAATGGGATCAATGTCCTTCTGGAAAAACACAGCTTGTGCGCTACTCGGGGATACACTGCACTGGGAAAGCCCCAGTTATGAGCAAGTGTAGCACATGTTAGGAAGCATCTAGAGAAGAATTCCGGAACGCATACAACTGAATGTTGTCTGGCATGGTCTTCACACATCATTTCATCAGACCATTTGTCAGTAGCTTCCCTCTTAGCTACTCCAAAGCATCGACACTTTACAGCAAAGTGTAATGCCAGCAAGTGGGGTCGAGAACTTCAAAGAAGTCACAGAGCAAGAGACCACCTATTCTGGACAAATCATCTCTGAACTGAGCTCCCAGGCCATCTGGGTTGGTTAATTGTCCATTCACTCTCATGCCTTTGTCTCGGTTTCTCCTCTCTGCTTTATGTTGCATGGGCTGACCCTTGTAGACTATGTTCCCAGATTCTCTTGTCCTACAGCCAGGTTTGGCCAACAGGAGTCATCAGAAGATAGGAGAAAGGGAGAGGCTGAGGACTGTCCCCTTCTCATTTTCTCCCTGGGGTGGTGTATTTGGGAGTAGCTAGGTCTCATTTGCTGTAGTAGCCCTTGCGGAATACTCTCTCCTGCTGGACCTCTCCAGCACCAGCAACATCACCTTCTTTTATTCCCTCAGCCTTAGAAAGAGTAGTAGCTTGCGGCCATTGCGAATCCGCGGGCTGCCTCACCACCTCTTTTGGATTGTCCTTATAGTGCTTCCAACATCTTTGTGGCATTAGCACACCATTAGCATTTCTGTGTCGAGCGGGCTGATTTAGACTGTGTTTGTTGTTGTGTTTGGTTTGCTTGCTTTCACAGACCCCAAGTAATGCTGATCGATGTGCCCTCCATATTGGATTTGTTCTCAGCCTAATGGGTGTGCCCTTAGGTCTGACCTTAAGTTTAACCGGCCCTGTTTTTTCCTCACACGTATCTTTGTATTGTTTTCTGGCCTCAGTCTCAACGCTTGGCTCCTTCTTACTGGCACAAGACATTGTCTGAGATATGGGTACTGGGTGTACAACCAGAAGGGTCCTCGGATATTTAATCCAACTCCCTGTTTTCACCAGTGAGAGCACCAATGCCTAGAGTAGTTAATGACTCCCCCAAGGTCACCACGTTAACGGCGGGGAGTGGGGAGGGGAAGGAAGGTTCACATTCCTGCCTAGATAAACTTTGTATCACCTTATTAACTATAACATGTGATAGGGATTGGAGACATAAAGATTGAAATATTTACTACCTGATGGCCCTCCTCATTGCCTGGCTTTTGCCTTCAAGCAGACATTTTGCACTGAGTGGACAGAAATATTAATTAATTAATTCAGCTCACGTGTATCGATTGTCACTAAGGGCAAGGCTCAATGCTGAATGCCTTGGGAAGGACACATTTGAATAGGAAATGACCCCTATCCTCAAGAAACTCACTCTCTATGAAGGAGTACGATATATATACACATAAATGATTCATATGTCTGTCTTATATGTCTTATATGTCTATACAGGATAGAAAGCTCAAAACTCCACGAATGGGATGCAAATATGGTATTATTTGATGTGGAGGAGAGAGAACGTTGCTGCTGGCTGGCAGTGTTAATGAACAGTTAATGGAGCAAATGGTATTTAAAATGGACTAAAAAAACACATACAGTATTTGGCCACGTAGAGCTCGTGGGAACTATTCGGGAGTGATCAAACATAAGTAAGGAGACAGGGAGTGGTTCAGTGCAGCTGGAAAGCTGATTGCCTCTAAGAGGGACAATAATAATCATTTTGGTGAAACAACAATCACGGCAAATATCTAATGGGCTCCTACCATGTACCAAACACTGTGCTAAGTCCTGTACATGCTTTGTCTGAACCAATGAGATAGATATGATCATTCCTATCTTGCGGATGTGGAAGCTGAGGCTCAGATTCCACGTAGGTCTGCCTGATTCTGGATGGAAAAGATTCTGTTATCCCCTGTGCCAAATAGTTCGGCTCTAAAGAAAAGTCAGGGAATTGCATCTAGATCCAAAGGCATGAACAGTAAATATAGAACTGACTTCTTAGAAAAGTTGTCAGGAGGAATGAAAAGGCCTAGATTCCAGGAAAAAATTAAATAAAAACTCATAAAACTAAAAAAAATTACTGCTGCCATGTTCTCACCAGAGCAGAGGTATCTACGCATGGTTTCGAGCATATTCTCTCAATAGAAGTGTGCTTATTTATTTATTTTTTTGTTTTGTTACAATTTTTTTAAATGCTTAATTACTTTTGAGAGAGAGACTGAGCGTGAGCAGGGGAGGGGCAGAGAGAGAGGGAGACACAGGATCTGAAGCAGGCTCCAGGCTCCGAGCTGTCAGCACAGAGCCTGACTCGGGGCTCGAACCCACAAACCAGGAGATCATGACCTCAGCCGAAGTTGGACACTCAACTGACTGAACCATCCAGGCACCCCAGAAGTATGTTTATTTATTCTTATACGCATGTGTATATTTGTGCTTTGGTTTTAATATGTAATTTATAAAAATAAATTTAACAAAGGGGCGCCTGGGTGGCTCAGTCGGTTAAGCATCTGACTCTTGATTTTGGCTTACCTCATGTACCTCATGATTTCATGGTTCATGAGTTTGAGACCCTCATTGGGCTCCTGTGCTGACACCATGGAGCCTGCTTGGGATTCTGTCTCCCTCTCTCTCTGCCCCTCCCTTGCTTGCTCTCCATATCTCTCTCAAAGTAAATAAAAATACACTTTCAATAAATAAATAAATAAATAAATAAATGTAACATGGATGAAGCAAAGATAAAAATATTTCAGAAACATAATTTTTATTTATTAACCGTTCAAAAAGCCACTCTTGTCTTCACAAAAAAGAACCTTTTAAATATTTATCATTGGGATGCCTGCCTGGCTCAGTCAGTAGAGCATGCGACTATTGATTTTGGGGTTGTGAGTTCGAATTCCACTTCGGTGTAGAGATTACTTAAAAATAAAATCTTTAAAAAATATTTATCATTGAGCTTAGTAATGTTTTATAAATCCTGACCGGGTTTTACATAACTTGAAACCTGCTTGAAAACATTGTAGATGTTTGGTTTCTAGCTCTGCCTGCTTTTCTTTTAATGTCTTGCTCACTTGTTGATTTTATACCATCACTAAGTAATAACTTAAGTCATACTAGATGCTTAGTGCAAGGTTCACTGTTAATGGTTGTGGGGGTACTTTCTTATTTTAAATCAATTAAAAATAGTTTTAGGGTTTTTTATTTGTTGACCTTTTGAAAGTGAAATATTCTATATTTTTTACCTTGTAATGGGACTGATGAAGAGCTTGTTGACGTGCAAGAGAAGTGTCGACTTTGCCATTTTCTCATTGCTTGCTTGGGCTGGTGTTATTGGTAGGACTTCCAATATGGGGTTTCTTTCTACAGCTCTTTCAAGGACTTGAGGATTAATTTAGTTAAAAATAAATTAAAACAGTTATATATTGTCATGCACACAATCACCGTCACTTAGCCAGGCACCAAAAAAAAGAAAAAAAAAAAAAGACAAAATTCTCTCAAATTTTAGCTAAAAGCAAGCAAAGGGCTGAGGAGAGATACTGCTCTCAGCCTCCTTGGGAAAACTCACCCAGTTTGAGCGTTGCAGGTTAGGTAAAAATTCTGGGTTAATCTGGATAGAACATATTTTTTGAGCTTGATTAATGTGTTTTGAAATAAACATGTATAAATATCCTGATGCTCCGGATCCCCCATTACTGTTAAATAATCAAAACTGTATACCTTGAGGGGGCGACTGCATGGCTCAGTTGGTTGAGCATCTGATTTCAGCTCAGGTCATGATCTCTCTCACAGTTCACGAGTTCAAGCCTCGCATCAGGCTCTCCGCTGTCAGCGTGGAGTGCACTTCGGATCCTCTGTCCTCCTGTGTCTCTGCCCCTCCCCTGCTCTCTGTCTCTCAAAACAAAACAAAACAAAACACCTGTATACCTTGCCCATCTATTTATATGTCTTAGGCTTCTGGAGAAAAATCTGAAAGAAGAGGGGCACAAAAGTCTTCAGATAATGTTATTTTGTCTAGAAAAATCTGAAGTGGGGTTCATAATCCCTAAAAACATTCTCCTAGATTTCTTTTGGGGCTGAGCGACTAAACACTGCTTTAATTGAGAGGAAGGCATATTTTACATGCATAAATATTCATATTCCTATATATGAGGGTTGAAGAACTCAAACATTTATAGGAAATTAAATCCTATTTTTATTATAACCCCCCCCCCCCATTCAGAATCCTTAGAGAGGACAGCCCTGACATTTAAATTGGAATCCACTCCTTTCTTCTTTCTGTTGACCAAAGTAATACTGGAAAAATACGGGAATGATCTGTTTACCAAAGTGATATCATCTATATCCAAGCATGCTAAGGCAAAGCCCAGAGCCTCGTGGATGAAATATCTGCCTCCTGTGTTAAGGCCAGCAGGTTCAATTCCTGCTGGGATGGTAGTTTTTTCAATTAAATTTCCATTAACTTTTTGCCTCGGTGTCATTAGACACTAATTCTTGTGTGCGGCAAGGATGAAAGAGTAGAAAGGAGATATCCGATTCCTGTTTCGTGTTGCTGACAAGTGAGGTGTGACGATGACAACTTTTTAATGTGGGAGATGGGGGAGTCAGCAAGGGGACAGTCCTTTTAGACCTGACACCGTCCACGGTAGAGGAGTGGTAGCAGCTGCAGCTTGGAAGGCGATTTGGAAGATAGGGATCACGCGGTGGGAACACGCAGGGTCTGAACGCTGGGGCGCGAGGGAGGACAGCACGGGTTTCCACAAGCCCGAGACACTGGAGGGGGAAGGACATGAACGGCGCGTGGAGGGAGGAGAAGACAGGAGGGGTGCTGATCGTCTGGAAAACTGCTGCCGAAAGAGAAACCTCTTTCACTAAAGAAAGAAAAAATGGGGACCCACTTGGTTAAGATAGGTGTCCTTAGATGATCTAAAGTTCAAGCAATGCTGCATAAACATCTTGCAGAACAAGAGTCATGTAAGAGCAGTGTATGCCTTTAGACGTAGACACGGAAAGGCTTCTCAGGCACAGATGGAGACGGTGAGAAACACACAAGTGAAGTACGACAACCATTTTACAAGGAAGAAAGTAAAAAACAAATTTTTAAAAAGGCAAAAAGCAACCAACCCCAAATCCAAACATACTGTTGCTTGTTGTCGGTGAGAAGTCGTAACAGCTGATGCTTGGGAAGGCTGGCTCGAGAAGACTTTTAAAGAAGTGCCCAGATTCTTTCAAGTGCTTATGGGAAGAAGAGTGAACGATCTTGAAGAGTTCCATTACACAGATTTAACCAAATGAACTTAGAACTTAGAGAAATAGAAGCACAAGAGATTAAGGACAATGTATTCACCAGGGGCTTCTCTGGATTCACATTGGGGTGTCTAAAGGACTGGATAATCAAAATTTCATTCGAGTCCATGTTTTACTTGAGAACGCAAAGTAAAAGAGAACGATTGTGCATACGTACCCTGGTATATGTGTAGATACGAAGATGAACAGTCCATAGGTATTTGCATATATGACATAGAATCAACTTTTACATACCCACGAAAAGCCTAATATTTATTGAGTTCTTAGTGTTCCATGCACTGTTTTAAGCATCGTACATCTTGATTATTCATCACAGTTACTCTATCGGACACATAGTCTATTTCTCCCCATTTTATGATGAGGAAACGAAGGCAGAGAAGTTCAAGTACGAGTTCACAGGGTGGGTTTGTGGTTAGCCGGGATGAGGAACCCAATTGTAGAGCCTGGGTTTGTAACCACACCTCCTTGGAATGGCGGTTAGTAGTAAAAACATGATATCTGGAGTAGTTTTAACACTTCCATTTAAATATGGCTTTGTGTGACGTTCTAAGAATATTTACTTCAAAAATAGAAAAGTGGAGTTCAAACTGATATAAGATAAAAAGGCTAAAGAGATTCACGGGGAACGATTTCTTATTCTCCTGCTGGAAAGAAACCACATCCCTTCTTGGAAGGAAGCAAATGACGAGTTTAAAGGAAAATCGGCTTATCTGGGCTCCCTAAAGCCATAGTGTTAGTTAGGAATGCATTTGGCCTCAAGTAACACAAAATCCAGCCCACCGTAGCTTAAACAAATAAGGGTTTATTTTTCTCACGCAGCAAGAAGTCTGGAGCGAGGCAGCAGCTGGTATTGGTTTACCTGCTCAACATCATTGGAGTTGGAGTCTATGGCGCTTTTGGTCTTTCTCTCATGGTTGCGATATGGCAGTTGTAACTCCAAATGTTCAAATAGGCAACATGGGGAACAGGCAAGAACCGGCCATGTCTGTTTCTACCAGGAAGACAATTCTTCTTAAAGGGCACTCTGCCCTTCCCTCCACCTCTACCCTCCAGGGACTTGCCTGGGACAGCATCATTGCAACACAGGCAATATATTTGGGAATATACTGGTGATATATTGGGAATATACATGGGCCTCAAGAAAGGAGGAAGTTGGATACGGTTGCTGAGTAGCCCATCTGTGGAGTTTGTCTTAGCCCCTCAATAGACCTAATGAAGGACCAGCCTGAATTACAGAATGATGTAATAGATAATCAAATTACTTTCAACCTCATGTTTTAGGTCAAACTGAGCTAAATCATATGTTTTTCTTTAATAACCCTTTAATAATATGTGGTTTCATCTCTTAAATGTTTGTCCCCAAAGTTTTATTTAAAAATAATTGTTTTCGGGGTGCCTGGGTGGCTCGTCGGTTGGGCGTCCGACTTCGGCTCAGGTCATGATCTCACGGTCCGTGAGTTCGAGCCCCGCGTCAGGCTCTGGGCTGATGGCTCGGAGCCTGGAGCCTGTTTCAGATTCTGTGTCTCCCTCTCTCTCTGCTCCTCCCCTGTTCATGCTCTGTCTCTCTCTGTCTCAAAAATAAATAAACGTTAAAAAAAAATTTAAAAATAATTGTTTTCATCGTCATGAAGAAATGACTTCTTAAGTCACGGGGCACTTCAGTTTAGATCCTGTCCGAAGGATCTCAAGTTCCAAAATGTTGGATTTCAAACTGGTGAGATTTAACTGCTCTCTGCTCTGCATCTATGTTCACTTGGATGGGAGGAGCAGAGCAGACCTCAAATAAAACAATTTCTTTTCATGGAACTTTGAAAAAGTTAGCACCAACTATTACTTTGTTTCATTTCTACTCACTGGCATGCATTCTTGGAAATGCATTTAATACAAAATGCACTTAAAACAAAATTATGCAGTCTGTTTCCTATTTCCTATTTCAAATAGGAAAATGAACGCGTACGGAAAACTACATTTCTACAAAAATTCAACCTGTAAAATAAGAGGAAAAGTGGAAACAAGTTGCGGAAAACGAGCAAATAATGCTTTTTGAGGATAACTAACAGTGAAGACAGGGAGAGAGAGATGGGGAACATGGGGTCCACCCAACTGTTGATGGTGCCTTCTTTTTGGGACGCAGGTTATGGGGAGAGAGACCGCCTACTTATTGTCTAATAGTTTGGATAGTTTAAAAGCAGAAGGCACGCTATTAATAATTACGCCAGGATGAGAGACATACATTGGCATGGTGTTAGGTAAGACAGCCTGTTGAGACTTGGGTTTGAATCCAGGCTCTAAAGTTATGGACTCCTTACTTATGAGAAACTTCCATTAGTTAGATCATGTTTTTCTGAAATGTTTCATTTTGTCCAGTTTTGTATGACGCTTGCAAATTTTAAAAGGTCAATCAAGGTTTAAAAAAATATGGACCGTATGACATTTGTACTCTGAAACTATTTGGAAACGAAACCCCATTTTGGTTTTTCATCAGTGTTACCTCTTCAGAAAGCAAAGTGCCAGTTGATGGCTGTTTCAGCCTTCTATATTTATAGCTTATTTTCAGTCATTCATTCAATTTGAGTAATATTTATTAAACCCATATTTTACATCAGGGATTGTATTACTGTTCCCCTTAATTCTTTAAAAATTTTTTTTAATGTTTACTTATTTTTCAGAGACATAGAGTGCAAGCCGGGAAGGGGCAGAGAGAGAGGGAGACACAGAATCCGAAGCAGTCCCCAGGCTCTGAGCTGTCAGCACAGAGCCAGACGTGGGGCTTGAACTCACGAACCGCGAGATCATGACATGAGCTGGAGTGTGATGTGTAAACAACTGAGCCACCCAGGTGCCCCTATTTTTGAGAGAGAGAGACAGAGACAGAGAGACAGAGAGAGAGACAGAATGCGAGTGGGGGAGGGGCAGAGAGAGAGGGAGACACAGAATCGGAAGCAGACTCCAGGCTCTGAGCCGCCAGCCCAGAGCCAGACGTGGGGCTTGAACTCACCAACTGCGAGATCGTGACATGAGCTGAAGTTGGACACCTAACTGACTGAGCCACCCAGGTGCCCCAAAATATGTGCCACATTCTTAAGTGTGTTTCTGATTATATTTCAAGGCCAAATTATTTCCATAGGAATGTTACCTCTAATGTTATAATGATATCAGTTGGAAAACACAAGAGGCTGTATGGAATTTTCCCCTACTGCCAGCAACTCCATGGGAGGGATATAAAAATTATAAGTGTAGGAACTGAAGACAGAAAAAAGTTAGCAATGCCAAAGCACTATTGTTATCCATATAAGCTATGGGAAACTAGAAAAGCACGTTTGTTTCTAACAAGATTTCCAAGAACCCTGAACTTTGTCACAATAGAATTCGTTGTAGAGTAGATGTGATATAAAATAGGAAACTTCCGGTACTTACCAGAAGAATTTACTTTATTACTTTAGTCCCAGAGATATCGGTATAAGTGACCTAACTTGTAAAGAAGGCACAATGCCACATTTTATGATGAGGATCTCATGTCTTTTTTACAGGTGTAGACGTAAAATAATTAAAAAAATATTTCAGGTCAATTATCCAGCACTAAAATAAAGACGCCAGGAATAAATAGCAGCCATAGCCATGTCCAACAACATCACACAACTGTTCAGGACAGGAGCAAGAATGAATTATGCTGGGAAGCTATGAAGTGGCCACATTATTTGTGCCTTTTCTTTTGGCCATCGGTCTTGAGTTCTCCATGACCCGCTCCTTTTAAACAATTCTACCGAAAAATGCAAAAGAGCTTAACCCATTCAATTTTCCTTCAGTTCCCTTAAAAATAAAACACCAAGGCTGTAATTTGTTAATCATATTTCATCATTCCTGACAATCGCTGCATAGAGTTATGGTTGGTGAAATTGCTGAGCGTCTGCGTGGCTGTTATTGGATGAAGAAGGCCCGTTTTGGCAATGGAAAATGTGTTAATCAAGAACAGTTCATAGCATCGCAGATTCCGTATGGAAATGTAGGTCCTGGTAGTGATTTATTTCTATCCTAGAGCAGCTCTCAATTTTCTATGCCAACGATAAAGACTCTTGACCTAGAGGTTCAAAAACAGTGGATAATCCATCCAGTTAGGTAAAGGCCATGGGAGCTGGATAACAAGGAAATTCTTCCTTTTATTGTGAGTCAGTGTGGTGGCTCTAGTTCGAGCGGAAAATGTCTCTGTTGCTGACTTAGCAATGGTCTCACTGACTGGCATGGTTGCTGAGCAGTCGGGCCCATGTGACTTGTGAGACATGACTAATCTATGATGCTGACGATGTGGTTGGGTACCACCAAGAATCTATTCCCTTATTCAGAAGAATAAGTAATATTTACGAGCCAAACCGTTTTGCCGAATGTTTCAAAAACACATAATGTGTTTCACTTCATCTTCTAACAACTTTAAGAGGTGGGTATTATTATTGCAATACTGTAAAGGAGGAAGCTAAGACTCAGAGAGGTTCAAGTCATTTGCTAAAGCCATCCAACAAATAAATGGCTGAACTAAATCTGATTTTAGGTCGCCGGTCTCCAAGTTCATGGTTGTCTTCTTTAGACTACACTGCTTCTCCATAGCTGGGTATGCAAAAGAAAATCTTAAGGATGGATGATAGGCTCAAAGGTAGTCAGCAGGTGTTAGCCTAAGTTAGACCATCAGGCATGAAGAAGAATAGAGTCAATGACCTGGGGTCAACAAGTAGTCTGCGTTTCATTCCAGAATTCTTAGACAAAGTGTGAGCTCTTGGTGGTAGCTTCTCCATACCGCTCTCTAGGGGTTCACGTCTGGTCTTTCCCAGCTCACTGGTGCACGGAGCCCCTTTGCCCCCACTGTGGTGTGGGTGACCCACTTGTCACACAGAGAAGTAACGAATGGAACACGAGCCTCTCCGGAGAGTGAAGCCTTTCTGTCACCTCTCTGCCATGATAGATTCTCTGCTAGAGCACCTGAGTTTGTGTCTCTGTCCCTTACTTGCGGAGGAGCCTTAGTCTGCCCCCCTTTACCTCTCTAAGCCTTGCTGAAAAATAGCCAGCCTCACAGATGTCCTATGGGAGCCAAGTGGGATGATGCAAATGAGAGCGGACTGGACATTTCCAAGTGCTCTACAGGCTTCGGATACCAGGTACCTGCCACCGCCTTCTTATAAGGCCAGTTACCCTGCAGATACTCACTTCTTACCGAATTGCTAAAACATGTCCCGATGAGGCAGCATTAGGATCTGGAACTATCGGAGGGATTCTAATTCCAGGGAGAGTGAAATTCTTGCCCTGGCTGAGCGGGGACTGTCTCTTCATTGCTTCCCGCAGTGTCTTGTACCTCCCTTCCCTGTAGAACTGACCCCACCGAATTGTCCATGTCTGTTTCCACGTCTGTTTCCCCTCTTCAGGAACAAGGAGCCAATGTTAGCCCTCTTTTTGTCCACGGTGCTTCACGCCCCAAACTGCACCCAACAAGTACTCAGTAAGTGTTTAATAATACGGCTAATATTTGCTGAGCCTTTACTCTGTGCCACTGATTTAAACACCTTGCATTTGTTAATCCATTTAACCCTCACAACAATAAAATCCTCCTCCTCTTATCGATGGGAGAACCGAAGTTCAAGGAGATTCAGTAAACTGCGTGAAGTCATATATAGCTCGTAAGTGGTGGGTCTGGGCTCTGGGATGGGAGGCTCGGGGTTCTGACTAGATGCTGTTCTTAACCACTTTCCTCTCCTGCCTGTAAGCCGTTAATACTCGTAGAAGACTCGGACAGTAAGCATGAAACGTAACCAAGAGAAAAGCCTATTTCCTTTTTTTAATTTTGCCTATAAACCTGATTCTGCCACTTAGAGGTACCTACACTTAGCATCCTGCGGGGGGTATTTTTGTCCAGTTGAGTTTGTACTGTAAATGAATTTATAACTGTTTTTTACTTTGGCCACGTTAGGATCATTTTAATGATAAAAATGTCCTTGCGTGCATGGGAGGGTCATCCTTTGCCCACGCATTTCCCCGTCAATGGGCACGATGTTTTTCCTTTCTGATTTAAGGGTCTCTGTGAGGACCATTTTTGTCTTTTGTTCGGGTTGCACGGCTCACAGAGAAGGATGCTACCGGGGTTTGTGATGCCTGCTGGTCGGATCTGAGCAGGCCTTAGATGTCGGACAGAAGGTTTTGAAGGAAGGGAGTGCAGCGAGGGGAAGGATTCTGAGGAAGGAGACAGCACCAGGAAACACTGAGTTGCCTACTTCAAAGTGTTACGCAGGGTCGGCCTCTCACCCGCTTGGAACAAATGGAAACGCAGCAAACTGCCTCGGAGGAGGTGGAATCACATTGTCTGGGGCTGCACCTCTGTCGTCTAAGGGCGTCTAAGAAGCCCCCTTCTTGCTACGTGCGGCGAGTCTTTGGTCCTTAGTTGGTCAGCAGGACGATGACATCGTCTTCGGTTTGGCCAGAGAATAACGGAACACATCTCACAGGCAAAGCAGCCCACCCAGAAAACATTCCCGGAATCTGTGCCCCTTCTGTGTGTGCAGACAAGGCACGCGTGTGCGCGGATGTGCGTGGGACGCGGGACGGCGGGAAGGCGCCAGTTAGAAAACAGTTACCGTTAAGAGAAATCAACTGATCAAAGGCATTGACTCTTGCCGTCTTTGCAGGTTTTCTGGGCTTCTTTTTGTTAGGTTTGGCACACCGCAGCGAATTCAGAGCACCATGCTGAGGCCTTTTCATTAATACCTGGGAGGCTGTCTCTAGCCCATGGCGCTTCGGCAGAGGAATTAGAAATATATAATTCACCAAGTGTCTAACCTCCTATCTCGTACGATCCCAGTTTTAATTATCCGAGGAAAGCATTTACTTCTCTCTGCCTTTATCGTGCGCTCTGAGCGGGTCTCTTGGCTTTTCCCCATCTTTTTGCTCCCTCCTTCTTCTGTTCCGTTTAGCTCGCTAGCAATTACGTCTTGACTGCAGGCGCTCCTATTTCCCATTCAGGGGTTTCATTTTTATTGTTTGTCTTCACAATAACTGCATTCACCTTGTGTCTATCTCTGCTCTTTTTTTTTTTTTTTTTTTTTTTTAGTCCCAAAGACCGAGTGTGCTTTGCTTACCTTGGTCAGCAAGAAGGCAATGACCTCTGTCCATTTCAGAGCAGCAGACCCTGCCACAAGTGGGAACAGTAGCCGTGAAGGCTACCCATTATTTTCAGTAACAAAATTGTCTCCTTTGCTAAGAAGAATAAGGATCCACTTGAGAGAATGGGTAGCATGTTCCTGGGTGTGTGAGAGCTTTCATATCGGCCAGAGGCATTGTTATTAAAACCATGGGCTCCCGAATCAGATAAACCTACGTCAAGGGCTGGCTCTACTTAATAGCTTAGGAACTTGGCAATGTTTCCTGAGCCTCAGTTGTTTCATCTGTGAAATGGGTGTCATGACATGTACCCCATAGGGTGGCTGGAGATTAAATGAGATAAATCATGCAGACCACTCCGCACAAGGCCTGGCCTTTATGTTTCATAAATGCTGGCTGCAATTATTTTGATAATTATTCTTATCATCACCATTATTAGCTCGACCCATAAAATGCCTCATTTGCTGTATCCTCTAGTAAGGACTGTTTGTTGCCTTTCTAAGTGTAGCCTTTATTTTTCTGATAATCTCGACAGATGAAAGGGAGGGGATATCCTTTCCCACCACCAGTTAATTGTGATAAGCATTGCACGTTTGATGTATTTCTCCTCCTTTTGCAACTGTGTGGGAAACAGCTGTCTGTTTCCACGGCTTGCCCAGTAGCGTTTGATTATGAGTTAACCGATCCCTAAATGGATAGGGAGGCACGCAGAGACACCAGAGAAAATATTTATGAAGAAGAAAGCATCTCAGACATAAATATGTATCTAGCTTGTAATAGAGTTGTTCAAACCAGTGCTCTGCTCTGCCATCTCGACACACGGCTGAGGGCTTGTTGGTACGTTTCCTTCCCGCAATACCCTCTCCTATGGTGCCGGCTCTAAAAACAATAAAATATTAAGAATCGAAAAGGAACTTCCTGAAGCTGTGGCGTGTTACGACAAGTTGTAGGGCATTAGCAGCAATTCTGTGAAACGTAATTTGAGGCATATATTTTCAAAAAAGCCTGCCCCAAATCTATGGCAGGCTCGATTCAGATCAGCAGCCGTGGTCAAACGTGTCTCCTTGAATTTTTCCTTCCATTGCTCCCGTATGCTTGCACAATTTTTTTCGTTGCCTTTCCTTCCATGATCCATTTCCCGCTTGCACACGGCACCAGACCTCTCAAAGGCTGGTTTCTCACTCCTGGCAAAGCTTCCCCTCTTTCTATTCTGTGTCATAGGGCGTAGAGCGAAAAACAAGACTTGGAAGTCGGCAAGTAATTTTTCTGTGTATGTGTGTGCTTTAACCCTCTAGAATCAAGACCTTAATTCTTAACGCTTCTGGATCTTGCGCCATTTTCATAGATTGACTATCCACCCACCTGGGCTTTCTCCTCCTGTGATGAACTGAGCAGAGAACATTCAACCCACTTGGTTAGAACCCAGAGCCCTGGGTTAGGTGTCTGATTTCTATGTGAGCAGCTCCGGCCTTTTTGGCATCAGCCGTCACAGCCTAGAGAGACGCTGGTCGGGGCGGGGGTGGGGGGCGCTGAGAGTGGAAAGGGGGTCCTATAAAAGCATCCCCCCCCACAGGCTACCCCCACCCCCAAGAAGGATGATTGAAAGTGCTTGTCCTTAAGTAATCGTGAAATGAGTTTATTTTTATATGCATCTTAGTGGGACGGGATGGAAATAATTGTGTATAAGTTCGTCCGCTGCTAATTTTTGAATGCTAGGTGGTGGGGTGGTACAATTCATCTTGCGGGTGAGAAACTCGGGGGAAAACAGCTTGTTGGGACAGTTTATATGAAAAGAGAAGACATTTCCGACTCAGTACTCGCATAGTGTGATCTGGTAGGAAAGAGCTACGATTGTGCTGCGTAAAGAGAAAACAGGTCTTGGGTAATTAGCTACTCTTCCTTATTTGATGGTTAGAGGCAGGAAATTTGAAGGGATTGTTGGCTAATAATACTATCTCTACTTTATTTATATTTATTTGCTCAATTTATTTTATTGAGTGATTTATTGAGTGATTTATATTTATTTACTTTATTGAGTGATTAGTATGTCTCAGGGACTGTTCTTTTTTTTTTTAATTTTTTAAATATTTATTTTTCAGAGACAGAGAGACAAAGAGAGAGAGAGAGAGAGAGAGAGAGAGAGAGCACAAGCAGGGCAGAAGCCGAGAAAGAGGGAGACACAGAAGCCGAAGCTGGCTCCAGGCTCTGAGCTGTCAGCACAGAGCCCGACGCGGGGCTTGAACTCACAGACCGTGAGATCCTGACCTGAGCCGAAGTCGGCCACTCAACCGACTGAGCCACCCAGGCGCCCCAAAATAGACCATTTTAAAGCAAACAGTTCAGTGGCATTCAATTCCATTCACAATGTTGTGCAACCTCAGCTTTGATCTAGTTCCAGAACATCTAGATTACCTTGAAAGCAAATCCCGTATCCATTTGTATTGGTTTTCTCGGGCTGTGGTAACAAAGTACCACCAACTGGGTGGCTTGAAAGAACCGAAGTGCGTTGTCTCCTAGTTCTGCAGGCCACAAGCTTGAAATCAAAACGTCTGCAGGGCTATGTTCCCTCTGAGACTCTGAAGAGGATCCTTCCTTGCCTCTTCCAGCTTCTGGTGTGGCTTCTGGTGATCCTTGCCTTGCAGGTGCCTTGTCCAATCTCTGCGTCCACCTTCAGATGGGCTGCTCGTGCCGTCCTTCCTCTCCCCGTCTGTCTCTGTACTCTGATTCCCCCCCTTTTATAAGGACACCAGTTGTATGTCCTGATCACCAAGCTTTAAACTGATTACTACTGGGGCCCCTGGGTGGCTCAGTCAGTTAAGTGAGGGACCCTTGATTTCGACTCAGGTCATGATCTTGCGGTTCATGGGATGAAGCCCCACGTCTGGCTTTGGACCGTTAGCGCAGAGCCTGCTTGGAATTCTCTCTCTCCCTCTTTCTGTCTGTCCTTCTCCTGCTCGCTCGCTCTCCCTTTCTCTCTCAAAATGAAGCAATAAATAAATTGATTACCTCTGTCTGTAACAAGCCCATTTCTTTTTTTCCCCTGATAGTCTAGTGTCTTTATTTTTAGAAAACAGATTTTTTATTTCATTTTGTTAAATATAATTTGTCATCGAGTTGGCTAACATACAGTGTATGCAGTGTCTTCTTGGTTTTGGAGGCGGATTCCCGTGGTTCCTCGCTTACCTAACAACACCCAGTGCTCATCCCAACAAGCGCCCTCATCAATGCCCATCACCCATTTTCCCCCTCTCCCCCCACCCCCCCCATCCACCCCCAGTTTGTTTTCTACATTTAAGAGTCTCTTATGGATTGCCTTCCTAAACACCCTATTTCCAGATAAGGTTACGTTCCGAGTTATTTGGGGTTAAGACTTCAATATATCTTTTTAGGAGAACACGATTCAACCTAAAATACCCATTAAGCAGTGACTTGTCATTTCTCTCCTGCCCCAGCCCCTGGCAACGACCTCTGCTTCCTGTTACGATGGATTTACCGACTCTGGATGTTGCGCATAAATGAAATCATGTAGTCTGTGAACTTTTGTGTCTGGCATAATGTTCTTGAGGTTCGTCCACGTATCAGTATTTATTTCTTTTTACGGCTGAGTGAGGTTATACTTGTTTTTCAAATGAAGATGCTGAGGTACGTAAAGGTTAAGTGATGCATCCCAGATCCCACAAGGGGAAGATATCAGAGGCGGGAATTGAAGCTAGAAGACCAATTGAAAAGCCTGTGTGTCCTTAAGGAGCATCGCCTCTAAGGAGCACGGAGAGAAGAGGGCGCTAGAAGGAGTCCCAGCCAGCAATAAGGAGAGGAATATGGCACGTGTGACATCCCCCAACAGCAGGGAGATGGCCAAGGACCTCCTGAGAAGGGAGCCCTGTGTTCAATTTTAAGGTGTTTCTCGTTTCCTGTTGTGCAGTCACCTTCTCCATCCTCCACCCACACCTTCCGTAAACGTTTCCTCATTTATCTGTTTTGTAAGAAGCACGCTTTGAAGAGATAATGAAGGGCAGCCTCCAGAGCAGAGACAGGAGTGTGGAATAAAACATGACCTGGAAAATGCCAGCCCCGAACATTCTGTGAATTTAAGGATGTCGGACAAAGCTGTTTTATCCAAGAATCAAGGCAAAGTACGATCTCAGGGGGCTTTCGGGTTTGGAGACGGGTCCACACGGCTTTGTGTAATGGACTTGATGTCACCCAGAAACTTCGCTGCATCAAAAGTAATTCTGTTGCCTTCATCATCCAGCCTCCCCTCATTCTCTTACCCTCCGGTTGGACGAGTGGATGCCAAAGTCCTAGCGTGCCATGGGACAAGATGTGGAGACTGTTCCTGGGTCAGGTTGGTTCAAAAATTGCAAGAAGTCCGATTGCAAGAAGTCCAATTGCAATTGAAGTCCAAGCGCTTCAAAAATTGCAAGAGCTAACTTGCCAAGCCAGAGAGACATGGCTGTCCACATGCAAATCAAGACTGGATTTTGAGGACATTCAGAGGGCGCCTCTCGGGTGAGAAGGCAGTGTGGCGGTTTCCTGGGGCTGCTGTAACAGGTGACTTCAACACCAGAAATGTATTCTCTCATGATTCTGGAGGCCAGACAAGGTGTCAGTAACACTGGTTCCTTCTGGAGGGTGCTGAGGGAGAGCCTGTTCCCCTTGGACACCAGTGACCAAGGATGATTATCTCCTTCCAGGCTAGGTATTCAACCATGGGAGCATCCAATTGCTGCTGTCTCCTGGCAGCTCGGGCTACGAGCCTCAGCTTGTGTCAGACCCCGGGGCGATCAAGACGGAGTCCTTGAAGTCAGAAGGAAACACGGGACATGTGGGGTTCGGTGGATGTGAGCGGTCAGTCCACAGTGGAGTGTAGACAGAATGGTCTGAGCCCACTTGTCTTGACCTCGGTGTTGTCATCTATCTCATAAGATAGACCCATAATCTGTGGTTTTACCTTATTGTGTGATAATACTGTTTCCCCCCACCCTCCACCAGCCCTGAGCTAAACAAAAAGAAAAGGTGCCTGTTTCATGAAAAATTAAGTACCGAATATCCTTTGCTCAAGAATGTTCACGACGAACGCGAAAGTTGCACAGTGCTGGCGGCCATTTGTACAAACCCTGGGGGCTGTAATAACACCCCCAGCCACAGTTAAACCCAGAAAACGAAATCTTATAAAAAAGCATGACCGTCTAATTAAAATAAACGAGTAGCTATTTTAAGACAGTTTTGCCTGGTGCCGATGACTTCACACGGGCTGTTGTGTTTCTTAGATCACTTTGGGAAGCACAACTTCTCAGTTAGGTAAAATGATTATTCTTCTAGGAGCATTTTGCATAATTTTGATCTCGCCTTTTCTGGTGCGCAAAGTCACGGGTGTCAACGGGGCGACTCTGCTAGCAGAAGGACATTACGACTGGTTAAAATGACGTGGTTTTCTATCAGTTTCTTCAAGAGGAAGCCGGTCAATTTAAATAACGGTCTGATGTGTTTCTTTTCCCCAGCCAGTGCGTGGACTCCGAGCAAAGCTTCTGGAAGTTCATTCTGTCAGAGAGGTAGCATCTGACCCTATTGTAGTTTATCACTTACTAACGATCCAACAATGGAGATCGTGGTGGGGCTCCAAAGACAGTTTTTGGTGGAGCTCAGCATCATGAGGGAAATGGTGTCATTACTAAATTAAGGAACCCGTAGAGCAGAAGTGTGTTTGGAATTAGATGTAGTGCGTTCATCGTTCATAATTGCCTCCAAACAAGCTGTTCTAGTCTACCAACAAAGTAGAAGCCATAGTCGACAGACATAAACATTTTTATTTATACACAGAGAAGCGCAAGTACAAAAAATTTGTAATAGAGCTGATGTCAAATCAGAAAAGGGCTTCAGCCTGGCAGAACGAGCTCTTTTTTCTTTTTCGGCATGTTCTCAAATTTTAAAAATGTTTGAGCCTCTAATGGGCTACTTTGTAAATCAACTCAAACATACTACAATATATTCTGACCTTTTCCTTTTGTTTTTTTTTTCTTCCTGTTCAATAAGTGAGTCCTCTAAATTTTGTGTGCGTTTTGTTCAAAATCAGTTGGTAATCTTGAGTCAAGTATTCAAGCAACGGTGTGCCCAGATCCTTTGGTTCTGGAAGCTTTTCGGAAAATGTAATCATTGGAAAACAAATTTTGTACCTGCAAAACCAAAGGAAAAATTGAACAAATTAAGTAATCTGAATTTGAGAGTGAATAGTTATGCTTCGGAATATCTTATGATCTGACAGCATCTAAATTTAGTAAAACATTTAAAAAAAACTGTAGAGGACGTATTTGATGAGTTTTGCCTCACAAAATATCTGTTAAAGAATGCTTCTCTGAATGACAAAAAAAAATGGCACCCACGAAAAGATCTGGACTAAGATATTAACACATGTCAATAAGAAAATAATTCGTATACACACACACACACACACACATACACACACACACATATATATTTTTTATTTATTTAGTTTTGAGAGAGAGAGAGGTGGGGAGAGAGGGAGGGACAGAGAGAGAGGGGAACAGAAGATCCGAAGCAGGCTCCACGCTGACAGCAGTGAGCCAGATGCGGGGCTCGAACTCACTAACGATGAGATCATGACCTGAGCCGAAGTCGGATATTTAACTGACACAGCCACCCTGGTGCCCCAGGAAATAATTAGAATTCAACATATTTTCCATTTATCAAACAATTAGTTCTTCACTTACCTGTAGAAGGAGTATTTTCTTAACTAAAAATACTATGGGGGCACCTGGGTGGCTTAGTTGGTTAAGCATCCGACTCTTGGTCTCAGCCCAGGTCATGATCTCACGGTTGGTGGTTCAAGCCCCGCATCGGGCTCTGCGCTGACAGCACAGGGCCTGCTTGGGATTCTCTCTCTCCCTCTCTCTGCCCCTCTCTTGCCTTGCTTGCTCTATCAAAATAAATAAATAAACATTTAAAAAAGTACTGTGGTCAATCGAGAAGGGTCAATTGAAGGGCTCAACAATTTCAACTTTATAAACCATAACATCCAACTCGGAAAGAGATGGCAGGCAATTTCATTAAAAAAATATTAAAACATAGTCTTAGAGAAACACCTGTGACATGGTATTATAGATACGACGCTACAATGGATTACAGTAAGTGTTTATGAACCACGAATAATATGCCACTTGTGTTATTTATAACTGTTCAGACAAATCAGTCTAATTAAAATTTTTGCTTTAACGTGCATTGGTTTTCGCCTTCAGAAATGACTTTATTTATGAAAATAATTTTTAGCTAGGGCTATTTCATAGACCTACCATTATAATAAAATTTAAAAAATTGTCAATCTACGAATGCATACTTTAGAAGTTATAGTTTTGTTTATTTGTCTCTCTCTTTGACTTTTTTTTTAATGTTTATTTATTTTTGAGACAGAGAGAGACAGAGCATGAATGGGGGAGGGTCAGAGGGAGAGGGAGACACAGAATCGGAAGCAGGCTCCAGGCTCCGAGCTGTCAGCACAGAGCCCGACGCGGGGCTCCAACTCACAGACCGTGAGATCGTGACCTGAGCCGAAGTCAGACGCTCAACCGACTGAGCCACCCAGGTGCCCCTCTCTCTTTGACTTTTAAAATCATCTCAATGTGGGTAATAAATTATATAGTTACATAGTTAAGACAGATGTCTATTTTGAGTCTGTGTGTGTGTGTGTGTGTGTGTGTTGATCCTGTGACCTCATTTATGACTTTGAATGATGATCCATAGTCACTCATTCACTTCAGATTCCTGAATACCCACGAGGGAAGACCACCTACGAATTCCCTACTTAGGAAATGGGTGTGCTTCGGGTGTTCAATAGTTTCACTCTTTCCCCTGCTCCCTTGACTTCTCTTTGCTCACGACCGTGTGGTTCACTCATTCAGCAAGCAAGCACTTAAAAAATTGCTTCTTTTGTTTGGATAACTATATTTGCCTTTAGTCTGTGTCTTTCACAAATCATTTTATTGTTTATTTACATTACAGTGTATAGTTCCTTCCTAGGACCTGTATAATTCTTTCCGTATGCTAACATACTGCACACACGAACGTACTCACTAATGAGTTCATTAAGAGTCAAATAATTAGGTAATTGGTGTTTTAAATACCTTATATCATGCAGAAATCCACAGTGGGCTGTTTTATAGGTGACCAAGGAATAGAGGTGACATGGGAAACACATTATTACTTTTCCCTTTAATGTCACTATGTGAGCCAACGTTTCCATCACACTGAGGAACTTTTTAAAATGCCAGGCACTCTTGTAGGCCCTGGGGATTTCACGGTGAACACACCAGACAGAGTCTTTGTCCTTACAGAGCTTCCCTTTGGTACAGGGGGAAGGACACTAAAATAAATAATATGAAATATGTCAGGTGGAGATGTGCTAAAGAGAAAAATAAACCAAGCTAGGGGACATCCAGAGAAAAGAGGTGCCATTTTACTGAGTCAGAGAACGTCTACTTGGTATGGTGCAGACTGGAATGAAGTGTTGAAGCAAGCCGGTTGGATATCTGGGGGGAGAGCAGCTCAGGCAAGGGCCGAGACAAGGAGATGTCTGGAGGGCTTGAGGAGGAGTGAAAGGGCCAGCGTGGCTGGGAAGGAGGGAGCCATGGGGGGAGAGGGGAAGAGGCGATCGGAAGCTGGGGTGGGAGAGATCTTGAAGGACGTTGGAGGCCAGAATAATGGCTTTGGAGTTCATCCTCAGTGAGATAGGGGGCCACCGCAAGTTTTGAGCACAGGACTGACATACGATGGCTTACATTTGCAAAAGACCATTCCGGCTATGGCACAGAGAAAGCACCCTGTGTGCGCGCATGTGTGAGATGGGAACCAGAAGGGTGGATGCTGGGAGACCAGTAAGAAGGCTCTTGCAATGGTCCAGACAATATATAATGGAGGCTTAGACTGGGTTGGTCCCACTGGGGGTCCATTCGAGAGCAAAGTTGACCTGATTTGTGACGAGTTGGAGGTGGGAAAAACTGGAAGGCTTTGGCCTGGGTCTAGGGAGAAGGGAGCTGCCTCTTACCGAGCAGGGGAAGACTGGAAAAGAAGCAGGTTTCGCTGGAGTGATGTGGTTAAGCCGGAGTTGGCTCTGAGACGGCCAAGGGAACTGCAGTGGTTGATTACTTACCTGTCTGTGCACAGTTATTCCACCAGTGGGGCTGTCTGTCATACCTACCCGGCCCGCAATAGGACTGCCGAGAAGACTGAGTCATCAGGTTAAAGGACTTTGCCAGAGGTCCTTTACGGGCGGGAAGACGGACAGATGGCCGGGCAAGCTCGCAGTGAGCCTGGTTCAGAGCCCAGGGCTGCGATCCCCGAAACTTTCCATGCCACAGCGCTTCCCATAGAGCATCATGTTTTTCCTCTGGGGCCTTGGGGTGGAAGGGTGTTTGCTAAAAGCCCAAGGTGATTTAACTCGGCCACAAGCCTAGTCTTCAGGCAACAGGGAGAGGGGCATTGGAGCCCCAAAAGAAGATGCCTTGATCAAGGTTCTCACTGCACCTCATTTGGAGGATGGGATGTGGGGAGCACTGCTTTAGTGCCTCATCATCTCCAGACGACCGGGCCCTGCGGGCAAGGGCCTGGCTTTCTTGGCGGGGCGACCCAGTCCTGCTAGGCCCCACTTCTTTTGTGATCAAGCCTCCTCAGTTACCTGGGTCCACTCAGCGGGAGGGAATGGCGACCAAGATGGGCGTACCCACTGTCGTTCGCGCCCCCGAGGCGGGGATGTTTCTAGGACTCTCTGTATCTTGTCCTCTAAGGCATTTCTTTTCTCCCCATCTCATCAGTGTCTCCCCTTTCCCCCCACCCTCCAACTTCCAGGTTAATGCTGCTCAGAAATTACGGCATTAACACACAATTTGTACATATTATCTGGAGATGGTGATTAATACATAATTTATTCTTGAGCCCTTTGGAGAGCCTGAGGTTTCTGCAGAGGACCTGCGTGGTGGGCCTGGAAGCAAGTTCATCGGACCCTTTTCCATTGAGGCCCACAGCAGCTGGGAGCGTTGGCACGTTGAGGGCTGGTGTGTTCCCAGGGCGTTCTCACTCTTTCCCAAGTGGGGACTTCTCACTAGCCCCTCAACCAGGAAATGACCACGCTGTCCCCTTGCCCACGAGGACATGCACTCAGCCAGCAGCACAGACGGATGATGGGGAGAGGCTCTTGCCTCTTCTGAAGCACCAAGCCTGTCCTGTGGTCTAGCCTGGTGCGTTTTGGGGTGTTGGGGGGGGGTGCGCTGGGCTGAGGCAGCACAGGTTGAGTCTGAGAGGCCACAGGGCCGGACTCCCCTCAGAGCTGGGACTGTGGACTCTCTACCCAGTATCTATTCTCTTCCTCCCCCTGGGTGACCCATGCTAATTTTGTTCGTAGCCGAAATGTTACACATTCCTCATGAGCCCATGAGACGGAAGAGAAGCCGACCGAATGGGGCTTCTGGGAAAGCTGTTGCTTTCCCAGTTAAAAAATCACAGGTGTCCGGAGTAGGATTTTTGACCCTGAAATGGAAGGTCCCATGCTAAGGAGGACAAGGCAGGAAGACACAGGATCCCGGGACTTTGCTGACACCACGGATGTGCTCTGCTAGTCTTCATTTGGATCTACTGTTGGGAGAGCAAGGGTTAGCCCCATGTGACTGAGCCGCTTGGATGAGAGGTTAGCTCCATGCTGCCGAAAGCAGGTCTTAAAAAAATTTTTTTTTGTTTACTTATTTATTTGGGGGGGGGGGGCAGAAGGAGAGGGAGGGGGAATCCCAAGCAGGCTCCAGGCTGTCAGTGGAGAGCCCGATGTGGGCTTGAACTCACAAACTGCGCGCTCGTGACCTGAGCCGAAACCGAGTAAAACGCTTAACCGACTGAGCCACCCAGGCGCCCCTGCCAAGAGCAGTTCTAACCACTGACTGCCTCCCCTCCCTTCAGGTGGAGGCTTGGCTTTGCCACTCAACCTGCCATGGAGCCCTAGGACAGCACTTAAACTCTGTAAGCCTCAGCTCCCGCATTTCCGAAATGAGGACAACAGTATCTTCCCCGCAGGTAGGTCTTGAGCGAGTTCCAAGGGCTTCCGTGAGTGCTGAACAGTCTGGGCCTCTGCTGCTATTGAAAGCCACGGGGCTCCACCCGTCTTGGGAGAGGTGTGGTCCGAGGGGGTGGGTATGGGAGGGAGGAGGGTGGGAGTAAGCTCTCAGAGAACAGGCCAAGAGCTGGAAGATCTTGGAGGATGGATTCGCCAAGTCTGGGCACCAGGAAGCGGAACCAGAGGGTGAACTTGTCTGAGGCCGGCGCTGGCTCGGCTGAGTTCCCTCGGGCATTTCTTGTGGAGGCAGGAAACCAGGGCCTGTGGGTCGATGGGCCAGGTGTGCAGGTGCAAGCATCTGAGTGGTCCCCGCTGGTGAGGGACAGGGACCTGTGGCTGCAGGTAGGTTCTCACGTTTACATCATGAGGATGATGAATGAAACATGGTGTGTGTGTGTGTGTGTGTGAGAGAGAGAGAGAGAGAGAGAGAGAGAGAGAGCCAGTGTGTGCCATGTTGGGCCTTGGGCAGTGGAAGGTCAGCAAGAGATCTTTAAAAAAAGGAGGGGCGCCTGGGTGGCTCAGTCGCTTAAGCATCCAAGTCTTGATTTCCGGTCATGATCTTGTGGTTGGTGAGCTCGAGCCCTGCATCAGGCTCCGCACTGTCAGTGCCTGGGGTTCTCCCTCCCTCTCTGTCCCTCCCCCTGCTCTCTCTCTCTCTCTCTCTCTCTTCCTCTCTCTCTCAAAATAAATAAACTTAAAAAAAATTGGAAATCTAATTTTTTACTTTACTGTTTTAGAAATCCTTTGCTGCTCCTAGGCATATACCCAAGAGCACCGGGGGAGTGACAGCTAAGGGGCGCAGGGTTTCCTTTTAGGGGAAAAGTTCCAAAGTTGATGGTGGTGATGAGTGCAGAAATCTGTGAGTATACAGCAAATCATTGAGTTATATACTTTACCTGAGTGAATTGTATGGTAGTTGAATTATATCCCAGTCCAGTTACATAAAGGAAAAAACAATGCCTTGTTGGTTTCTTATTGCCAACATAATAAGGACTCTTCTGGAATTGACTCCTGCTGGCCGCTCTAGTCTGAATGACCAGGATCTGTTTGCCCAGGTGCATCTTTACCGCCAGTCACAGGGAACTGGTTGGATCCCGGCTGTGTCACCTGCTTTCACGCCTCTGAGTCATGATGCCTGTTTCTTCTTCCTTATGGAATCCATGGCTCTGGCCATGCAAAGTTAAGCTCCAACAATATTGCTTTGGGAGAGCCTTCCCTGGGGATGTTGATCATTCCCCACGCTATTTGTTCCTTTAGCTATAAGCATCCCCTGCTAGACCACAGGCACCTCAAAGGCAAGGACCATGTTGTATTTGACATTGTGTCTCCAGCCAATGGGATTCCAGGGGATGTGGGGAGTAGGCGGGTACTATCTGGGCAGGATTTATTTTATTTTATTTTATTTTTTTATGAATATAATTTATGGTCAAAATGGCTTACATACAACACCCAGTGCTCATCCCAACAAGTGCCCTCCTCTATGCCCATCACCCGTTTTCCTTCTCCCCCACCCCCTCACCCACCCTTAGTTTGCTCTCTGTATTAAGTCTCTTGTGGTTTGCCTCTCTCCCTCTCTGTTTGTGACTATTTTGTTTCCCCTTCCCTTCCCCCATGGTCTTCTGCTCAGTTTCTTAAGGTCCACATATGAGTGAACACAGGGTATCCGTCCTCTGATTGACTTATTTCACTCAGCATAATACCCTCCAGTTCCATCCACGTTGCTGAAAATGGCAGGATTTCATTCTTTCTCGTTGCCAAGTGGTATTCCGTTGTATCTATAAACCACATCTTCTTTATCCATTCATCAGTTGATGGACATTTAGGCTCTTTAGCTATTGTTGAAAGCGCTGCTATAAACATTGGGGTACAAGTGCCCCAGTGCATCAGCACTCCTGTATCCCTTGGGTAAATTCCTAGCAGTGCTATTGCTGGGTCATAGGGTAGGTCTATTTGTAATTTTTTGAGGAACCTCCACACTGTTTTCCAGAGCGGCCGCACCAGTTTGCATTCCCACCAAGAGCGCAAGAGGGTTCCCGTTTCTCCGCATCCTCGCCAGCATCTATAGCCTCCTGATTTGTTCATTTTAGCCACTCTGACTGGCGTGAGGTGATATCTCAGTGTGGTTTTGATCTGTATTTCCCTGATGAGGACTGATGTTGAGCATCGTTTCATGTGTCTGCTGGCCATCTTGATGTCTTCTTTAGAGAAGTGTCTATTCATGTCTTCTGCCCATTTCTTCACAGGATTATTTTTTTTCGGGTGTGGAGTTGGGTAAGTTCTTTATAGATTTTGGATACTAGCCCTTTATCCGATATGTCATTTACAAATATCTTTTCCCATTCCGTCGGTTGCCTTTTAGTTTTGCTGATTGTTTCCTTTGTGGTGCAGAAGCTTTTTATCTTGATGAGGTCCCAATAGTTCATTTTGCTTTTAATTCCTTTGCCTTTGGAGATGTGTGGAGTAAGAAATTGCTGCGGCTGAGGTCAAAGAGGTGGTTGCTTGCTTTCTCGTCTAGGGTTTTGATGGTTTCCTGTCTCACATTTAAGTCTTTCATCCATTTTGAGTTTATTTTTGTGTATGGTGTAAGAAGGTGGTCTAGTTTCATTCTTCTGCATGTTGCTGTCCAGTTCTCCCAGCACCATTTGCTAAAGAGACGGTCTTTTTTCCATTGGATGCTCTTTCCTGCTTTGTCCAAGATTAGTTGGCCATTTTTTAAAATTCTTCAATAAGCTTTCTCTATTTTGGTAGTACCAAAAGTAGTCTTTTTCTTCATTATTTATTTTTTAAAATGTACATCCAAGTTAGTTAGCATATAGTGCAATAATGATTTCAATAATGATTTCAGTGATTCATCCCCCACATATAACACCCACTGCTCATCCTGACAAGTGTCCTCCTTAAGGCCCATCATCCATTTAGCTCACCCCCCCCACACCTCCCCTCCAGCAACCCTCAGTTTGTCCTCTGTATTTACGAGTCTCTTATGGTTTGCCTCCCTCTCTGTTTTTATCTTATTTTTGCTTCCCTTCCTCTGTGTTCATCTGCTTTGTTTCTTAAATTCCACATATGAGTGAAATCACATGATATTTGTCTTTCTCTGACGGATTTATTTCACTTAGCATAATGCACTCTAGTTCCACCCACGCCGTTGCAAATGGCAAGATTTCATTCTTTTTGATCGACGAGTAATACTCCATTGTATATATACGCCACATCTTCTTTATCCATTCATCCGTCGAGGGACATGTGGGCTCTTTCCAGACTTTGGCTGTTGTCGATAGCGCTGCTATAAACACGGGGGTGCATGTGTCCCTTGGAAACAGCATCCCCCTACCCTTGGATAAATACCTAGCAGTGCAATGGCCGGGTCATAGGGTAGTTCTATTTTTAACTTCTTGAGGAAGCTCCATATTGTTTTCCAGAGCGGCTGCACCCGTTTGCATTCCCCTCAGCAGTGCAATAGTGTTTCTCTTCCTCCACAATGGGTAGGGAGGAATTTTAATTGCTGGTCTTGTTTAGGATTGCCCTGACACCATGATAATAACATGCAGACCGGCACTGAGTTTTATCATTGTTTCTACACTTTGTGCAATTTCCCCTTGTGGCTTTGTGCCACGGCTACCCACTGGCACCCACCCTGCTCTGGCTAGTCTTTGATGCAGTGCCTTGCATACAGGAAGTACTTTATGAATGAGTCAGGGCGGCTGGATCTAGAGGCCAGGCAAAGGCTGGGATGGAAGCGTTGCTCTAGGAAACAGCCAGAGCACAGCAACGCTCGACAGGTTGTGCCAGAGCGAGGGAGGCTCAGGGCCCAGAGGGAAGCTGGGGACTCAAGGAACCTGGAATAGTCCATGTTCAACAAAGGCAGGAAGAAGTCAGATAGAAAGGTACATGGCGACTGTTGTCACTTAAAATTTTCCCCACGTACCTTTTTCTTCAACAGCTTTTCCAGCAGGTATGTCCCCGTGTTTTTGTTGGTCTCCCATACTGGGAGCTTCCTCCCCTCTCGTTGGCTACAATGGCTCATGGTGACGAAGATTCCATCTTGTCTCAGCTTCTTGTCTCACAGTCCTCAATTATTAAGCACCTACTATGTTTCTGGCACAGTGCCAGGCACCTGCCATACATCGGGCATAAAAATTAGGCACCCTGAGTGTATTATCCCATCCCATCTGTCAACAAAAACCATCAGGATATTAAATAGGGTACGAACAACAACGGCTGGGACAAACAACCCTAAAATCCCAGTGGGCGAATACAGGGAGATTATCGTTTTGTCCACATCACGGTGCGAAGCGGTTCCTGTGTGAATGCGGGCGGCGTGGGAGGGGAGCTCTGTTCTCCGTAGTCTTTCAGGGACCCTGAATCCTTCCAGCTAGTGACTCCACTGCCTGTAGGATCTCTGAGTCCCCTGTGGTGATTTTTGTACCCAGCTGGCTAAGGAGAAGAGATAAGGCAGGGAAGATTGTGGGAAGGGTTTCAGAGGCCAGACCTGGACGGGGCGGTCCAGCCCTTCTGTCCACATTCCGCTGGCTAGAGCTCATTCATGTGGGTGCTGCAGACCTGCCGGGCAATGTTCAGCTGTGTGCCCAGACGGAGAATGAACCAGAGCTGATGAGCACACAGCCTTGTGTCTGTCTCACAGAGATAGTTCTTAGGTCACCATTTTATTTTATTTATTTATTTTTTTTTTAGAAAAAAATTTTTTTTTTTCAACATTTATTTATTTTTGGGACAGAGAGAGACAGAGCATGAACGGGGGAGGGGCAGAGAGAGAGGGAGACACAGAATCGGAAACAGGCTCCAGGCTCCGAGCCATCGGCCCAGAGCCCGACGCGGGGCTCGAACTCACGGACCGCGAGATCGTGACCTGAGCTGAAGTCGGACGCCCAACCGACTGCGCCACCCAGGCGCCCCAAGGTCACCATTTTATAAATCAGCTCACGTTAGCCCTCTTATAGCCAACTAATGAGCTTTTCCCTGCCAGGAAGTTGGTCTTCTGCTGTTCCAAAGTCCCTGGTACTTTGTACAGACTGAGACACACGGAAATAAATCGACACCTCTCGTGTGTTTGGATCGAACCGGAGAAGCTGGAGCTCACGGCAGAGTGGTGAGTGAGTCCTAAATACATCCTCGCTTCTCCGAGAGGGTCTGGTTTTCCACTCTAGCTGGCAGCCTCTGGCCGGAAGCCGACAGCTGGATCCCCCCGGGGTTCCCCAGCCAGGGCTGATGTCGCAGGGGTGAGGCTTCTTGCCACGCGGGCAGCCCGAGGTCCTTCCGGATGCTCCCCCTCTGTAGTTTCTTCAGTGGGGTAAGAAGAGTCTGGTGATCCAGGAACACAAGGCCATTGTCACGGAGAAGGAAAAGGAGGGACAGTTCTGCTGCACCTGAGAGTTCCAGCTTTGTCATTGAGGAGAAAGGATAGATGAGGATCCTAAAGCAGGGGACTATCTACGTGGGGTGAACGGATGGCTTCAGAGGGACATGTGTTTTCCCTCCTCGCACCAGGCAAGCTCAAGCCCAGGGTGGTCCTAGAGGGTGCTCCCCCTTTGCCACATGCTACACGTTATACGCGATCCTTTAGGGATACACCACCCTCTTCTCCCTCCTCGGCCCTTTCACAGGGAAAAATATTGTTCCTGACCCAAGCACTCAACTCAGCAATAAGTAAATGGCCGTTTCTTTCTTTTCCGTAACTATGTTTCCTTTTTTCTTTTTCCCTTCTGCCCTCATCACTGCCATGACCCCCCCTTTTTTTTTTCTTTTGCCCCAATGACCTAATCAGTGATTATCACTGTGGATATCTGAGAATGGCTACGGATGAACCAGAGACTGGTAAAACTACCACAGGGGGAGAGGAAAAAGGCCGCAGAGAATGGAAATCATCAAAAACAAAGACTCAAGATAAGGTTTAAAGAGCTTCATCATTATTAATTTAGGAGGCTTAAGGAGGGTTGGCGACAAGAAAAGGGCAGGGAAAAACTCCTAATGATAAGCCTGCCAAGCATGTGAAGGTTGTCCGATCCTCTGAGAGCCAGAATGATCGCAAGGCTTTCACTCCCTTTGTTCTTCCGTCGGGACCAGTGGGGGGGGAATTGTGGGGGCAACAGGCCCCAGCAGGCTGGGAGGGCAGAGCAGGCCTGCAGCGGATGGCCTGTCCCTGTGGGTTGTTGGCAGCTTTCGAGAAGGCTCAGCAGTGCTGGGCGGTCTAATGGGCATGTCTAATCAAATATGAAAACTATTTAATAATGAGTCTGGCCTGGACATTGACCAGTCAGGATGGAAGTCGCCCTACCATGCCAAATCAGGGCGCAGGCGGGGGCTCTTCCCCGTGCCAAGCTTTGCCAGTTTAGTAAAGTTGCCGAGCTGTGGGGGTGGGCCAGGGGTTTTAGGACATGGGTGGGAGAGGGAGTTGGGGAGTGGGTTTTTGCCAACCAGTATGCAGAATTTCAACATTTTAATAACCGGTCCAGCCATCCTGGTACACACCAGCTGAATTCCTGCCTTGGGAACCTCACCCTATAATTTGCACCGCTGTGGTGACTGAGCCATGAAATAGAACTGGGTCTCTTTGGTTGGGACCATTCGGGCTCTACTGGAGAAAGTTAATCAGGCATTGTCGCTGACAATTCCCAAGAGTGCAAGTTTCAAGGAACACCAAGGCCGGTTGCCTTTGACCTCTCTGACTTTCTTTAAAAAAAAAAAATTTTTTTTTAATGTTTATTTATCTGTGAGAGACAGAGAGAGAGCACGAGCAGGGGAGGGGCAGAGAGAGAGAGAGAGGGAGACAAGAATCTGAAACAGGCTCCAGGCTCTGAGCCCTCAGCACAGAGCCTGATGTGGGGCTCGAACTCATGAACCGGGAGATCGCCACCTGAGCTGAAGTCGGACGCTTAAGCGACTGAGCCACCCAGGCACCCCGACCTCTCTGACTTTCTTCAACGCGTTTTTCCTTAGGATGGCTTCCCCCTTCCTCTGTGCGGACCTCTCTGGTCCCTTTCCCCATGGGGGCTCTTGCTTGCGGTCCCTCATGCGGGTCCCGTGTATTTTAATCAAAGGCAAGGAGAAGGCAGCTCATGGGTTGTCACTGGGATGATAGGATGTGAAATGACCACTGTGTTGTTTTCATTTCTCCAAGACGGCAGCCTGGTGTTCCGCGCTGTCAGCTCATTAGAGGATGTCACTGAGAAATGCAAAATAGCCCCGCTCCAGCACCACCCGTTCCTTCCAATTCCCTCAGCACAGAACATCAGAGTTGGAACATGCTAATCTGATTTCATCACTTGGGCAGTGGAGTTTTTTTTTACCGAGCTCACTCAGAGGTGGCTGCAGGGCTAAAAAAGAAAAAAAAAAAAAAAAAATCCACTATCCCCCCCACCTCCCCTTTTTAGATAGATGGCAGATATGTTTCCACAATCATATATATCTATCATATCCTATCTTGTTTCAGAAAGGATTTAAGGCTGTTCTCAGTCTGACGTGCCTCAGCCTAAACCCAAGTCGGGTGGCTCCAGTATTAAACGCTTTCAGAAAGGAGAAATCTGGGGGGGGGGGGTAGTGATCCTCTACGTAAAAGAATTTTTGACTTCAAACAAATGACACGTCTTCTGACTTGTCACTGTAATTTAAGCTCCCTAAATTTCTGATGAAGGAAGGGACTCTTTTAGTGGAGCCGAGTGGGTTCAGAAGTACCTCACGATGCTTCCCCCCCAAATTCTCTGCTTTCCCCCCAAATTCTCTGATGCTAGAGGACCAGGACCCTGCACCCTGGTGCTCTAAGGTTAAGTTCGGAGGGGGGCTGCAGCCAAGGAGAAGGGGTCCCGAGGAAGGTCTAGCCTCGGAGAGACCAGAGACCCAAGCGTCCAGACCAACTCCAGCGTTTCCAGGCATTCTTGGTCCCTGAGACTCAGGCCCTTTTATCATTTTATCCTCATTACTGGGCTCTTGAGGCAGGCTGTTCCTTGCCGGGCCTCTGATGGAAAGGGAGAAACTGGAGACAGGGGCAGGTGCATACAGTTCAGACTTTCAAAAACGTCCATGTGCTTTGAGTTCGAGTTTGGGGCCAACCACTCTCTTGGGTCTAAGTTTTTCTAGGTATAAAATATGGCCCAGAAAATTCCATCCTGAGAGAGAAATACGGTATCATGAAGGCTATCTACGTCTTAAAATGCCTCTGTCCCCCTAGGATCCAGACGGTGGCCACCAAACACCAGCGGAAGGAACCAAAGTACTTTGGAGGAGACGGTGATTCCAGCCCAGGAAGACAAACGTAGATGACCCTGGAGGGTCTTGCCTTCCAGAAACGCAAGCAAACTTTTAAAGACTACCAGGGTGTGTCAAAAAGACTCAGGAACCAACCCGAGTAAGCCCCTGTGGTCTACCGATGAGACCATTTAGGGGTCTGTGAAGAAAATCATGGTATTGTTGGAACACACCCAATAGCTTTTACGCTCTCAAGTTCGTAAATGATCCTTAAAAGAAGAAATCCTATTGGTCACCTCTGGAGACGCCCAGCAACTGCTTCCTCGTTTTGGAAACTGGTAAGTGAAAGGAGCAACCGCCATACAAATTCTCCCTCGGGGAAGCCAAAACGTTGATCAGGAAGCTTTCCGTGGTACAGGCAGTCAGGCTACTCCGTAAAAAAATGAATGACGGAATTAGGGTGACATCCAGACTGGCAAACCATTACGGGCAAACGGCATGGTTGGTCGAGCAAAAAATTGCAAGAAATGAGGGTCAATAGAGGGAGAATGTATAGGTTCAGAGGCTATAACAGCCAGTTGGCCTGTCTGGACCTTATCTGGATCCCCGTTTAAACAAACTGTTAAATATCTGTACGATTCATAAGGAAATTCAATATTATTAAGGAATTAGTAGATTAAAAAAAATAAATCCAAGTTAGTTAATATATAGTGTAGTAGTGATTTCAGGGGTAGGATTTGGTGATTCGTCCCTTATGTGTAACACCCAGGGCTCATCTCAAGTGCCCTCTCCAATGCCCATCACCCATTTAGCCCATCTCCCCACCCAGTATCCTTCCGGCAACCCTCAGTTTGCCTCTGTATTTAAGAGTCTCTTATGGTTTGCCTCCCTCTCTGTTTGTATCATATTTTTCTTCCCTTCCCCCGTGTTCATCTGTTGTGTTTCTTAAATTCCACATAAGAGTGAAATCATGTGATATTTGTCCTTCTCTGACTGACTTATTTCGCTTAGCATAATACCCTCTAGTTCCATCCACGTTGTTGCAAATGGCAAGATTTCATTCTTTTTGATAGCCGAGTAGTATTCCATTGTGGGTGTGGGTGCATGTGCACGCGCGCGTGTGTGTGCGCATCACATCTTCTTTATCCGTTCATCCGTTGATGGACACTTGGGCTCCTTCCATCCTTTGGCTATTGCTGATAGTGCTGCTATAAACAGTGGGGTGCGTGTGCCCCTTGGAATCAGGGGGCGCATTTTCGTATCCTTTGGGTAAAGAAACTATTAGACATTTTTAGGGGTGATAATGGCATTGTGGATACGAGTTTTTAAAAGTCCTTCTCTTTTAGAGATATGTACTGAATATGCATAGATGAAATAACATGAGGTCTGGGATTTGCTTTAAAATAACCCAGAAACGGGGCACAAAGATGACATAAGAGTGGTCATGTATTGATGGTTGTTGAAGCCGGGTGATGGGTACCTTGCCTTCATTGTGCTTTACCTATTTTTCGTGTTCGACTATTTCAATAGTTGAAAATTTAACAAGTGCCTAGGCCCTCAGAGGAAGCCCCAAGGTGAAGAGAAAGTTGCATTTAGTCCCTGGCCCATCCCATTCGCTCTGCCCCTCGGGATCTGAATTGAGAGCCGAACTGAGACCCGTCTTCTGCCCTGGAGTCTGCAAGTGGGTGTTCAGGAGTGAGTGGAGATAAATAGACGGGTCAGCCCTCGTCCTCGTGTTAATTAGCCATTAATCGTTCTAAGTAATGGATTAACTGACTCATGAGTTTCATAAACTTATTGGCCCTCCAGTTAATGAAGAGCCGAATGCAGTCCCTTTTGGTATATATCACTTCTTTGCAGGACCGCCAGGTCCTTTATCAGCAACCTGCTGAGCGCGGCTACATGGGGAATGACAGCTGCTCAAATCTGGGCCCGGAGGAGACTGGCGTGTCCTGTGTGTCCAGAAGGCAGAGAGATGGGGAGAGCCGGGGACACAGGCTGGAAGGAACAAAGACGTCCCGGTGAATCACTAATGCACACGCACTTCCAGCGGCCGGGGGTGCTGCAGTCGGCTGTCAGTTTAAGGGTTTTGAAAAGTGAACCTGCGTCCTCCCGCCTCCCTCCTCCAGCCCCTCCCTCCCATCCTCATTGCCTCAGGGGAAGGATGTGGTCGGAGGGAGAGCAAATGCCTTGGGCACTTTTCGCTGTCTTACACTGTTTCAAAGGACTGCGCCCTTAGAAATGTCGGGAGCTGACATCACTACCCCCATCACTACCCCCACCACCCCCAAATCTGGCTACGGTTTTCCCTGGGCTTAAGTAAGGACTAAAGGCAGCGGGTAAGTGGTGATCATCTGGAGAGAGGTGCTGTGCCTCCTACTTTACTACCAGGCTCTGGCTGTAGAGCAAGACCGGGCTGATGGCCTCTGCAGATGTTGGGGACACTCCGCAGGCCTGTGTGACACAAGCCGTTCCCTGCCCTACGCTCCTCTACGGACGGAAAAGTAAGGAGAACCAGTGGGCCGGGAGGTGCCTGGTGGACAGGCAAAAAAATTCTAGGCATCCACCCCACTTTTTAATGGGCTCCATAGAAGATGATGATCCGGGGGGCTCGGTGGTCCCCAACCTCAGCTACTCATCACAATCTCTTCCCGATTTCTCAACCGTTTGTTTCACATCTTTGCCATCCTCCTCTAGACCCTAATTCTGCCCCCGGTTCCCCGGGGGTGATTGTTCTTCTCGCTTCATGATAAAAATGGACACCAACTGTCTGCATTTCCCAACCACGGCTCCCACTTGACTTGTATTACCACCTGCTCTTCAGTGGCCCTCTCTTTACACCCTGCCAAACACTATCGCCACAACAATGATGATAGAGCTTGACGGGTTTCTTCCCTACGTGAAAAGGCGATACATCCTCTAGCCTCCAAAGGAACTCAGAAAAATTTGAAAATACCCGATAACAGGAAGAAGAAAATAAAATTCACTTTTCAGGTTATCCAACGAATATAGCACCATTGCATGCTGGGTGGCTCCGTCGGTTGAGCGTCCGACTTCGGCTCAGGCCACGATCTCGCGGTCTGTGAGTTCGAGCCACGCGTCGGGCTCTGTGCCGACAGCTCGGAGCCCGGAGCCCGCTTCGGATTCTGTGTCTCCCTCTCTCTCTGCCCCTCCGCAGCTCATGCTAGCACTGTCTCTAAAATATATAAATAATCTTCAAAAAATAAATGAAAAGTGTTTATCTTTGCTGTTTTCTGTTGTCCTCTACTTATGCTTTTCATTATCTCCTCGGTGTGCCGACGTTGGTCCCCAGGGCTCTGCGGTAATTGTTAGGAAGAGCCTGGCATCGACCTCCGAGGTGCAAACTCCAGCGATCTCTGTAGTGATGTTCTCGTGTTTCCCAAAGTGCCTTCCGTATTGTCCTCTGTATTGGCCCTGTGCTCACTCCATTTTCCCCGCACTCAGTGACTTCTCTCTTGGCGTGTCCTTTGTTTGCTTCTCTTGCCCCGTGTCCCATTACACTGGTGCAACCAACGTTCATCCTTTCGCCCTTCTACTCTTCACCTTCTGCCTCCAAAAACGTCCCCTGTCTCCTGTGTGCAGATGACTGTCAGGCACGTCACGCCCTTCCAACAGCTGGAAAATGCATCTGCTGCTCATTCTAAAAGCAACTCTGACTCGCGGCGTAACCCAGAGAAGACAGAAAGACTCATGTGGTCCAGTCTGCCGGGGGAGGGGTGGGGAGGGATGTTGAATCTCGGGATTGCATGCATGTGGTTCAGGGCACTCACAACCCTTCATACTGTCCTGCCTTCAGGGTTTTTCTCATCACTCTCCTCAATGACCCCGCACCCTCTGGCTGTGCCATGTGGTCTGTTCACCGTCCTTCAATCTTCCCTTTACTTTCGGGCTTTGATTTTTTGTTCACAGCGTTTTTATTCCCTGGAAGTCACGTAAGCTCCCCTCTAGCTGAGCACCTCTAGCCTCCAGCCAAGTCCTCTATCCAGCCTTCCTGCCCCCTCCTCCATGAGACCTCCCTCCTTGCTACTCCCAACCACAGGTTCAATGAATGCACAGGCTCGCCACTCTGTGAGCACAGGTGTCTGTCCATGCCTCTACTATATCACTTACTCGGTTTGTCTTTACTACACGGTAAGCTCCAGAGCAGGGGCATTATTCATTTGGAAAACCTCCAATATTTAGATATTGGCTACACCGATGATACCTTATCCACGCAAAACGAATTAGTGTTCGCTCACCTTCCGCGTGCCCCTTCAGCACAGTGTGCAAAGCCTGAAAGAGCCTCTGATTCCTGCTCACACGGACCGAAAGTGGAAGAATTTCACTCCAAATTCAGGTATCCATCTCGGCAGCGAGGCTCTCCGTGGGAGACCGTGGAAGAAATTTATTGGTACGAAAAGGTTCCGTTAAATCAAAGCTGCTGTGCCAGAGAGCACGGTTGCAAACAAGGCTGCTCTGTGTAAAAATAGAGATTTATAAAGCCGATGTATTAGTATATGGCAATTCACTTTGCAAAATAAATCACCCTTGTGGGTATTCCTCTTCCCTGTTCAGTACCGGGACCTGTAAGACACAGGAACTAGCCGTCACCGAGTCCTGTAGACCCTTCCGCCTGCCTGCAATTCTTCCAATTTGACTACTTTCTCCCATCTTCCCCGTCAATGCTCTGCTCAGACCGCTTTTGTCTAACTTCCAGGTTATTGCAGTCCCTCTGGCTAACATCAGGCCTCATCTTAGATAGTAGTCAGCTTGGATGGCACTTTTTTTTGGATCAGCCGATCTGCCTACAGGCTCCTACACAGTCTACTGCAACTGCTTTACCTTTCCTGTGTCCCCATCAGACTGCAAGTTATTTCCATCGCCTGCACATAATAAGTACTCGATACATTTTCATTGCACAAAGGAAGGAAAAGGTATGCATCAAAATACTTGGAACACGTAGCTTGCTTGCATCATAGCTACTAAATGGAGCAGGACGCGTTTATATTTTTGTATGAAAAATCAGGCTATTTAGTGAATTGAATTGAATTGGGTTAGGAAATACATCTTTTTTTTTTTTTTTTAAGTTTATTTATTTATTTTGAGAGGGAGAGTTTGCATGGGTGTGTGAGTGCCAGTGAGCAGAGGAGGGGCAGAGAGAGTGGGAGAGAGAGAATCCCAAGCAGGTCCTGCGCTGTCGGCTCAGAGCCCGACTAAGAGCTTAATCTCACAAACTGTGAGATCATGACCTGGGCTGAAATCAAGAGTCAGACGCTGAACTGACTGAGTCAGCCAGGCGCCCCAGAAATACATCTTTTATTTCTGTCTTTGCCCTTATACTTTTTCGTTCAGATTAAGATTTGCCTCATGTAACATGGGATGAGTTATCTCTTTGGTCTGGGGCTCGACACTTGTACATACTGTCTCTCTCTGACCTATTTTCATCGGTTAATTGGGGATCGGTAATCAGATTGATTAGCAAATAGTGCTGTTAAGACCGGATTCCCATCTTGAAAGAGTGGCTTCCCCTCTCTCTCTATGCCTGAGTTTCTCCTAGACAGGCACTCATTCCTTGGGAAGACTAATCAGGTGTCGCCAGTGGTTTTGAAGTCCTCTAATCGACACGCATCTATCTACCCATGCATTTGCAGCTTCATATCTCACAGAAGAGATCTCCAAGCGTTACATCTTTTTTAAAGAAATGAGGTCAAATCTTGTATTTTTAGACACCTTCCAAGTCATCCCCATCAACATACTTCCTCATTTCTCTCCATGTGAGCGACCTTCCAGGATTTGATTCCGCTTAGACCTGGAACAGGGGGAGTTTTTTTATGAAGCGGCTTCTTGAAATTAAAAGTCAATTTGAAGGAAAAGACCTCGTGAAAACTAGGGCTGGAGTCAAAGTAAGATTTAAAAAAAAAAAATCCTATTTTCATGCAGGAAACTAAAAATCAAGTACTGACTCTCCTCTCATTTAACCAAGGGTGAAATCTCCTGGGTTCTTGCAGCCCGTCAGAAAAGAGGGGCAGTCAAACATCCACGTGATCAAGCCGTTGAGTCTCTGCTTGCCTAGCAGCAGCTTCAAAGGCAGGATACCTGGAAGAGAAATCCGTGGCCCCAGAAAACTGAGACACGGAGTTGGAATGTCAGTGACAGCCACCGCAAGCGGCTGAGAAATTGCAGATGGAAAGAGAAAATGCCCCACCATTTTCCTTCATCAAATCACGTGAAACAAACTGGCACAAGATGCTGTCTGTTCAGACCAGGGAGTGAGTGAGATCTTAGAAGATTGCTCTAGGGGCAAAGAAAGAGGAGCAAAGAGCGGGAGTAGCATCAGTTAAGGGAGGGAAAGGTGAGCCTGTGTGACCCGAAGAGGGAGGTCCAGTGGTGAGACCATCAGGCGTGTGGAAGGGGATAGGGGAAGACTGAACCAGAGGTTACCTGGGTGCCTCTGACTCCTTTAACCTCAGGAGAACTTGACAACTGAAACGTCATTCCTCGTGGTGATAAGACCCCAGAAGACCACAAGGAAATTGGAGCCGGGGCCATGTCAAGCTCACTCTCACCTCCTCCATAAGTTTCTTGGGTTGAGGTCAGAGCATACAGAATGCAGACCTCAGATTTTGGAGAGAGTGGAATTAATTATGCACTGGGAAGAGACGAAGGGAATCTTCGTGGGCGTCAGTGTTATGGGTTGAGTTGTGTCCCCCCGCTATTCCTGGTTTGAGGTCTTAATCCCCCAATACCTCAGAATGTGGCCCTTTTTTTTGGAGATAGGGTCTTCACAGAGGTAATCAAGCGAGGTAATCAAGTGAGGCCAATAGGGTGGTCCCTAATCCAACACGACTGTGTCCATGTAAGAAGGGGCAATGTGGCCCAGAGACATGCACCCAGGGAGAAACACACAGCCATTGAAGATGGCCATTGACAAGCCATTGAGAGGGCATAGAACAGATCCTTCCCTCACAGCCCTCAGAAGGAATCAAACCCGCCAACAGCTGGGTTTCAGATTTCTCAGTCTTCATAACCGTGAGACAATAATCTCTGTTGGTCAAGCCACCCAGTCTTTAGTGTTTTGTGGCAGCAGCCATAGTGAATGAGTAGAGTTGGCCAATACTAGCAGCCTCTTCTTTCCTCCAGGGGAGTGGAGAGAAGAGAAGGATTCTCGAGGCCCTGCAAAGCAAGTTGGATTTCTCCTGGCAGAGTACTTGGAAAGTCCAGTGGTGTTTCCATAAATAGAACAACTGGCCTTAGCTCAGCTGATCCGGGGATTCTATCATCTTAACAAGCAGTGTTCATTGGCCCATAATAATTGTGCATTTGCTGCACGATTGGTTGCGAACTGGCCACATAACCCAGTAGATACGCGGCATGACCGAATCTGTGCCCGTCTGCAGAAAATCACCAGGGAGCTCGGCTGAGAGGCGGCGGAAGAGGGCTGCGCTGAAGTGAAGGCCTTCCTCCAGGTTCTTGTAAGTTCTTTGGTGGCTAGTCTCCGTGTGTCTTTAGCCATAGTCACTTAGGAAGATGAGGGCTGAGAAGGATCCAAAGCTCGGGCCCCAAAAGGTTGCCTAACATCGACGCTCCCTCTTTACGGGGCTAAATAAAACCTCTTTATTGGGTTTCTCTTCATTTGAAGAGGGCAAGCAATTAAGACGCGAGCAAGCGTTCTGGAAAGCAGCACAATCAATTGTCTGCAGGAGCATAGCAGAGAGGGAGGAGAGAGAGCCAACCCGTGAGTTAGAGACGCACGTACAAACTGCGTGCACGCACCAAATCTGACGTGCCCAAACCCGCTTCTGCTTGCATAGCTGTTGAAGCCTCCGCCTTTTCTGCGGCTGCTTCTCTAAGCCCGTGTCATACGCTCCACATCGTCTCTTGGTCTCAGGTGCAATGATGTGTTTCCAGTCTGTGCTACTCAGTCAAGTCCCGCAGTGCGTGAGGTTCTGGGGCGGGGCGGGGGTGGGGTGGGGGCGCTATTGAATCGTCAGTCAAAGTAATGGAAGTGGAGACGGGTCCCAAAGCCACGGGGACACTTCTAAAGGCAGTGAGCTCTGCAGAGGTGGGCAGATCTGGGTTTATGTCACGGTACTCAAACGGCCTCTTCCCCTGGGCCTCCCAAATTATTTATACAAAAGACCTTGCCGCCCATCAGGGAGGGGTTCCTGCAAACGTGGCTTTTCTGAAAGGCAATACAGTTTGGTGCTGAACAGCGTGGGCTTTGGAGGTAGGCCAACTTCAGTTGTAATCCCGGACCCACCGTTTCCCAGCTTCGTGAACCTGGGCGCGTTTTTTTTTTTTTTTTTTTTTTTTTTTACCTTCTGAGTCTCGGTGTTCTTAACCTTCAACCGTGGCCTAGAACTTTAACCTCAAAGTTAAAACGTGTATGAAACCCATCAACAGGAAAATGGAAACATTAATTGTGGCGTAGTCACACAAGGGAATATTTTGCAGCTGGGAGGATGAGCCACACTATGCACAATACACAGCTCTGCACAAAACACAATACACTTACACACTATAACCCCACACAACGCACGGTGCAATTACATACTAAAACTGCACATAAGGATATAGATGAATCTCACAACGTAATGTCGAGGCCACAACGTAACGTTAGCGAAGCCAGATGCGCAAAGGTACCTATTGTGTAATGCCCACTTTCCGCCACTTACGCGAGGTTCCAAGCTTGATGAACCCGCTCCATGTTCTGGGATGTCGGGACAGCGGTTACCTTCAGGGGGTATGACTAGGAGACAGGAGAGGGCCGGAGATGCGCTCTCGTGCGGCCTGGCGGTGCGTTCAGTTTGCGGAATGCGCTGAGTTCCGTGCTTAGAATTTGTGCCATTTGCCGGTATACACGTTACGCTGTCATAAAACGTTGATTAAAGAAAGCCAGATCATGACAATACCAAGCTCATAGAGATACGAGGACTAAAATAACGAACGGAAAATACCTAGCCGTAGTATTGCTTGATATACGTTAGCAATTTATTATTGTTGTCATTACTATCCTCACGATGGTGTCGGTGACAGATTTAGCTCTGGTCACTTCTGGGTATGCCGGTGACACTCTGGGGCTTTTAAACAGGAAGGCGTAGAGGGAGCCCTGTTCTTCATTAGAGGCAAACCCCATAGCATTGTGTTTCATTCAAGAGCCTGCCTGCCGGTGGGGGAAATAATAGAGGGGGGAAAAAATCTGCCCAAGTACTCTGATTTGGGATAGGGTAGTTCCTTAAGGATTTTTTTTTTTCTTTCAAAACGTCGATTAAAACAAAACATACATCCACCCTTTTCCCTCCCCGCTGTGCAAAAATAACTCAGCAGAAAAGAGCAGGTCAGTTTCTGCTGTCCTTAAAGCGGTTTACACTTCCTCCAATCTCCTCCTTAGATAAAAATAACGGTTTAATCTATTGACAGATAAAAGCCTTTCAGAGTACTAACTGCATTTGGAGCTGTTGCTCTTTATTGTTGATTTTCTATAATACAGACGTTTGGGGCATAATGGATTCTCCGGAATGTCCTCTGTCAGCTCCGTAAAGAAGACAGACAGCAGCCCGATCTTGAAAACAGGGCCTCTCCGGAAACCAGCTCGTGACATAAGCTCACGTGGGCTTCACCCCACACAAGGATTTTAAGAAATGAACCTCGCTGGTCAGCAGATTGCTCTGGCGTATTTAAACATGTCCGTGCTTTCCGATCCTTTTCACAGTTCTGCAGCTTTCACGCAAAACAAGTTCTGGGTTAACAGGACGTGATGAGCCTGAACAGGGGAGAGATGCCTCTTTTGCAGAAGCCCCGAGACAGCCACCGTGTGAGGGCACGTGTGGACTTATTCCGGACCCACGGGGTCTCCCCGAGCGTATCTCCACCTGGCTCCCCTCCTCAGTCCTCCCTTACGTGCTGGGCTGGAAATTTATCTGTGTTTCTGGCTTCTTGAGCGTTCTCCAAGTCTGTTCCCTTGTCTTTTGAGTCAGACTCCCTCCTTCCAGCCCTGGCTTGGGACTTAAGACCTCTGTCACTTTGGGGGGAGAAAAAAGACCTCTGTCGCTTTGTGTGTGTGTGTGTGTGTGTGTGTGTGTGTGTGTGTGCATGTGTGTGTGTTTTATTTTTTAAAAATGTTTATTTATTTTTGAGAGAGTGACAGACACAGAGCTCAAGCAGGGGAGGGGCAGAGAAAGAGGGGGACACAGAATCCGCAGCGGGCTCCAGGCTCTGAGCTGTCAGCACAGAGCCCAGCGTGGGGCTCGAACCCACGAACCGTGAGATCGTGACCTGAGCCAAAATCAAGAGCCAGACGCTTAACCTGCTGAGCCACCCAGGCGTCCCAAGACCTCTGTCACTTTGAACACCTCACTCAACGTTCTTAACCCCGAATCTGTCGTCTGAGAGGATCATAATGGACCTACCGTACAGGGCTGTTAAATGTGGTCATATGTGCAAGGCTCCTAGAACAGTGTTTGGTCAGCTCGGAGTGAGTGTGCCATAAAGGACAGCTCTTTCATTCCTTCTCGACCCCACCTCTGTCTTATCCCATGGAAATTAAAGAGGACAACTCATTGTCCAGAGAGAGATTAGTTAACTGGATTCAGAGAATTTTAAAATGGAAGGAGAATTCCTTAAATTAAGATCAGAGTTTAGGAGCTAGTGGTTGTCCCAACTTGGGAGCGCTATTTGAAAATTTGTGGCAGGGGGCCGTCCCGTGTAGGATGCTTAGCAGTATCCCTGAGATCTACCCACGACCTGCCAGTGGCACCCCTCCCTGGTCCAAGTCGCGACCATCAAAGTATCTTTGCATGTGGCCGGATGTTTTCTGGAGGGCAAAAATGTCCCTGGTTGGGAACCACTGGGCTGATCCGAGATTCCAGTTGTGAACTATCTCACAGGCATTACGCTGGGCATAATAAATGAACTAAAAAGGGGGCAGAACCAGTTAGTCTGTTGGTGCCTTCCTTACCTCACCACGGAGCAGAGGAAAGAGGTAGGAGGGGAAGTCAGATTTGAGCCCCTCTGATCCCCATCGCTGGTCTACAGAAGGTTTACCACTCCCGTGGGCAATGCCTTCCCCACAACTCCCGACTCACAGCGACGTGTGAGAACAGAACGACAGAAGAGGAGGGCATCCCAGTCCCCAAAGGCTGCAAGCATGATCAAATCTCTAGTCGTACCTCTGCTTTCGGATCCACTCTTTGAAGGTACATTTGCAGCGGCTCCTAACGGTTCCTTCGTTTCGCTGTTCTCCTGCACCAATTTCAATCGGGCGCGTATTTACCCACAACTGGGCTGCCCTCTTTCCACCTTTGTCTTGGCCGCGTTAAGTTCGTGAGAATTACACGGAAGTGCTTTCATTTTTCCATTTCCCCACTTATTTTTATAAAGCCGTAGGGGCAAAATGTAATAAAGACTTTCAAATAATTGCGGAAGCATTGCTGTGCAGGTAAAAACGGCGATGGTGACAGAACTCAGCTCTTGGCTGACGGCGTCACCGTGCAAGAGCTCAAAATGCTCACTTCTCAGCTGATTGATGAAGATCTCGAGTGGGCCCGCAAAAGCTGGCTGAGAGGTGTCAGTGTAAAATGGGTGAGGGGTTGGGGCGCGGGGAAGTTTTCGATGAATGGAGGTTGCAAACCACCAGGAATTGTGCCGAGGTGACATCCTAGCACCGGGTCACAGTGTGTATTTTATCTTCTTAACTGGGTCATAAGGACTCCAAGGGGAATTCCAATTCAAGAAGGAAGGGGTGGAATAAAATGAACAGTTGCTTTAAAGTGAGGACGCTAAGCTTGAGGATTCCTTCCATTTTTACATCCGGAAGTACTTTGTGTTTGGCCGAGGAATGTCGCATGTATTGTATGTTGATAAAGCAAGGCAGATATCTGCCGGTAGACGGACAGATAGATCGGTCTACCTCTACGTGTGTCTGTTGTGAAAAGTAAATCTTGACCCATTCATTTTCTTTCTTGGAGCTCATTAGGGTGTCAAACAAGTTTCTCCTGGTTGTTCACAACAGAAATCAGCTTGAACCGGTAGAAGCTAAAAAGAAGGTGTGAGGATGATATTTGAATGTTATGCAGAATCCAAGGGCTGCAGAGCCCCTTGAGAGACTACAGTGAGGGCTTGAGGAGCCGGGAGGAACCCAGAGAGGACCCTCTCTGTGTCTCTGATCTCTGTTTTTCTTTGGTACTTGTCACCTTCTTCTCCGGCCAGATTGACCTGTGGTTGTAAAAATGCAGGAAGATGGCCTCCTGATGGCTGCTGAGTGTCCTTCTCCTCTGTGCCCAGCCAGCTCGGTCTGCCCAGCTACCTTCACTGCAACTTAAAATCCCCCGGAGAGACAGCGGGATTGGTCCAGCTTGGGTCAAGGTCTGGCCCTGCTCCCATCAATTACAACTGGTCTAACAGGAGGTGCAGAGGAGTCATGCGATTCCAACAGGTCTTGGCCACAACTCTGAGAGTGTGGGGCGTGAATTTCAGAAAAAGGGGTTCGATTGTTGAGGACAGACCTCCTCAGTTGCATTGAGCACATGAGCGTTTATCCTGAATTGTAGTGAAAACCTTAAGCATGTGTCCAGCATTATTTTCTAGCTCATCTTGTTCTTGCTTTCAAATTAGTAGATGTTGAGTGTATTTCCTGACTGATTAGTTTGAGGGATATGACCAATTACATGATGAAAGAAAGCGAGGTTTCACATCAAACCTATGAGCTTGGTGATAGCTTGATGTGGCCTTCTGGAAGGTGAGAATGTAGTTTGTCCTTGAAAATGAAGCAAGGGGTATGAGTTTCCTAGAGCTTCTGCAACAAATTACCACCCACTTGGGTGAAATGGATCCTCTCTGGAGGTCAAAGTCCAAGATCAACTTGTCGGTAGGGCCTGGTGCTCCTTTGGAAGGTTCTAGGGGAAATCCTTCCTTGCACCTTGCGGCTTCTGTGCCTCCAGGCATTCTTCGGGCTGTGTCATTCTCATTTCTACTCCCATCTTCCCGTGGCTCTTCTTCATGGGTGTCTCCTCTTTGTGTCTCTTGTAAGGACCCTTGCCGTTGGTTTTAGGGCTCGCTTGGATAATCCAGCATGGTCTCGTCTCCGGATTCGTAGCTTAGTCATGTCTGCAAAGACCCTTTCTCCAAATAAGGTCACATTCACAGCGTCCAGGGCATGGACATATCTTTAAGGAAGCCTCCCTTTAACCTGCTACATAACGTGAAATTGGATGGACCCCTAGGCCGTCTTGCATTTTGGTCTTACTGTGCCTACATTTTGCTCAGGGCAGTCCAAGAGAGCAGACGCATTGGCGAAGCTGGGGCAGAAGTGGGAGGTGGGGGGACACGACGGACACAGTCTGGGGCGGCAGGCGCCCGTAGGATGGCCATGCTGGGCTGATGAACGGTGCATTGGCACTTTCTTGAATGAGGTCTGTAGACAAAATTCAGCACCTGCATTTCTCTCTGATTTTTGAAGGATGGCGTTTCTTGCTTTTTCTGGTAGACTGAACTAGGAACGAGAAATGGGTTGGAACGGATCTTTGTGGTGAACCCCCTGGCATAATGGAACTCAGCGTCCATCTGGGGTCACCCTGATCTTTAAGAACTAGATAAAGTCAGCTTAAATTGTCCTCTTGTGGTTACAGTGTACCCTGGGAGAATCTGGGCATTAGCCAGGCTGACCCCAACTTCATAATATTTCTCAGCCATGTGAACGGGTGTATGGAGGTATTCTTTGTAGTTCTGAGGATATAATTACAATTATGCATAGTATCGTTTTTATTGGTCAAAACATTACACTCGGGACTTAACATGTGTCATTTTTTAGGAGCAAAGGTTGGAATCGCAACACGGTGTTATCTAAGTGGCCACTTATCTGGGGGCAGAAAAGTTCTTTACTGGGCAGAGTCACCAAAGCATGGCTTCTGAGAACGTTTTGCAGTTTTACTTCCAACTTTCTTTGGACAGCTGGTGGATCTCTGCCAATTTTCTTAGAAATGTTCCGGGACATAATTTAGTTTTCAAAGATAACGGCAGAGCCCTGAAGATAAGGGTTGGTTTAGGATGATTATCTATGTCTTACTCACGGAGTCTCAACTATGAAAAAATCAGAAAAGTCATTTTACTATAAGATGCTCCTCATGTACATGTTAAAAAGTACAGAGCAAAGGAATCACTCTAGCGAGAGATTATTTCTGAATCACGATATTCTAGCCAATTTGTAGTTTGACTATCTGCCTGTCTTTTTTTTTTTTTTTATGTCTGTATGTATCAGCTCTCAAGGGTAAGTATTCTCCGGAGTTTGCCTCCTAAATTGTGGAAGGCTTTGGTAGAGAAAGACATCTCTGTTGTGAGAAAGGAACCTTCTAGAACCAGTTGACAAGGTATGCTTTTGATTTCTCTCCACCTGGTGTCCTTACCATCTTGAATAATGTTCCACCCACCCCACCCTCCTCCCCTGCCCCTTAGGAATTTAGGAGGGGGTTTTCAGATTCTTTGCTTCCTTATTTCTCTGCCTGTGGGCCAGGCCATCTCCTGACGGGGTTGCTGAACGGACGGGGTTTCACATGGGAGCTCAGATATGGCCTCTCATAACTCAAGTATTGAAATGCTTAAACAATTCAACAGGGAAAGAACAAGCTCGCTCCTTGGCGTCTATCCAAGGTGTCGATTTGTGCACAAATATGCAGAAAGCTTTTCAGGGAGCCATCACTCCTGTCCGTGTGTGAGCCGTTTCTGACTCTGAGATGCTCTCTGCTCAGACATCAGAAACATCATGCCCCTAGTGCACTGTTTTTGCCAACTGTCTGCCCTTCCTTTTACTATCTAGACAGACATATCCGCGGCCGAAAGGAAGCTCCTCAGGGAAGAAATCTCCCTTGTCCCCCGTGACACCTGCCTTTTTCCTTCAGTTCTCATTTTTACGGGTAAGCGGATTTCAGCGGCACATGCACAAGAAACCAGCAGCACTGCTTGGAATATGGAATTATTAGGGAAATGGGCCATGGAATTCTCGAGCGATGGCACTTTCCAATGTTGTTGTTGCTGTTATCGTTGTTCAAGTTGTGCTGTAATGACCTATTTGCTTTCTGTCTGACTTATCAGATTAAGAACTCCTCGAGGGCAGGAAGCATGCCTTATTTATCTCGTATGTCTGAGGCCAGACTAATATCCAGCCTCCAGTAATGGGCGAATCGTTAGTAACTCCAAAGTACAGCGTTTCAACTCTGGTGTAGGGGAGTGGCATTTGAGCCTCCCGTTGCTACAAGAGGGTGTCGCGGGTTGAACGGTGTTCTCTAAAGAGTGATACCCACATCCTAACCCAGAGAACCTGTGAATGTTCTGGGAAGAAAAAAAAAAAAAAATCCTTTAAGATGTGATTAAGTTAAAGATTTCAAGATAAGATCACCCCAGATTATCCCCGGTTTAGGGGGGGCCCTAAACCCCATGACAAGGGTCCTTAAAGACACAAGAGGAGGTGGCCGTGTGAAGAGAGAGGGAGAGATTGGGACCATTCATCCACGAGCCACGGAACGCCTGGAACCACCAGAAACCGGAAGAGACAAGAAAGCATTCTCCCCGAAAGTCTTTAGAGGGAGCATGGCCCCACCAATAACGTGATTTTGTATTTCTGGCTTCTGGAAGCGTGAGAGAGAACATTCCTGTTGTTTTAAGTGCCCAAGTTGATGGTAATTTGTCACGGCAGCTCCAGGAAATTAATACAGAGGGTAACCTGCCTTCAAGAAAAGCCATTCAATCCTACGCACCGAGCTCCGTTCAGAGCACTGCAAAGAAGAGACACAGGGGAGGATAGTGGAAGGATTCCTGTTGGTGGAGCCCGGGGACCAGGAACTGAATTGTCAAGAGACATTGGGAGGGCGGCTCTTCATTTCCACGGGTCTTGAGGAACTGAAGGGAGTTTCAACCTAGGCTAAAGGATTGGAATAGCTGGGGCTTGTCTTTTACGACAATCGCATAATTGAGACCCCGAGCGTGCCCTCTGGTATGCGCTTAAATTGGCCAGAAAAACACTTCAAGGCTTTACACACGAGGGGACAGGAGTGCCTCAGTGCAAAACAGAACGTGGTACGGGCTAAGCCAGGCCTTCGAGAAACCATCTTTTGCCACTAGCCAGGGTTGAAGGAAGGGGACCCCGGGTGGGAAGGTTTGGTCCTCCCAAGTAAGTAATGGTAGCAAGCCGCTTGGGCTCATCTGTTCCCAGGAGTGTCGTGGGCTGCCCAGCCGGGGGTCACCCTGCCTCACGGGGACTCGATCCTTACAGGCGGCGGGGGGGGGGGGGGGGGGGGGGGGGGGCCCGCGTGGCACTTTGGAGAACCAAGCGTCTTTCCCTGCGGCACATGGCAGGGAAAGGTCAGAGATGTCCTCGGGACCAGAGATGTCCTCGGGTCCAAGAGAGCAGCCTGTGTTTCCTGCTACTGAAGGCAGCTGTGAAGGCATCTGAATTGTGGGTAGTGTGGGAACTGGGGCGGGGTGGGGGGGCGGAGGGGGGAAGCTGGGCTGACCACCAGGGTATCTGGGCGATTGCTCCTGCCCGCCATGCTGAGCTCACTCACTCTGCAGGAGAAACCTCAAGTTGGCTGGGTCACCTTCAGGGCCTATGACCCCTGAGATTCTATGATCTCTGCCTGGATACTGAAGGAAACAGATTCAGCCCGTGGAAGGGTTTTCTTAGTGAAGCACCCAAATCAACGCGAAACGTGGTCCGATAGGTCCCGATAGGTCCCCAAGCTCTCCCGCTGTGTGGTGTAAGAGATCTTTGTTCCACTTGTAAGAACAGGTAAAAATCATGACAGTAGGGCATCCTTTTTTGGTGGGGGGTGGGGTGGGGTTCGGGGGCGGATTGCCAGCGTCCTCTTACAAGAAACAGATCACAAGACAGAGAGAAAGCCCAAATGGTGGCAGGAGGCCAGGCCAGGTAGCAGCAGAACCCCCAGCCACCTGGCCTGAAGCAGGAGCAGGGCTTGGTAGAGGCTGGCTGGGAGCCAGGCCCGCCTTGCTTTGATTGGAACCGGTGTCATTTCTGTGTAAAATTCTCAACAATCACATTAACAAGCCATTTAACAGACGCTATAACCACCCTGACATTCGGGTGTTCATCAGATTTCTCCTCCTGTGACAGGCCCTGAATGAGCGCTAAGATTTAACGTGATTGGTTTTGGCAGGCTGAGTCGCCCCATCTTCCTGGCACACCCCTCCATGCCCTCCATCACCACTGAGACCTACTGGAGGGACACCTGTTATGGAGGACGCCACCCAATCACGTGCAGACTGGTGCACACCCACACTCACACATGCTCGCACACACTCTAATGATGCTCCTGGAGAAACGTAAACAAAGGCAACAAAATAGAGCTCTCGGCTGAGCGAGATGAGGTTCTCACTTCTCCAAATCCTGTAAGTTTGAGCCATGAACTGAAAATAACCACGCTCTACATATTAAAGGGGCCACGCGGAAATTGATTTCTTGTTTGGACTGGGGTGACATTTGGGTCAAGGACATCTACGCAGAGGACAAGAGAGCTTGAAAATTCATTCATTCATCCATCCATCCATCCATCCATCCAACCATCCATCTGGAAAGCCCCAGGTACTGTGGGTGTTTGGAGGTGTGAAATAACAACGTCTGCCTTTCCTCTCTCCGTCCTCCCGCCTTTTCACACACAGTCTAAAAAAAATCAAGCAGACGCACATAGAAATAACTTTAACCGTGTGAAAAATTTTGTAGTCGAGGAACAATCCACCTATTATCAGGGCACAGGAGAGGAAGCAAGGCACTGTCTGCAGATGAACAGGAAGCCTTTTGAAGAGGGCGATGTCTGATCCGAGTCCTGAAGAGTAAAGAGGCGTTTGTCGATTTGGGTATAAATGAACTTGGCTCTCTGTCATTTGTCCCTTTCTTTCTGATTCTCACATCAGCTTGTCAAGAGCAAGAGGTGTGTGTCTGGTTTCTTTATATAGCAAGAGCCTGGCCCGGTGCCTGGGATACAGTAACCACTAACCATATTTTAGCTGGATAAATGAACAAATCTATAAAGGGCAGGTGCTGAACTTCATTAGGCAGCACCTTGGCGAGTCAAGGTCAAGGCCTTATTTTGGTTTTAGGTGACAGCAGACAGGGTCGTGTGGCAAATATACAGGGTACACGATGACCGGGGGGTCTAGATGCTATCCCAGTGGGGCCTGGTGGAAGGTGACCCCAGATGTAACCATGGGTCCAGAGTCAACTGTTGATTATCCACCTGTGAGTAATACGAGGCCGTCACGAATTCACCCTTTAGCTGGGAAGTGGGTTTCCGCTGAGAAATTCTGCCTAAGGGGTGGACCCTGGGGAAGCTTCTCAGTGGCCCTGCCGTTCTCTCTAGGTTGCAGGCAGTGTGTGGAGAACCAGGGATCAACCATACTGTGATATGGACCAGAATGATGGAAATAGGAGGAAAGACCAGCGATTATTTCTTTCGAAGTATTTCTTCCTTCTGCATTGCCCTTTTTATCTGTAGAGCACAGTCTAAAGAGGAGGGAAAGCTTAGAAGGGTCAGAAACGTGGTGTTTGCTCACTCAAACCTCATTTCTTAGCCAACTTGCCAAGAATTCTACTCCAAAAAGGGAGAGAGAATTAGGAGGGTCAGTCTGAAGCTTCCCGTCAGCACGAAGCAGTCGGATTTGTCTGGGACTTGAATTAGGTGGTTTGGGAGATGATGTGTTGAAACACGAGCCCGGGCTAGGAACCAGAAACCCCTTTCTCTCGGCCAAGCCCAACCTTGACCAGTGAATGACCTTTGGCAGTTATTTAAATTCTCAGGGATACGGTTTCCTCATCTGTTTCCAAAATCCAGCACTCAAAATCATTACTCATGTTTATTTATCTGATATTCAATGTGTATACTCAATATACATGGGTAGCAAATAAAAATTTCCAAGTAATAATATAGAATAAAGTTTTTGAAAATCCCTGGGCCTCTGAGGATTTTTGCGGGCTGCACATTATGTCAACCATTCCTACATTTAGCAAGCTCTTTGGGGTGTATGCTGTTTCTAAAGGGACAGAGACATTAAACGTGGGATTCTATAGATAAAGTAGAAACATTTACTGCAGTCAGCTATGTGACTGGTCCCGGGGCCTGCCTTTCCTCCAAACAGAAGAGCTGAAAACCTAGGTGTCTAATTTCAGAAATGCAGAGAGATAATGACCTCTTTCATTCATTAGCCCACACCTTTCATTATACAGTTGGAGTTAGAATTAAAATGCACATATACACTTATAATGTAGCTAAATAAATCCTGATTATTCTAATTCATACTAAGGTGTAAATGACTGACACCAGGCCCTATCCTTGAAGTGTGTTTTAAGACTTGGAAAAGGGAAAAAACAAAGCAAATCAGGGAAAGTGATGGGAGCTACAAAGGGTGGGGGTGGGGGCATGGGACAAGAGCTTGGAAAGGGAAGGATGGAGTTTCCAAAGATAAATTTTCCTTTACTTAGAGCTTTTTCACTACGTTTAGACAGAAATCAGTGGTTTAAGATCCAATTTCAGGGAATGTCATAGTCTCCTTGTTTTATGACCCAGGCTAATTTTCGAGACCAGAAAGTCCCTTCCGCAGAAATCAGATAAAGCCGCCAGAGCAAACCTCGGGATCTTGAAGGATGTTATAAAACAAAAATAAGTTTCTTTTCTTTCTTTTTTTTTTTTTTACACCGTGCTTTTTTTTTTCTTCTCCAATACAAAACATACACCCTCAGTGTAGACTATTCAGATACTGCAACAAAGTATAAAGAAAAAAAAAAAGCAAACGTGTCCTCAATCCCACCACTGTTATCATCATGGTGCTTTTTTTTTTTTTTTTTTAACTTAAAGGGAGATTTCAAGACTGTGGCACTTTGGCCTGAGGACACTGCTAAGCCACCACAGCAAAAACAAGTGGGGTCTGAACGTGGGGACAGAACCTGGGAGAAGAAAAAAGCACCCACCTGTGTGTATTCAGTGAGGTACGTGTGTGTGAGGCTGAGGGCTTGGCGTGTTCATGCACAACCTCCTTTCCTTTTTCACTCTATATTCCTGGGAAGGAGCTTACCCAAAGAGTTCATTCAAACCGGAACCGACTTTTAAATTAGGTGACGACTGAGTAATTCTGACCAGAAACACCCTGCCTGTGTGTGCGGCGTTCTTAAGCGTGAGGGCGTGAGTGTGCACACGTATGTTCTCGTGCCTCCGTAGAGCTCCAGTCACCAGATTAGGAATGAGGTGGCTGGAGATAAGACCTTTTATCTGTTTGCACTCCTATTCCCGTCTTTAACTTGCAAGCGAAGCCTTTCTTCAAAAAGTAAGGTGGCGTGCGAAAAATCTAGAACATTTGCAGGGGGGAGTGGTGGGGTTCCATGCTTCGTGCTCAGCTCCAGAGAAATTGGAGGCTGGCTGGCTGTGTCCACCAGGCTCCAGGTGAGGCCTCGTTCCTCTGGTTTTAGAAAAGGGCTGATGGCGATAATAAATATCGTTTGCTGACACGGAGTCCTGGGGCTGCGCTGACCACAGGAACCGAGGTCCCCAGGACTCTGAGACCGCTCACAAAGCAGCCATTTATGAAGTGGTTGGCTTTGCATTAATTAATTCCCCAGCCATTCACCAACAGTAACAATCCCTTCAATTAGAGTCCAGGCCTGGGACAGCCCTGGTGTTTATTGGAAGTGACATCTGCAGAGCAAAGTGTGACTGTGTTAATACAGAGTAGCACAAAGGGACGCGAAGCCCCTCTCCTGTTTGTGTTGCTTTTGAGGAAGAAAGGGCTCTGGCAGGAATGTTCGATTTGTGCGTTTCCTCTTTAGCGGTCAGCTGGTCAGCTGAAGTTTTCTCATCTGCTTCTCCTCCGGGGGCGGGTTGGTTCTGATGGGTGAGTTCTGCCGTGAGTCCTCGGAGTGTCAAGGAGAGGGGGGCGGGTCTCAAATGGCTTCGGGTCCTGGCAGCCTGATGTGTCGGCCCTGGAGCACACGTGGATGGGGATCCCACTGGGAGGCTGGACAAAGCTTGGCCAGTTCTCTCGTCATAAACATAAGAATGGGGGGGGGTCAACGAGAGATCTGGAACTGCAAGGGTCTCGGGGTTATGAAAGCTGAAAGGTACGGGAAATAAACATGGAGAGTGGAGCTGATTGTTCATTCCCAGAGGCAGGGAAAACCTCTATTCTTTAAGGGTAGTTCTGTGTCATGAAACTCACGGGCTCTAAATAAATGTTTGAGGGCCTGCTGACTGATGGGTTGATGAAATATTGCCCCTTTGTCCTCCAGCCTGTTTAACTGCCCGGGTTGGTCAGTTATCCAACCTCTTTCGTCTCTAGATCTTTCTAGTATCTGCCTCCATTGTCAGCACCAAGGATGCACGCGTTTGCCGGGTGGACATTCCTCATGCAGCCTTCCTGGAACTACAGAAGGCTGGGTTCCTACAAGCCACATGGCTCCATTGTAGGTTTGTTATTTGTTTTCCTAGTGTTTTGTATTTATTTTTGGGAGAGCACAACCAGGGGAGGGGCAGAGAGAGAGAAGGGGACAGAGGATCTGAAGCAGGCTGTGTGATGACAGCAGGGAGCCCGATGTGGGGCTTGAACTCACGAACCCGGAGCTCGGATCCTCAACTGACTGAGCTACCCAGCTGCTCCCGGTTGGCTACTTATTTATACATCTTAGCAGCTATTCACTGGTTAATACTGCCATGTATCACTGGCAAAGCCTTTTTGTTTTTGTTTTTGCTTGTGCTTTTAGTAAGCAGACTCTTTAAATGGTTCACCTTACCACTAGAGAAGATTAAACATAAGCACGTTCACAGTAACCTTAACGCAGGATTAAGACAGGTCGGTGCTGAAGGAGACACACACAGAAAGGTAACAGGGGCTCCAAGGAAAGAGGGTCACGGCTGCACGACTGTCAGCCCAGGCTTCCTCGGGCATTGGCAAGGAGGAGTCTTAAAAGATGAGGGTGATGAGGGTTTTGTAGTGCAAAAGGAGGGCATCCTCGCCAAAGCGGATGAGAAACTATCTGAGGGTGTGTGTTCTGGAAAGAGGGAAGAGGCATTGCTCTACAAGCTCTATTTAAGATAGATGGGAAAAAGTGGGGGTGGGAGGGGAGATGGTGTGAATGTTATAATTAAGAGTTAAATCAGACAGAGAAGACACAGCCCATGGGAGGAGGGGAGCGGTATAAGAGTGCCTTTCAAAAGAGGGAATTCAGACAGACGAGCACTGGATGATAATCACCACTCCCATAATAAATAGCTAGCACTCAGGGAGCGTGCCAGGCGCCCAGAATAGTTCTACACACTTCACACGCATTAATCCATTTCAAGATGGCCAGAGAAGCCCGCCCCCGTCCCCCTGTGCCTGGAGCCCAGATTGTCGAGTTCTAGTCTAGCTGTGCTTTAAGGAGTTGTAGGGAGTTGTGGGGGGCTCTGGCTCAACTCTTCTACCTGTACAAGGGTGAGGTACATCCCAAACGTCCATTAGAGTTCCGAGGTCCCATGTAACTCCCGACATTTGTTAATATCAGCTTACCTAAAGCGAGAACCCCAGCAGGGGGACCCAAAGAAGGATCAGTCAAGATCTCTCAGAACAGGTGCCTTGGGAGGTAAATCCCTGTGTCCAGTTCTGCCTTTCCCTTGTGATCCTCTTTCCAACTTTACCCAGCACCGGGGGCTGGCCCACATTTCCCTCCCTCTCTCTATTGCTGTTGTGTCATTAACAAAACTCCCCGGACCTTCGCAAAGCCCCCACAGCAGAACTGCCCCATGAGAGAAACGGTGGGTTTAATAAACTTCCCCTTAAATGGCCCCAAATCCTTCCCAGTGATTGGGGCGGGCGGGGCAGGGGCAGGGGGTGGACAGAGAAACAGCTATACACAGGACAGAGATTTCAGGGGGCAGGAGGCGAGAGAGGGAAAGAGTAAAGAAAGTTCTCGAGATCCTGGGCCTCAGGGACCAAATTAAAAAAGCAGCACCACTTAATTCAAAATCAGATGAATGTCAGTAGGATGTTTGTCAAACAAACTTGTCATCATTTGTCACAATTTGAGGAAGTCTCAGTCAGTAGTCACACTTGAACGTGTAACAGAGTTATTTATAGCCGCCAGTCTACAGTTTTAAGTAAATGCAGGGCCGGGGTTCGGTGTTATAAACAGCTTTATTTATAATGATTGTGCGGCTATAAATAGTTTGGTGTGCTGGGTGTAGCAGAGTGGCTCGGCTCAGGGCTGCCAGAGCCAGGAGGGAAGCCACAGGAGGAGGGAAGTGCATCCTCCTGCGTTTTCCTCTTCTCGGAGGACACTCTCTGTGAGTCCTTGGCCGGGAAGGTATTTGATCCTCTTCCTCGCTGTCCCTTGTGGAAGGAGAAGTTGTGCACAAGGGTGTTCCCAGGAGAAGGTGGAAGTTACTCACTTAATTAATTAACATCCGCCCCGAGATCTCCCGTGGAAAAGTTGAAAGGGAGTGGGCATTCCTGTACGGCCTGCTTTGTGCCTATTCATGGACAGTGAGCTAATTACGGGCTCCTTCTCATGCTGGAGGGTGGAGGGAGACATCCTGTTATTTTCCAGAACAGGCAAAGCTCTAAAGGTTTGTTTATAGCTTCAGCGTTAATTTGACCGACAGCAATAGTCTCTTCTAAAAATAAGCAGTTGTCAGAAATTTAGAAATTTACTCGTTTCTTGTGTCAGCAGAACCTCGTCTAGGGAGTAGGGAGGTGGGGCGGAGAGGAGAAGAGAGGAAGGGGAATATGTATACATAAATTTTACATGTAAAATACATAGGTATGTCAGCTTAAAAACTGATCATGATGCTGTTTGGCACAGGGGCAGTGTTCTTACAACGGGGAGGGGCACCCTTCAGATGTTAATGTGCTTGTCATATGGAAATTTCTGGTTCTATATACATCCCCGCCCCACCCCACCCCACCCCCAAAAGCCCTACACTCAATTTTAATACCGATAGGCTAAATCTTATTTTGCCCCTTTTTAAAAAATTCTTTTTCTGTCTCTTTTTTTCTTTCTATTATTATTATTTGTTAAATATGAAATTTATTGTCCAACTGGTTTCCATACAACACCCAGGGCTCATCCCAACAGGTGCCCTCCTCCGCGCCCCTCCCCCCCCTTCCCCCCCCCCCCCCCCCCCCCCCCCCCCTTTCCCCCC
>NW_026057581.1:13358411-13363429 GCF_023721935.1 Panthera uncia
CATCAACCCTCAGTGTATTCTCAGTTTTTAAGAGTCTCTTATGGTTTTTTTTTTTTTTAAAGAAAAGGTGTGGCTATGAAAAAATTTATTGGATCTTAATTTGCAAAATTAGTTCTGGTTCATTTTATTGCCGTAATTTAAAACTTATAATGATTTTCTGACACATATGTTTTAGCAGCAAGATCTACTTCCTGTTCATTTTTCATTTCAGTACAGCTGAAGTCTATTAGGTAGGACGGTACAAATCAGGGAGAGAAGAACCTCGCAAGAAATTGACTTCATGCTGACATCTTAGCATCCTCTGAGACACGCGCTGAGCCCCTGTAAGCGGAAAGTAGTCACAGCCGGAGATTTGGGGCAGAAGGACACAGGCAAGCAATCCTTCTTGGAAAAGGGATTACTTTTTTTTTTTTTTTTTTTTTTTTTTCCGTATCATCAGCAACCTCTTCATTGTCGTCATCATCATTATTGCAATTTTTGTCCAAGAGCGCTGTGAGAGGCATCCTATTTGAACCCGTCCCCCTCGAGCTGTAGCAGGGACAGCCTGCCCAAGTAAGCTGCCAATTAACACTCAGAAGCCACAGGTCATGGATGCAGAGGAGCTAAGGTCAAGGGACTCTGAGGGGGTGCTTCCCATCCTGACCTGGGTGCTAGGGAGGGCATCCCGGAGGAGAGGGCCTCCCGGGGTTGAATCCTTCAGGTGGTTCCTTAGGGCAGCGACTGTGTCTTTTTGTTTCTGTATAGACACCTGTGACGCGGAAGGCACGTGGTAAATATTTGCAGAGAGAACAAACGAAGGTTTACTCTCTTTTTGTAAGTTGATTGCCTCGAGAACACCGCCGTTGTGCATTTGCGATGTGTCAATAAATACACAGGTGAATTACAACAGTTAAAAATGAAACATTAGAGAGACGAGATTTCTGGGGTATGTGCACCAGCGTGGGACAAGGGGCCTCTTCTGACTGATGCCCTCGCAGGCCTGATCAAAATGATAAAGTCCTTACTGAGTTATGATAAGGGTGTCCAAGGCCAAGGTGGAAGGAATAAAACGGTACAATACGCATGTAGTGGTGACTGATTTCAATGACCTCAACAGCATCTCCCAAATTCCCTGCCTGTTTATTTTGGGAAGTACCTTTACCATACACGGGGTAAGACGTCATCTGCCATGGGTTCCAAGTCTGTACTCGTGAAAGACGTGGCCGCAAGCCAAAGAAAGGGGACCACTACAAAGAGAAAGATGTTACATCCAATTTCTCCCTCCTTCTCTCTTTTCTTTTCTTCTCTAAGATTGTTTGTGGTTGTACTTATCTCCGTGATTATTTTCAGCATTTAAAAAGAGAGAGATTCTCAGTACTTATTTTGGAATACGAAACACAGTTTTTCTCCATTGCTTACTGGGTGAAGGTGGGGGGGGGCGGATTTTAATATTAGCATCATCAAGTCAGTGATTTCAGAGAAGATTCTTGGAACTGGACATGTGTTTGGCCAGTCTGTATTAACTCCCATCCCAGCGATATTATGACCATATATCCTGGACCTAGATGTTCCCATTCGGGGAAGAAAGAGGAACACAATAAATTTTGCAATATAATTTGTAAATCTGGCAGATAGCTTATACCTAATATTTTTGTTTTTGTTTCTGTTTCTAAGAAATCTCCCTGATGCCGAGTACTAGCTGAGAAGGATGTGGTATAAGTGCCTTAGTTCAGGCCCTTTGGCTACGCATTCTTGGAACTCGACGTGTTTGGAGCTTCAGGACGTCATTAGCTCCTTCCATTCTGTTCCCCTGCTTTGACCAAGTGACTGGTTCGAAGCCATTTGCTTTTCTAAGAGACGGAGCTGGGATAGAGTGTCTCTTGCCTTCCAGAAACGAGAGCTCACGTTTTTCGGAGATGGAGAGACACGCCCATTATAAAGGTGGGGAAGGGTGAGGAGTCTAGAGTCAGGCGGCCCTAGGTGTGAATCTTGGCTCTGTCAGTGTGTGAGGCAGGGGCGTGTTGAGCCCTAAGTTTCTCCTTCATGCTGTAAAAACAGTAATGATACCACAAGAGAGGGGTTGGAGAATTAAATTGGATAATGCGGGTCGAATACTTTGCTGTGGTCCCTGGCACACGGAACGTTCTCCAACATCTGTCAGAAGTAACAATGAAAACAAAACCAAGAAGCGAACTAACTCCCCTAAACTGGATTCCAGGTTCTTTGGGCCAGTGGGACCAGAGTTGTTACTGGTGAAGTATCTTCTTCCTGCACAGCCTGTCATGTGCCCTTATTTTCCTGGGGGAGAACGTACATGCTTATTTCCTCTGAGAGAGAAACACAGGAGCCCTGTTCACTCCCCATCGGGCTTTGGGCAGAGAGAGACAGATGTGGTAGGCTGGTGGCTAGAGATGGGGACAGTGAGGGAGGGCCCCGGATGAGCAGTCCCCAGGAGCAAGAGGGGCTTGACAGGTCCAGCTGGCCCGGCAGGACCAACTGTGTGGGACAGCGGACCCCCACTCTGGAACCCAGCCTGTGCCCGCAGGAGGAACAGCAGTGGTGACCCAGGGTGGGAGTGATCTCCGCCAGCAGGGACCCTGCCCCTGAGATGGACACAGGTCAAACGGCGTTTGAGGAACCGAAGAATGTTGGGAGGGAATTATAGAAGCCTCCGGTAAGTCAAGCTGGTGAGGGCTTAGAGCAGGGTTTCACTCGCAGACTGGGAAGTAACTATTTGCACGCAAAATGATCCCATTGAATCCCACAATAACCTTGTGACGTTTTTATGGTGCTTTGCAGATCAGGAGAGTGGAGGCCCAGAGAGATGTGAATCACCCACTCCGAGTCACAGGCATCAGCTCGAAGCCTAGATTGAAAACGAACCTCATCGATTTCAAAGTCTGTCCTGTCCATGTCACTGACCCAGCTAAACTTTATGGGACTACATTTTCCCCTACACTTCTCTCCCTGACTTCAGCTCGCTGATGATGGGCTGTGTGTGAGTGTCTGGGTAAGTCAGCCGATTCTGAATTCAGGCTGTCTGCTTTCCCGTCCTGCCTGCACCACTTACTGGCCTTGCGACCTTGGGCCAGGGAACTAAATTCTCCGTGCCTCAGTTTCCTCATCTGTAAAGAGGGGCATGTTAGGCAGGGCTGTTCAGAGAAACAGAACAGATAGGATGTGTGTGTGCACATGTAAACACACACACACACACACAATCCTATTTCTATGTATAGAAATCGATGTATTTTAAGGAATCGGTTCGAGTGATGACGGAGGCTTGACAACTTTGGAATCTGCAGGCAGGCCAACAGGCTGGGAGAAGACCCAGGGAGAAGCTAATATTGCGGCTGGAGTTTGAAGGCAGTCTGGAGGCAGAGATTCCTTTTCCTTGGGGGAAACCTCAGTCTTTTTTTTTTTTTTTTCTTAAGACCTTCAACTGATTGGGTGAGGCCCACCCACATTATAAAGGGTAATCTGCTTTACTCAATGTCTGGTGATTTAAATGCTAATCTCACCTAAAAAGTACCTTCCTAGTGATATCTAGACTGGTGTTTGACCAAATATCTGGGTACTGTGACCTCGCTGAGTTGACATATGGCATTAGCCATCACGTGGAACTAATAAGATCTATCTCCTAAGATTGAAGGGGGGTATCCGTGAGCTGATGTAGAAAAAGAGCTTGGGCACAGGTAAGTTCCGGCTACATATCACCCGTTGTTCTTCCCCAGAACTGGACGTGCTGTCTCTGGCTTTGGCTCGGACGGGTCATTTCTGTCCGTGGACCGGCCCTCTGGCAGCCGGCAGGTTTGAGTTCTGTCCCATCTGCTTCTTGCGGCTGCCGTAAAGTCCGGGTGCCTCCTGTGTGGCCCCCCGCGTCTGGGAGGAGATTTATGTATCCTGTTTCCCAGGATAAATTAGGATCCTGGGCGCTGCCTCCCAGGGACGGCCTTGGTAGAGACCCAGGAGGGGAAATACCGCAGGGAAGGGTGGCTGAGGACGGCTGAAATGGCAGGGCAAGAATGCCACCCAGAGAATCTTTGTTGTTTATACCGGTGGCAGGAAGCAAACATAATGCTCTTTAATTTTCCTTGGCAGGGTCTGAGGCGCCTCGCGGCTGCCATTCTGTCTGTCTGGCTGCGCTGCACCCCCCACCTCCCCCAGCCTCAGGTGGACGGGCCCCCCAGCAAATGCCTTTCCTGGAAACATGAGGCCTCCACAGCCCTCCGCCGCCCGACCCCCTCTGCGTTCAAGCCTCTGCTCTGTCTCCACCGGCCAGCCGTGCCCCCCCACCCCCCGACCTCATCCTGACACAGGGAGGGACCCTTGATGGCCAGACGTGCATTGCAAGCCCCAACCCACGCTCTGCTTGGAAACAGGAGAATTTTCATTTTGCTTTGGTTTGGCGGGGGGGGGGGGGTTGGGTAAAACTGGGACTCATGCAAAAGATCTAGGCGGACAATGGGGAGGGCGAGATGGGGAGGAAACAGGGGAAAGGGGCTGGGGGCAGCAGTGGGAGGGGGCCGGCAGGACCCGTGAAAGAATAAACTAAGCCTTCATCTCAGGGTCTGATCCGTTTCTGGACCCTGATGGGAAAGGTCATGAATTTTAAAATGTATCTCTCCGGCCGACAGCTCCAGTCATAAAGCCAGCACTCTCTGAAGCTCTGGACGGCGGGCGGCGGGAGACCTGAGACGGAGGGGCCCCCACCAGCCGCCACTGGCCACAGGCAGGCCTGTGGGAGGCGGTGATTATGGCGGGGTGGGGGGGGGGGGTTTGAACACGCTGTCCCCGCAGGCTTCTGAGGTCAAGCCCTCCTTCCTGCCAGCGTGTGGACGTCTCCAGCATGCCTGGCACCAGTTCTTAACTTTGCAAGTGGGCATCGTGGACTTAAGGTCCCTCGTGTCACTTGTAAGTCACATGGCCACCTGCCGCAGTCCTGTCCACCTTCCGGGAGCACTGGGAGCCCCCCCTCCTCTGGAGAGTGGCACCCAGGCTCTGAGAGCTGCTGCAGGAGGGGTAGCTCGGTGATCCCCCCC
>NW_026057581.1:13363529-13366720 GCF_023721935.1 Panthera uncia
CCCCCCCCCCCCCCCCCCCCCCCCCCCCCGCCCCACATACACACATCTCAGAGGAGGGTCAGAGGCTGCACATTGCAGGTTGGGTTCTCTCCGGTCTCTGACTGGCCGTGGGAGGGATGCGAGGGTGGCCACTGTCTCTCCTGGGCTGGAAGAGGCCATGGTGACCACCGTCCTGGGGCCCTGGGCTACTGTCAGTCTATCTGCCTTGAGGAAAAGTGCCTGCTCTTGAGAAATGGCGTGTGGTCTTTGAAAACATGTATTGTTATATCTTACGTAGAAGAGGGGCTCATTTTTTTTTTCTTTTCCAGAAGGAACCCTGAAGGAACATAGTCATGACTCAACTGTTTGCAAATTTAGGGTAGGGAACATTGAGTTTTCTGAAAGCAAGATAGTGGTAACGGAAACGGGATGGCAGGCCTTTCTGGAACCCCAAGGTAGCCAAGAGCAGTGCCCTCACAGCTGCCAAGGAAGTGGCCCCTTGGCGAGACGGCCGAGCTGGGGAAATGGAGGCTTGTGACTCCGGAAAGAGGGCCGAGGTGCAAGCCAGTCCTGTAGAGACAGTGGGGGCTCTGGGGGGCCCAGGAGAGCCCCACTTGTCTCCACTCTGGGTCCTGCCTGGTCCTGTCTTTCCATCCCCAGGAAAGGAGGAAGCTCTTCCCAGAGGATGGAGGGAAACCAGCCACCCGTGTTTGGGGCACTGGGGCTCCTGGTCGTCTCAGTTTTGGGGAGACTCTTTTCAGGGGGTGTGCTGGACAAAGCAGCCTCCTTCCCATTTAAGAAAAAGATGTTTTCGTCGTGATAAAATATACCTAAGGTAAAATTTTAAATCGTAACCATTTATAACAAATCGTTTTAAGTTCACATGTTTATTTTGAGAGAGACAGAATCCCAAGCGGGATGCGGGGCTCGAACTCACGAACCGTGAGATCCTGACCTGAGCAGAAACCAAGAGTTGGAAGCTCAACCGACTGGGCCACCCAGGGTGCCCCACCATTTTAACCCTTTTTAAGCGTACATTTCAGTGGCACTTAACTCGCAATGTTGTGCCCCACCGGCACGTCCAGAACCTTTTCATTTTCCGAAACTGAAACTCCGTGCTCGTTAAACAGTAACTCCTCCCCCCCCCACCCCCACCCCCAGCCCCTGGTGACCACGATTCTATTTTCCGTCTCTATGAATTGACCTGTTCTAGATACCCCTACATGACGGAATCACATAGTATCTCCTTCATTTTTAACAAAGATCATTTTGGAAACCACCGATTTGCAAAGACACAGAAGCCTGCATGTGGCCGGGTTGGCAAAGGGTTCCTCAGAAGCAGGTGGCAAGCCGCAGTGGCTAAACAGAAATGGGACCCTGGACGGGACACCCTCCCCCCCTGCCCCCCGCCCCCCGAGCCGGGAGAGGGTGGTGCTCTGTTGGGGGGTGGCCTGGCAGGTACGCCCAGCTGCAGAGAAGACTATAGCAACAGAGGGAGCCTTGACTCCCTTTTCTGACTTCATTGGCTGTGACCAACTTTCTGAAAATCAGACTCCCCTGCAAGCCTGGCGGCGGGAGTGAACACAAGGTGACGCGGGCATCTCTTTGCTTGGCGTTTCACCCTCGTCTTGGCCACAGACAGGAGTGGTCAGGACGTGGACATAGGAGTTCTTTGTGAATTGGAGAACCAGCTCTTCCATTTACAACGTGTGGAACCTGGCACAAGTTCCTGTAGTTGTGGGGTCTCGGTAGCTTACTTGTGAAGACTCATCTGTGGGGAAGAAATCTCAACCCACGACCTTATTTTGGTTGGTCAGACCTCAAGGACTGCCCAGGGACAGATGGGCGACCCGGTGGGAAGGCGGACAGAACAACGAACGTTGCCCCAGCTAAATTCACCTGTGGCGGGATCCAGAGGGGAGGCTAGAGCAGGTCTCTGCTGTTTGAGCCCACGTGTCTGTCCCGGACATATTTCCTGGGCGTCTTCGGGGGTTCTGCTCAAGGGGTGCCGGCTGCTGTTACGGCTGCTGGTGGGATCCTGGCAGGGGTCCTCAAGTTTTGAGGAGTCTCCTTCCAAGGGCGGGGGGGGGGATATGCGTGGCAAGAATTCATTTAGAGGTGGGTGTGGCAGGGTGGTTAGGGAGCGTCCATCTGCCCACAGATCCCAGTTGGGTGGGTTAATTAATGATCATAGAGTACTCCGAAGGTTGGAGGGCTAATTATTTAGCCAATCCCCTCCCTTCCCCCAAGTCCCCCTTGACGGCCTTTTGTCTCTTGCCCTCACGGGGCGTCCTTTGCAATGAATAGGATGGGCTGAACCAGGGGTCAGTTAATAGAGCCGGCCATTCCAGATGGGCCACGGTCAGAGCTGAGATTTTCTACGAGACTGGCGGCCCCGTATAGCTTTCTTCATATCAGCGCTGGCCAAGGTTCCAGAAGATTGTGGTTTTCCGGGCTCCCAACTGGGCACAGCCGACAGGAAGCCTTCACCGGCTAAGGAGTAACCCGGTGCCCCTGTGTGTGTGATTTCAGTGTGAGATCCCTTGGCCACTCGTTTATTCTTTCCTCTCCCTCTTGTTGCTCTCTTCCCGGAGCGTGGATCCAGAGCAAGAACCTGGGAGGTTCTGTTTCCTTCGTGGGTTAGTAGCAGGTGGCAGGGAACAGCTGTCCCCGCGGGAGCTGTGTGCTCAGGCTGCCTCATAGAAGGAGGCCTTCCCTCTCTCCCAACACACCAAGGCTTTGAAATAAGATGTATTTTTCTACTATTTTAAAATCTTGAATGGTGTATCCATTTTTAGTCGGGGGGAAACCCAAGGATGAAAGAGATATTGTAGGAGGTGGGATTACACTCAGGTATCTGAGCCCGAGACCAGGTCTTCGGGGCACCTGGGTGCATTTTAAGGGCAGAGAACTTTGGGGCCGAGAAACCCCAAGTCAGCGTGAGCCACGCGCTCATTCATCTATGCCCACCAAGTTTATCGAGAGGCTCTTTTGGTTTTAGAGACGGCAGGGATACAAAGCGGAGACGATGCTTAGTTCCGAAGGCAGGTTGAGTCTAATAGGGAGAAAAGTATGAAAATACAGAAATACGGCAAATGATACTCGGAGCGATTGTTTTGTATTTTGCTCTATTTTTACGTTCCCTCAGGTCAACAGGTAGATTGGCTCTTTGCCTGCCCTTGCCTCGGGATATTTCCAGGGCAGAAAACAGA
>NW_026057581.1:13366820-13471972 GCF_023721935.1 Panthera uncia
AGGCTTCAGGAAGAGACAGAGATGGCTCTAAAGGCCAAAGGCTGGCGAGAGGAGCTTTGAGCGTGATGAAAGAGAGGGAGGAGGGCAGAGAAGCCAGGAAACGTGGAAAGATCACAAAGGTGTGGCTGTAGGAGGTCTAGCGAGGCCAGTGAGACACAGGGGATCCCCGCCTCGCCCCAAACTCCCCCAGCGAGACCCCGAGGTGGAGGACACACTGGCCACGGAGGTCCATGGGGATCGGGACGGTGGAGGACTCTGGGGACCAGGAAAAGCTGCCCGGGGAGGGGAGGGGCTCCCCAGCGCTCTGGTGATGGAGGAAGTCTGACCGCCGGGGAGACCACAGGTAATGACTGGGCTAGAATTTCTGCCACCCCGGCAGGACGGGAGCTCAGAGGGGACTGAGATGGTTTAAAATAAAAATATTCTGCACGCTGGAGTAGTAGACTCTGACACTGAACCCATGACACAACAGAAAGTGGGGGTTGGAGATGCCCACAGAAGCCAAATTCGTAGAGACAGAAGACAGAACAGCGGTTTCCAGGCACCGGGGGAAAGGGGATTGGGGGCACAGGCCGGGGCGGGCGGGGGTGTTGTTTAATAGATGCAGATTTTCTTTTCTTTTTTTAAACATTTTTTAAAAAGTGTATTTGTTTATTTCAAGAGGCAGAGAGAGCGTGCGCACATGTGCGGGGGGGGGGGGGGGGGGGGGGGGCAGAGAGAGAGAGAGAGAGAATCCCAAGCAGGCTCAGTGCTGTCAGCACAGAGCCCAACCTGGGCTCGCATTCACGAACCATGAGATCATGACTTGAGCGGAATCAAGAGTTGGATCTTAAAGGACTCAGCCACCCAGGTGCCCCAAGAGCTGTTTCCTTTTCCTTTCCTTTCCTTTCCTTTCCTTTCCTTTCCTTTCCTTTCCTTCCCTTCTCTTCCCTTCCCTTCCCTTCCCTCCCCTTTTCTTTTCTCTTTTCTTTCCTCTTCTCTTCTTTTCTTCCCTGTTTTGTTTTGTTTTGTTTTCCTTTTTCTTTTCTTTTTCTTTCTTTTCTTTTCTTTTCTTTTCTTTTCTTTTCTTCTCTTCTCTTTTCCTTTCCTTTCCTTTCTTTTCTTTTCCTTTCCTTTCCTTTCCTTTCTTTTCCTTTCCTCTTTCCTTCCCTTCCCTTCTCTTCCCTCCCCTTTTCTTTTCTCTTTTCTCTTCTTTTCTTTTCTTTTTGTTTTGTTTTTTCTTTTCCTTTGTTTTCATTTCTTTTCTTTCCTTTGCTTTTTTTTTTTTTTTTTTTTTTTTTTTGAGAGAGAGAGAAAGCATCATGAGGGAGGGGCAGAGAGAGAGAGAATCCTCCTTCCGGGAGTGGGGGATATGCGTGGCAGGGATTCAGATGCACCCTTGCGGGGGCAGCCTCCATGCAGACTCAGGGCCGTAACCCCCTCGGCTCTTGGCCTTTGGCGAATTTGTCCAAGCTCTCGGGTGAATTCTTTCTCAACAGCCTCCTGGTCCCCTTCTGTCACCTCACTCAGGTTACCCAGAGATTTTTCCTAGCAGTGGATCTTGAACCCGAAGCACTGTGGGCTTACTCTCTGTCCTCTCAGGTGCACTGACGGCTCCCACATACATGTGTTTGCCCGATGTTTGAACTGAAGTTCCACTCTTGGTTTGTGAGTTGGAGCCCCGTGTCAGGCTCTGCACTGACAGTGGGGGGCCTGCTTGGGATCTCTCTGTCCCTGTCTCTCTGTCCCTCTCCTGCTCTCTCTCTCTCAAAATAAACACATAAACTTAAAAAAAAAAAAAAGAATGGGGGACCAGGGGAGGAATTTGTCTAGTTCAGAGTTTATCCGGTAGGTGGGGGGAGCCAGTAAGTGTTGTTGTCAGGGGAGGGTTACATAATCAGACTGGCGTTCCGGAAAGGGGACCCAGGCTGCCGTGGGGGGGATGGAGTGGAGCTCGGAGGCAGGACCCCACCAGCACCCCTGCTTCACCCCTTTCACTGCAGAAGAGAAGGCAGGTCTCAGGAGCCCCGGCTCTCGCAGCTCCCTGGGAGCAGGACGGTGAGTGGCACCCCTCTCTCCCCACTCCTCTCTGGCGACTTGGCCATCTGTGCACCTCAACCCCTGTGTGCTTGGCCTTATTTGTCATTTTGAGAGTCTCTGCTTTTGCTACCGTGTCAGTGGATGGAAAAAGCTGGCATCAGGGACAGACCTTTTCTCGGGCCTCCCCGCCCTGCTGCCCCACTTCTGTGGGCAGGACTCATTCCTGGCCCAGGCCCACAGAACAGTGTCTCCACTGTGCCTCCTGTGGGGGCCCACGGTCCCAGTGGCGGACGACTTCTGGCTGCCTGGGGCTGTCTGTGCCCCACATGGGGACAGAATGGTGTTTTCCCCCGGGGCCGGGGCAGGCCCAACAGTCTCGCTGCCTAGGTTGAAGATGTGGGTAAGTTTGCAGTCCCGTTACCACGTCTGTAACCAGAGCACCGACAGCCTTACCTCACTGGACTGCTGGGAAGTGTTTAAAAAGGATTAAAAAAGATGATTCAGGGGCCACCTGGGTGGCTCGATTAAGTGTCTGACTCTCAATTTCGACCCAGGTTACGATCTCACTTTGTGAGATCAAGCCCCGCGTCGGGGGACAGCACCGGAACTTGCATGGCATTCTCTCTCTCCCTCTCTTTCTCTCTCTCTCCCTCTATTTCTCTCTCTCTCTGCCCCTCCCCTGCCTGGGGGCACTCTAAATAAATCAAAAATTTAAGAAAATAAGTAAAAGAAGACGATTCAAGTGGTACAAACAAACTTTATTTAAGTAAAAGAAGACAACGTAAGCGGTACGAACAACCTTTATTTAACGCTTCATGAGTCGGACAGCCGGCGGAGGCCAGGGGGAGGCTTTCACAGGATAAACGATAAAGAACGAGGAAGAGAAACACAGAAAATACCCGATTGACTGAGGCCACATAGGCAACCTGGCTTGGGGTGAGAAGACTTGGCGTTTGGGGATTGGCAGGCTGGATGAGGATACCGCGTCTCTTTTCTTTCCTTTTTTTAATATAGTTTATTGGCTAACATACAGCGTATAGAATGTGTTCTTGGTTTTGGAGGCAGATTCCCGTGGTTCATCGCTTACACACAACACCCAGTGCTCACCCCAGCGGGTGCCCTGCTCAATGCCCATCACCCATTTTCCCCCTCCGCCCCCCGCCCCCCAGCCACCCTCAGTTTGTTCTCTGTATTCAAGACTCTCTTATGGTTTGCGTCCCTCTCTGTTTGAAACTATTTTTTTCCCCTTCCCCTCCCCCAGGGTTTTCTGTTAAGTTTCTCAAGTTCCACATATGAGTGAAAACATATGATATCTGTCTTTCTCTGACTTATTTTACTCCGCATAATACCCTCCAGTTCCATCCACGTTGCGGCCCAGGGCACGATTTCGTTCTTTCTCGTTGCCAAGTAGTATTCCATTGTATATATAAACCACATCTTGTTTATCCGTTCATCAGTCGATGGACGTTTGGCCTCCTTCCATAATTTGGCTATTGTTGAGAGTGTGGCTATGAACACTGGGGTACACGCGCCCCTATGCATCAGCACTCCTAGGGGATACTGCCTTTCTGGCCGAGCATGGCATTAACAGGGACACGGGAGTTCTCCAGGCTAAGCTTCTGTTTTAACACGGCACCTTGGGCAGGAGTACCTCCATCTTGGGTCTAGAAATCTTTTTCAACAGGGGACTGAATGACTCAATACTCGAAAAGCACTTGGAATAGTGCCTGGCACGGAAATGGTGCTATATAATTGTGAAGTAAGTATCTACTTCACAAAGTAATTTGGGGGATTAAATGAGATGCTGCTCATAGGGCCACAGCACAGTACCTGGTGAACAGCTAATGCACAATAAATACAGCTGCTCCTACTCTTACGATGTTTAGAGCTGGACCCCTGCGGGGTGGCATGGAGGAGATAAGGTGGGTTCTGCCTTGGGGATCAGCCCAAGCAGTGGACCTGAGTGCCCCTCAGTCCTCTTGGTTGTCTCTCACGTCTTATCTGTCCCCCCCCCACCCCAGCCCCCCATGGCTGCTGCCTTTCTAACTAGATGTGGATCTAGTCGGGCCACTGCCTGACTTAACAACCTGCTATTGATTCTTGTTACGGGGTTGACGTGTGTCCCCTTGAAAAGATACGTTGGGGCCTTCAACCCTAGAGCCCCAGAGTGGGACCTGACTTGGAAATGAGCTCGTTGCAGATGGAGTTATTTAAGACGAGGTCATGTTGGAGCATCCAATATGGCTGGTGTCTTTACAAGAAGGTGAGCACGTGGAGGGGCGCCTGGGTGGCTCCATCGGTTAGGTGTCTGACTTCAGCTCAGGTCATGATATCAGGGTTCGTGGGTTGGAGCCCTGCATCGAGCTCTGTAATGACAGCTCGGAGCCTGGAGCCTGCTTCGGATTCTGCGTCCTGCTCTCTTTCTGCCCCTCCCCCGCTGGCGCTCTGTCTCTCTCTCTCTCTCTCTCTCTCTCTCAAAAATGAATAAACATAAAAAAATTTATAAAAAAAAGAAGGTGGACATATGGAAACACGGGCACCCAGGGTGGACACCATGTAAAGGTGGAGGGAGAGTTCAGAGTGATGCATCCACAAGCCAAGGAGCACCAAGGATTACCAGCCATGGCCAGAAGCTAGGAGAGAGGTACGGAACGGATTCTCCCTCACAGCCCCAGAAGGAACCAATCCTCTGACACCTTGATTTTGGACTTCCAGCCTCCAGAATTGTGAGACAATAATTCCGGTTGTTTTAAGCCCCTCACCCCTCCCCCGTCCCTGTTTGTGACACTTTGGCCGACTTCGGAAACAAATACTATCCTCATCGCCTGGAGAAGCCAACCAAATTTTTAGCCTGGTATTTGAAATTCACTATCCTTTACACACACACACATGCGCGCACGCACACACACACACACACACGTGCTTTAGCTACCTATGATGCCACACCAGACTCTTTGTAATTCCGCAGATGTGACGAAAAAAGTATTATTTGTCGTAGGACGAAATTATTTGATATTTATAAAAATGCCTCCCAATCTGCTAAGATCCGAGTACTTGCAGCTCGCTTTGTTTGTGGGGCGTCAGTACCCCAGAAGACAGTTGAGGTGACAGAGTGAGAGAGGACCCAGAACAGAGGAAGTCTGATACATAAAATACCTCTGGGCTGCGAAAGGGAGTGTATAACGGGCCTGGGAAAATGTGCAGGGCTGGGGATTTGGGCCCCGGAGGCTATGCGGTCCAAGGAAAGAACAATCCGAGATGGTTTGCAGGGGACTTTGGAGGGGAGGACCAGAACGTGGAAGGGAGGTTTTCCGAGAGAAATTCTGCCTGCTATGCGACGCGAGGTGTCCCCGCTCGCTCTCCCTATAAAATCTTCGGTTGAAGCATTGCCCCCTTGTATGCTTGGGGTGTTCGTCCCTCCTCCCCCCCGCTCCTCCCCCCCTTCCCCACTCCTCCTTTCTTCTTCTTTCATGGGTGGCGGTGAGGTGCCTGCCTACAGATGGCTCAAGGTGAAATCAGAGGCTGAGTCATCCAAGCCAATGACACATCCCCTTGTTCCCACGGTTCCCGACCCCTGGGACGACCTTTCCCTCTTTCTCTGCAAAACCCAACCCCCTCAATCTTGAAATGCCCTCGCTTCTGTGGCCATTTCTGTGCCGCCTCCCCTCTTCCTACCCGCCGGGCGGCATTACGGCAAATCGCCACCTAGAATTCCCGTGGAGCTTCCCAGATCCTCCTGTGGTCATGTGTCCTCTCCCCTGCCTGCAGCGGGCACTGAGTCCCCGGCGTGGAGGCAGCACGTGAATAAAGGGAAGGGCCGAGGGCAGCAGGATTGGACAGGGAAAGGACAACATGCCCCAAGAAGAAAATGAGATTAAAAAATGAGGAGCTGGAGTGGGGAGAAGGAGTTAAAAGACAGCCCTCCCAGAAGCGCCCCTCAGAGAAGTCTAACTGACGTCATTCAACTCCAAAGAACTAGGAGGACGGATGGGGGGCCAGTTGGTAGGTGGAGTGTAGACGCAGGACAAGATCAAGAACGGGGGTTAGAGACACCGTTTGTACCAGCGTCATAAAAACGCGAAGTTGGAGGTGAGAGAAATACAGCAGGAACAGGGTAGAACCACAGCCAAGGCGGTGGGGGGGAGGAGGGGGGGGAGAACTGCATTCATAAAAGCTGCCGGGACCGGGGAGAAACAAAGTCCGTGACCTCAACTCAACGTCAGGACCAGCGAGGGTGGTTGCTTGCAGCCATCTCAGTCTCACATCTAAAGGGACGTATGTATGCCTCTCACTGCCGAGCAGAGCAGAAGACTGAGCAGGAAATGGCGAGGATCGGCCCAGAAAGGACTGGAAACCCAGCACACAAGTTCAACAACGGTCGTTTTTGTGGGGGGAGGGGGGGCGGGGGGAGGGGGGGGAACGGTGGATAATGATCTACCGTAGAGATAAATTAATAATACTAAGCTACCTCGCCAGGGTGTTATGAGTGTTAATTAATTAATTATTGTTTGCAAAGCACTTTGAAGGTGGAAAGGCTCTATAATTATTATGAATGAAATGTCAGAGATAATAATCCGGCAGAATGCGGTGACCTCATCAGCACCTCATTTGCATGGCACCAAGTAGAGCAGATTCGAGGATTCTCTGCCAAGGGGGAGACCTGCTGGGGACGCCAGATGCCCGTCTCAACGCCCTGCCTTCTCCTTGCCACGTCTTTCTGTCAGCCCCAAAGCTGTGGCCTCTGCTCCCCCGACAGCAGGCCCGTGAGGAGCCGTGTGAGGTGATATTTTTATGAGTCAGAAAGCTGCGTATGCGGGAAGCTGATGACTGGATGACTTCACGGCGGGTAGCGTTCGAATGTTCTAGGCCCGAGGAGCGCTCTGTACCCTCAACAGCTTGGATTTGGCAGGCGGATCTCTCTTACAGAGGAGGTGAAAAACACGGCGGCGTGGGGTTGTTCTTCTGGAGTGGGATGGGCATAGACTGTTGAGGGACGGACGTGCCTACAACGTGCTTGCTCAGATCTGGTGGAAGGAAGAGAGGACAGACTTGCACCGTAGGGTGAGCATTATCCGAGTTACAGGGACACGGGGAACGCAGAAGACACTCTCAAGTGTGAGAGTTTCACCCCGATCTATACCAGAAAGACACAAGAGCAAAGTATGAAGGCTTCTTCTCTCTCCCTGAGACGAGAGGACTCACTTGATTTGGCCGGTGGACGCCTCGTGAGAGATCCCGCGAGCTAATTCCGGAGCGAAGTATGGACAGTCCAAGGGCCATAAGACCCATGACCTTGCATGGTGAAATAGAAAGCTCTGAGCTTTTTATCGGGCCTAGTATATCCTCAAGCAGACACCCCCGAAGAGGTCCTCAGAATTTGTGCAATTTATTAACCTTGCTGAAATTAAAAAAATTATTTTTTATGTATTATTTTATATTCGAGAGAGAAAAAGAGAGAGAGAGAGAGACAGAGCGTGAGCAGGGGAGGGGCAGAGAAATGGAGACAGAATCCGAAGCAGGCTCCAGGCTCCGAGCTGTCAGCGCAGAGCCCGACGCGGGGCTCGAACTCACGGACTGCGGGATTAGGACCTGAGCCGAAGTCGGACGCTTCACCGCCTGCGCCACCCAGGCACCCCCGTCTTGCTGAAATTTATTAATCTCAATGGCTGGACCGAGGATTTATGATGAGACACGCACGTCTGGGCAAACCGTGGGTTCCTAGCTCCAGTGTCCTGTTCCTGGGGTCTTAGGAAAAACAACACCCAGCTGCAGGCTGCCTTTGGCTCAACAGTGATTCTCAAACATCAGAACGCTGTGGTGGGCTCCTTAAATTGCAGCTTGCTGGGCCCCACTCCCAGAGCTTCAGATGCAGAAGGTCTCAGGTGGGGCCCAAGAATGTGCATTTCTAACTTGCCAGGTGATGCCAATGCGGCTGGTCCAAAGCCCCCACTTAGAAAATCGCTGATTTGAGAACTAAAGAGCCTGACTTTGGAGGGAGGCACCAGGAGAGGGAGGCAGGGCCGTAGGTGAAGAGAGTGGCATCCAGATCAAGAGAACTCGGGGCACGATCATGACCGGGAGCTGGTAAGTGGGGGTGACCCCGGGTCGGGAACGTAACTCTTGTCCCCATTCTGAGTGTGAGCTCGTCTCCTCGGCCTTCCGTATTCTTCCCCGTGGGCAGCGGTGCCTCCGGGGAAACGCTCTTCACCCTCAAGACTCCAGAAACGTCACAAGTTTTTCCTTTTCTGGCACCCTGCCGGTATTTCTAGGATGGGTGTATTTATTTCCTAAGGCTGCCGTATAGCAAAGCACAGTTGACTCTTGAACAACACGGGTTTGAACAGTGGGGGTCCACTTATACGTGGACTTTTTTCATAAATACACTGCAGTCTTGTAAATGTCTTTTCCTTATGATTTTCTTAATATTTTCCCCCTCTGGCTTACTCGACTTTAAGAATACAGTATAGAGTACACATCACATACAAAATACGTGTTAATCCACAGTTTATGTTATCAGGAAGGCTTCTGGTCAACAGTAGGGTGTTGGTAGTTAAGTTTTGGGGGGAGTCAAAAGTTATATTCAGATTTTTGCCTGCTTAGGGGGCTGGGATCCGTAACCCCTGAGTTGTTCAATGGTTCAATCTGGGTGGCTTGAAACAATTTATTGTGTCTCAGTTTGGAGGCTGAAAGTCCAAAATCAAGGGGTCAGCAGGACTGGTTTCTTCTGAGGCTGTGAGGGAGAATCTGTTCCGGGTCTGTATGCTGTTTCTGGTGGCTTCGGGCATTCCTTGGCTTATAGTGGCCTTTTCCCTGTGTCTTTAAGTCCTTTCCCTCTGTGTGTGTCTGTGTCTGTGTCCAAATTTCCGCCTTTTGTAAGAACACCAGTCGTTGGATCAGGGCCCACTCTATGGACCTCATTTTACCTCGATCATCTGCAAAGATCCTATTTCCAAATAAGGCTGCATTCGTAGGTCCTGGGGGTTAGGACTTCTCTCTTTTTTGGGGGGTGGACACAATTCAACATATTAACAGTAGATTTTTCTTCTCCTCTGGGATGGGCCCAGGTCCCTGCCTTTGGGGGCTTGGTTTTCACCTGGCTGTGGGGAAATTGAGGTGGACCATCGCATCCCGGGAAAACAGGAGCCCTCTGCCTGTATCCGCACACAGGGCCTGGGTGGAGGTCTTGTGCAGGCTGAACGGACAGGTTGCTGGGAGGCAGAACCGTGCTGGTACCTTATCCTTCCATCCCAGTCCTGACTCGTTGAGCTTGGTGCTGCTGATTACAGAACTGACCGTTGGGGTCCATGTGGCAACCTAGCCCATGCACGGTCCCGGAAGTCCAGACTTTCAGGGACGGGAGGGTGAGCCGGTTTAGGGTCCGACGAAGGGCTGAGGATCCAGCCCCCATTTCCTCAGCTATGACAGGGGGGTGGCAATGCTTACCTCCTAGGGTTGTTGCGTTAAATGAGATAGTTTGCAGGCAGCGGCTGGTACAGAGTGGGGGGGGGGGCTCAATGTGGGGGCCCGTCAATAATTAGGAGCTCAGCAGAAAACCTCACCCCAAAACTGCCCTAGACTGTCGAACTGTGAATTGACGCTAAGTTTGCTCAGTTCCTCCTGACTTCTTTCCTCCCCCCTCACCATCCCCCCACCGTGGCTGGGAACCCTGCAAGTCAACGGCTTTGAACTAGGACTTCAAAGGGAAGCCAGCTCTGTTCTTCAAACAGGTTTATAAAGAGATTTTGATACAAGACAACAATACTTGTCAGCGGTGCCCAGTTATCGTCCTTCCCTTTGTAGTTTTATTAGGAAATAATTTCCCAGCTGGTGAGGCTCCTGCCGGCACATCTTGTTTTGCTATTTGCGATCGGATCTGCCCACTGGAGGGGCTGCCCCTGTGCACAGCGGTTTTGCCAGCTGGGCACCCCACCCCCCTTCTCGAGAAAGACATCACCGGAAAGGTCTCTGCCGCTGATTTACCATCTGCCCCACCCCCTCTTTGTAGCAAAAAATGCAATTCGTTTGACCTCTGGGGAGGTGTAAAGCCTCAGCCTCTTAATTGCCCCGCCCCCACCTTATTATTGTTATTTATTTATTTATTTATTTTTTAAGAGGGAGGAGAAAGAGGAAACCGTGGCCAGAAAATACAAGTGCCACGTAAGCCTTCCTTTCTGTCGTGTTCTGCATTCCAGGCTGGCGATAAGGATTCCAACAGATGAATGCTACAGAGCCCCGTTCACCAGGGGGAATAAAGCCTGGCCTTTTTGCAAGGTCGAGCTTTTCCAAGCCGAGACGGGGTGCGGTTTTCCAGAAGTGATTATCCCTTCTTTTCTCCTTGGCGCTTTTCCCTGCAGCTCAGGACACGCGACGAGGAGGCCACCGTGTGCGAAGCACCGTGGCAGGTTCTGAGACATGGCAATGAGGAGGGTCCTCCCGGTACTTTTGTCAGCACGGGCTCGGGGGGAGCTGGATTGAGAAGCAGACTTTTCAGGGACCGTTCCTCAAATGGCTCTCTGTGCCACAACAGAGGAAGGCTCCCCGGGGCTTCAGGAACATACTACTTCAGGACCACTTGCCAGAACTCCTAGAGGTGGCTCTTGACCATCAGCGAGACAGGGAGGCGGGATCCAGTGGGGGGTTTCGTGGCGGTGGTTTAGGAATGGGGCCACTGGGATGCGTTACCACAGCCAGGAGAGGGGACAGATAGAGAGGAAGTTTGAAGACTCAAAGAGGAGGAAATAACTGATGTTATATGAGGGCATCTCTTGGGGGTGGGGTGGGGTGAGATGGCCTAGCGGGATTTAGGAAGTTTGAGGCAGGGGTTCCTTAGAGATCATTTAGTTCAGGGCGCCTGGGTGCCTCAGTTGGTTAAGCATCTGACTTCTGCTCAGGTCATGATCTCACGATTCGTGAGCTTGAGCCCCGCATCCGGTGAACCCTGTTATGGGTGAACCCTGCTTCTCTCTGTCTCCCTCTCCCCCCCCCCACCTCTCTCTTTCTGCCCCTCACTCACTTGCACCACCCCCCACCCCCATCTCACACACACACACACACACACACACACACAAGATAGATCATTTAGTTCCGAGCCCTCATGTTATCTGATGAGGTTCAGAGGGATTGAGAAATTTCCTAAGGTAATATGTTCCTGAGTGAGCAGGGCAGGGACTCGAACTCAGGTCTGCTGGCTCCCAGGTGGGGACCACTGCTCTGCAGGATGCTTGTTACCTCCCTGAGGACTCAGGGCTGTTCTGCACAAAACTGGGAGGAGAGTTGCTGTAGGAGAGACTGGTCAAGGCCCTCTGAGATTTCTGGCCAACGGGGTGTTGGGGTTGCTCCCAACGCCATTGGTGTGTTTAGAGAAAAGGGGTCAGTGCAGAGGGGAGCTTGGCGTGGTCAAGGGTCACCTCAGATCGGTGCACGATAAACAGCACAGCGGAACGGGAGTCTCGGAACCGATGCCATTCCCGACTCTGAAATATTTTGCTGACTCAAGATCACTCACCCTCCCATCAACATTTCCCACCGTTGCCAAAGGAAATAGTGAAGGCTTCCACTGAAAAGCCACAGAGTAGGAATTGACCTAAAAGCTTGTTGTTACGGAGGAGAATGTGCCAGACCACAGGAACACAAGTAACCTACTGGCCATGCTGCCTGGGGCCCATGCCAGCGTTATCGTACCCATTGAGCAGATGGGGCGACTGAAATGGAGAGGTGGATGCTCTCCAAAGATCCACCCAGAGGCAACAATAAAATCCATGGTTTAATGTTTGTGGCGCTCATTCCCAAATCTCCCTCCTGCTGCCGGCTTCCTGGGCCCATGGAGTATGCAGAAAGCATTGACGAGGACAGTGAAAGTAAACCACGGGCCCTTCCCCGTGAGGTCTGGCTGGGGTCTGCTGGGCCTCAACTCCAGTCACTTATATCATTTTTTTGAGGCAACCAGCAAAAAAAAAAAAAAAAAAAAAAAAAAAAAGAAGCTATAATAAAATGGTTGTAATATATTTTATATGTCTGAAATTAGCGGATGGCGAACTATGGTTTGCAGGCCAAATCTGGCCTGCGGCCTGTTTTTGAGCAGCCTGTGAGCTAAGAACGGTTTCTACATTTTAAAAGGGTCATAAAAAGCAACTCCCCCCCCAAAAAGAAAAAAAAAAAAAAAAAAACCAACAAAAAACAAAGAAGAATAGGCCACAGAGACTCTCTGTGCCCACAACGCCTCCCAGGTTTGCTAATTAGCCCTTACAGAAAAAATTTGCTGACCCTTGATAACAAACGAATTCTCTTATCACAAAAAGGCAACGATGCGGCGTTGAATCATAAACAAGCATAGGATGTATTAAAAATGCTCATTTATTGTAGACTAGGAGTAGGGTGGCCTTGTAATGAGATAGATTTCCACTCACGTCAGTTAATCTCATTGTATTCACTTGGGCCTGAGTCCCAAATGAATCACGGAGGCCTTTGGAAGCCTGAGGTCTGGCCACACGGCCCGCGTGACCCCCGGTCTGGCGTTACACGTTCTGGGTCTCCTTTGAGCTGGAGGCCAGAAGCAGTCACCCTGGGCGTCCTCTGCGTAAGCCTGTGGCACCTCGGTTTGCCTCGCCCGCGTTACGAAACTCAGCCGTCTGGAGGGCAGGGTCCTTCCATAGTCCGAGGGCAGCTGAGCCAGGCTGGGTTTGCCAGGCCTGTGACGGATGGACACACGGATTCTCTGGCCAGCACGAGCATCCAAAGCCTTGCGGTGCCTGTTGTAAATGAGCTGGAGGGCCAGGTCACTGCCGTCAGGGAGACCTGTGTTTCGGAACTGCCCGGCCTGCTGGGCTCAGGCTGCCAGCATGTTCTGGAACCGCCCCACAGCGATGGCCAAACGGGGACCCCATGACACCCAGCGGCTGGCCGGGGGAGCCCAGGCACGAGGACAGTGCATCAGGGTCACGTGAAGCACACCTACCTCCCCTCTTCTGGGAGCCAGAAGGGCAGAACTGTGGAAATGAAGGAATATAGTGGTGAAGTCCCCCAGAATGGGATTCAAATCCTGTCTCTGCCGTTTAACTAGTCATGTCAACTTGGACCGACCACTTCATGACTTGGATCTTTAGCTTCCTCATCTGTAAAATGAGGTAATGAGAGTCTACTTTGAGGAGTTTTGGGGAGGCTGAAAAAAGATACTGGATGTAAACAAAACAAAAAAACAGACAAGAAGACAAAAAAGGCTTTTTTTGGGCTTTTTTGGGGCTTTTTTTTCTGCATAAATACTTTACTCAATGGCCTGAGAGTTGTTTCCAGGGAGGAGAGGAAGAGTGAGAGCATGAGATGTTGCAAGGGAGAGAGAAAGAGAGAGAGAGAAAGAGAGAGAGAAAGGAAGGAAGGAAGGAAGCAGGGAGGGAAGGAAGGGGAGAAGGAGAGAGAGAAGAAAGAAAGAAAGGAAGAAAGAAAGAAAGAAAAGAAACAGAGAAGAGAGAGAAAGAAAGAAAGAAAAGAGAGAGAGAGAAAGTGTGAGAGAAAGAAAGAGGGAGAAAGAGAAAGAAAAGAAAGAAAGGAAGGAAGAGAGGAAGAAAGGAAGGAAGAAAAGAGAGACAGGCAGTTTGTGGTGCAGAAATGACAAATTCTGGAGAAAAGACAAATCCCGAAGTGAGCAGCTGAACAGCCAAAGTTCATCAGTTCTTCTTAAACAAAGACAAGAGTCAGAGGAACAGCTGCTGGCAGGTACCCAGTGATCACAGAGGCCAAACATCCTCAGACATTTGCGAGGGAACATTGCTTGGTTGTTGTCTCCTGAGGCAGACAGTCCTGGGCTCCGACCCCAGCTCTGCCACTTGCTGGGACTGGGCAAGTGACGGAAGCTCTCTGAGCGTCCACCTCCTTGTCTGTAAATAGGAAAATAACAATAATAGTAAATAGGCACAAGGTTACTGTGAACGTTAATTGTTGGCCTCAAGGTTGTGATAGGAGGGCAGGTGAGGGCCAGGTGCCTCCATATGCCGGGTCTGACAATAAATGGAGGACTAGGGCATGGGATCCAACTGGGGCCCCTCGTGACCCGGGTCTCTTCTTAAAGGTGCTATGTGGAGGCCTGGACAAGGTCTCTCTTTGTACAGGACCAGCAGATCTGTGCAGACCAAGTCCCATCAAATGACGACAGTCACAACTCAGAACCTTCCAGTCTACGTCACTGCAGCCAGATCTGTGCAGTTAATTTCCTGTTTCTTAATGGGTTGGTTACCTTCGCTTTTGGTGGAGGAGAAGTCAGTTTTGAAAACACCCCTTGTAATAGGTGTTTCGAAACCACCGTAGCATCGGTATGAGCCTATTAAATTCTAACAGCTCTGCTGGCCGGGCTTAGAAACATAACCGTACTGTCTGCCTTCTGGACTGCTGGACCATTCTGAAGGGACTTCGTGCTTAAGGTCAAGGCGTTTTGAAGGGTGAACTTCATTTCTCCAAATCGCTCTGCTCCCTATTGCCCTTCTCTGCAGTATAAGTTCTAGGATTGTTTGTCTGCCTCTAGATGAACCCCGTCTTTCTGGAAACCCGTAGATCCTTCTCGACTAGATACATCTATTTTTGAGTTGTCGCCATCTCAAAGGGATTATGCCACCTCCGGGCTTTTCCTATTCTAACTTTGCCCAAAGATTTGCGTGTCCGGAAGCCGCAGATACGATGATTTCAACCCCGAGATTCCGCAGGGTGGGATTCCGACACATAGTGAGGCTGTTCGATTGCGCAAGTAAGTGTCCCAGGGCCAGAAGTTTTTGCGGAGGGAGAAGGATCTAGACTAGAAAATAGAGAGGTTAAAGCAAGGTTTAGCTTCCCGGGAGACAGAAGGAGGAGAGAATAAATGAGTACTTGCACAGGAGGCTAGGTCAGACAGGGGAGGGAAGGAAAGGGTAACAATGGCTGCCAGGCTCAGAATGATCTACAGTCTTCTGGAGTCAGGTATTTGGAACCAATGCATTCCAGAGCCAGCAGACCTGGGGGGCAGTGACGTGTGCACTGGAACATGTCGGGACCTCGGACGTGTATCCTAGGAGACTGCAAACTGTTCCATCCCACATGTTGACCTGTGGTTTTGAGACAGCAAGACAGCAAGGGACGGACTGTCTGAACACCAGCTGAAGTTTTCAACATGGCGGAGAGTCATGAAATGATGTCAGAACTTCAGAAAATGTGTTCAGACTAGCCTCTGTTTTGCTTTGTGGGAATTCAGTTCAAAGCATCCGTAATTTGTTCATGTGGCTAATGTCATCGATTTACAAAGAATTCCTCTCCCAGGCAAACATAAAAAGGCATAAAGCCCCACAGTCAAATGCTGGCTCTGACCACAAAGTCAGACTGTCTCAAACCATCTCTTTCATGCACACAGAAGGACGCATCTCTCAGCAGCCACTGAAAACTTATGAAGTAGATGTTCTCCCTTTATTCTTCCTGGTACTACGGTCTTCTGAGATGGACCAGCACCGGGGGGGTGGGGCGGGGTATGGGGGACGGTATTCTGAGTTAACGCTTTCCGCTTCTGGAGCGTCCTCTACTGATGTGTAGAGTGACGTGGACCCAGCCACGTCAGGTGGGTCCAGAGCAGACGACAAGGTGTCGTGAATAACGAGGTTGGAGATGGTGGATTCTTTCCCGACTCCGCGTCTTGGGGTCCCGCTGCAACCGTTGTCACCTTCGCATATGCGACTCTGGGGTTTTTAGAGGCTCCGGCTCTGCGAGATGAGATGGAACCAGTAGAGCGGCCTGAAGGGCTCCTCCAGGTGAGAGAGGGGCAAGCTCTTGGACTGCTGGCTGCTTCCGGGGAGCGCTATGCTTGGCCCGTCCCTTCCGCCGAAGTCACTTATCCCAGCCCTGGCTGTGGTCGGCTGAATGGTGGCCCCCAAACAGAGCCACATCCCAACCCCCAGACCTGTGAATGTTATCTAACCCGGAAAAATTATTAAGATGTGGTTACATGAAAGACCTTGAGTAGGGGACGGGTCGGGAGGGGGACTATCCTGGGTTGTCCAGGTGGGCCCTGAACATAACCACAAGCGTCCTTATAAGAGGGAGGCAGAGAGACCCTTGACTACAGAAGGGGAAGTCGCCATGTTGACGGTAGAGGAGATTGGAGGGAGCAGCCACAAGCCAAGGTATGCTGACTACCCTCTGGAGGCTGGAGGAAGCAAGGAAAGACTCTCCCCTGGAGACTCCAGATGGATCGAGTCTTGACAATACCTTGATTTTAGCCCCAGAAGATTCCTTTCAGACTTTTGACCCCCAGAACAATAAAATAATAATAATAAGTAAGAGAATAATAAGAATAGGGACAAGCAACCAGACAATAAATTCTTGTTGTCTACAAGTCACGAACTTGGGGTGATTTGCTACAGCAGAAATAGGATACTAGAACACTCTTCTCTCCGGACTTGCTGAGAGTGAGGGGACACCCCCCTCTGGTCCTCATCTGGCTGTTGCGGGCTCGCTAACAAGCTGCCTGGGGCCCCGTGGAACACCCGGCACGTGTCCTGAGGGAGACAAAGGCACGTGTTCCCGATCTGCACACTTGGACCATTTCTCAGAGCAGAGCCCTGCCGAGAATAAAGCAGCACCAAGCAGATGACAGCTCTTTCAACAGAAAACGTCAGCATTCGGGCGCCGATCTATTTGCTCTGGTCCAGGTAGTAGGCGAAGTTGTTCAAGCGTATCTTAGAAACGGGTCTAACCGTAAAACCAGCCATGGCGGGGAAGTGTCCCCAAATACAAAAACAGAGTGCCCCCAAAACATTTTGGACAGGCTGTCTGTAGGTTTTATAGCCAACTACACTTGCAGGTGCCTCATAAACCCAGCTCACTCTGCCCACATTGATACTTGGATGTTTTATTCCCCCCCGGGAGTGTCCGTGCTTTGGTGAGGTAAGGAGCTGACCACAGGAGCCGCCTCCCTTTCCTTTTTATAGTCATGTTTGCTTTTTCTTTTTTCTTTTCCAGGTCCACGCCTACTCCTCAACGTCCAGTAAAGCCACCTGGCTCTGTGTCTCATTCACCAAGAGGCTGGCGCGATCAGCTCCCCGAATCACTAATCGGTGTAGCAGAGTCCAGACTGCTGTCCATTTCCGCATCGTGGCGAGCTCCTTCCTCATCATGTAAACCATGCCCTTTAACATCTGCCTCTCGGAGATGCCATTATCCTTCTTGCTTGACAGAGTCATTGAATTGCAGAGTTAGGAGGGACCTTTATTAAACACATCTATTCCAAGTCCAGTGAAATAATGAACTTGGGGCTCAGACAGTCTGGAGGAGGGGTAATGGGGCCCAGGGACCCCCAGCTGAAATGCATACCCCGAGCAATTCTGAGACATGTGTGTTGAGACGCAACATTTGAGAAATGGTGGCCAGACTGGGAACTCAATGGAGTGGAAGCAAAGAGTTGCGACCTTCCTGTTTGGGAACAAATTCTCCCCGACAGCCACTCTCGGGCCCCCTTTTCTTTGTTCCTGCAGAATTAGCCAACAACCCCAGGACGCGTGCCCTGATTCACCCCCTTTGGCGTGTGCTTGGTAGGTCCGTAGTTGGGTTTGTGAACCCTGGGACCCACAGGAAAACCTGGGTGCCCACCGCACCTGGGCAAAGGCAGCAAAATTGTAAGAACCCTTCATTGACATGCGGGGCTACCTGGAAAAGGGACAAGCAGTCAGGCGAACCAGAAAGATCCATTTAACCAACTCCGAGGATGGGCATTTTTGATGAGAGCATTAACCTTCTCCAGGCTGGCTGTCATTTCCAGATGACAGCTGCGTGCATGGCATTTCCAAGAAGTCTTTTATCTCTAAGAAGAGAGGGGAAACAAGGGTCATATCTAATATATTAAAAGCAGAAAGGAAACCTTTAAGCAATTTGGTACCCTTTGGCCTGTGGGTACTTCCCCTCTGCTGAGGTGGTACGTATTTTAAAATCCTAACCTAGGAGATGTTTTGAAAAAATAGATTCAAACAAAAAACAAAAAATAAAAACAAAACAACAACAACAACAAAACCTAGCTTAGACCTGCTTTTAGGATGTCAGCAACTGTCTGTTCTCGTGGTTAGGGGATACATTCTTTTGGGAGCAAGTTAGGTCCCGAATCAGTTAGGATTCTGTTGGTTGCAAGTGACAGAAAGTCAAGTTTGCGTTTTCTTCGTTAGAAAAAGAGAAGTATGTGTCTCAGGTATCTGAATAGTCTCATTACAGATGTGGCTTTAGGCACAGGTGAACCTAGAGGCTCAATGGTGTCATTGAGAGCCTCGATGGTCTGTCGCTTCCTCTGTGTAGACCTTGGGTTTCATGCAGCCTTTCCCTTTCTGTCCACAACAAGGAAGTACGACTTCTAGGTTCAAAATCAGTCACTGTGAGAAGCTACTTCCTCCCGTTCGCTAACATGGAAGTGTGGGCAATCGATCTCCTTGGTCCCAGGTGACCTATTTTGTCACCGCTGGGACAATTACCGCAAAGCAGGCTTTGATTCCCTGCCTCTCACACTTTCATGTGCATATGAATCCCCTGGGAATTTTGTTAAAAGACCCACGCTGACTCAGAAGGTCTCAGGGGGGACCTGAGATTCTGCATTTCTAATAACCTCCCAGGTGATGGTGATCCAAGAACCACACTGCGAGTAGCAAGGATATAGACGAGGCTTGCTGGCTCCACAGAGCCTGATGGGGGCCTCGAACTCACAGACCGCGCGATCATGACCTGAGGTGAAGTTGCCGCTTCACCGACTGAACCACCCAGGCACCTCTGGGTGGGATTTTCTTTCTCTTTCTTTCTTTTTTAATGTTATTTACTTTTGAGACAGAGAGAGAGAGAGAGAGCAGAGGAGGGGCAGAGAGAGAGGGAGACACAGAATCCGAATCAGGCTCCAGGCTCTGAGCTGTCAGCACAGAGCCTGACGTGGGGCTCGAACTCACGAACTAGGAGAACATGATCTGAGCCGAAGTTGGATGCTCAACCGACTGAGTCACCCAGGACTTCTGGGTGGTATTTTCTATATCTGTAGCCTGACCATAGACTCCGATTCAAATGAAGACAAAAGCAGAGTATTGGGGTAGGGCATGGGGGAGAACATTCCCTCAAATCAAAATGTAATAGTGTTGCCACGTGACGAGTTGTGTTCTGGTGGCAAAACAAACGAAAACAACCCCGCCCTCCACATTCCCACCATGGGCTCTCTGGGCTGTTTAGTTAACTGCAACGTTAAACTTAGCTAGTGATGGTCAGGGACGTATGAGTGTCTATGCCTCGGTGGGACCCCGCCCACCCCCCCAACCAAAGCAATGAAAGACACGACCCTTAGATAAATGACAAAAGATAAACTCTTTAAAAATTCGCTCACGATGATCATCATTACTATTAATTATTAATTGAGGAAGGACTAGCGTGCGCTTGATGTGGGCAGAGATTTTGTTTAAGTACCAGCCCAGAGAGACCTGGAAAGGAAACCAATGGAGAAGCATGAATTATAAATACGGATCCTGCCATAGGAAGTTGATGGAAGCATGAACGTCTCGGGGCTGCAGGCTCCGGAACTGTTATATGGAGTTAATGGGCAACCCAGGAACCTGAACGCAGCGGCGTGTTAATGCTTGTTAGGGGACCAGGGTTCATGCTGCTCGCGACGGAGAATCAATGCAGAGGCAGGAACCGCAACTTTGTGAATCTTGGGAGGCACTTACATTTCTTTGACTCCTTTTATATAGGAATTAAAAAACGATGTCTAGAGTTTTGTTTGTTCCTTAATTGCTTTGAATATCATGGAAAAGAGGTAGGCGGACCTGAGCTACTATATAATTTGTTGATAAACTAGGAACACGAGACGCGCTGTTCTGGAGAGCGTTTATTTAGTATGTGGCATTTAAGGGGATTGGTTGCACAATGTAGACGTAGAATGTCAAAACATAATACATAATAATAATAATGGCCACCCCAATCCCAGCTTGATGGGGGCCCTGCTGGTTATAGAATGTTCTCGTGAGGTTACCAGATGGAGCGTTGAAATCAGGCTCATTCCCCGGTAGTTTGAGAAATGAAGGCAGCGTCGCTTTTGGCCCCTGACTGCTGCACCCATCCCTTTGTCTCTCAGCATCCTGTTGCCTTTGGGCTGTGGCAAGCAATCTCTCCCTCCTTCCCTCTCTCTCTCTCCTTCCTCCCACACCCCCATTTCTCTCTCTTCTGGAGCCTATGCTGTTAGTGTTTTGCTGCTGGGAATCCTGGCACCGTGCGAGTTCCTTACATGTATCTTATCAAGTAAGCCCTGCACCAGCTCTCAAATCCCTGCGGTAGGAGGATGTCAAGGTGTTAGCCACACAACAGATGAGCTGTCAAGGGCATTTCTCATGCGGTAGATCCACGTTTGGAGTGATCCTCGTCTCTCCTCAAACAGGTCCTTGTTTCCACAGCAGAAAAGTTAAATCAGAGTCATTTTTTTCTTGTTTTTGTTCAGCCAGGTAGGCAAGTTCTAGCAGCTTCCTTCTATAGATTCTGAGCGCCTAGACACCAGAGCTCTGGGAGACCACGACCTGTCACCGTCCTCAGGCTGCTGCCCTCTGACTTTCTTCAGCAGGACGTGTCTCCCACTTCCTCTGTATCTCAGCAGTGCCCTCCCACGCAGACTTTTCTGCTGAAAATTCTCTTTCTTCATAGACGCTCCTCCCCAATCCCCCCTTCCTCCTCTCATCGGCTGTTTTAGAGGGTCTAGTTCTGGCTCAGAATTAAGTCCAACAGGAGATGCTGAACCTGGCCAATTTCCTACGCTCAGTTCGGGGTGACGGGTTAACAAGAGGAGACAACGAGAGGCAAAATTGTGAGTCGCCACGCTCTGTGGTCCTAACCGTAAGTGCCACCGACCTTCCGAAACAGGGAAGAAAAATGTGGTCCCCAAGACGTGGGAAGAGACATCTACCCTGCCGCGTGATCCCCGAGCATCCTGACGGCACTTCACACGCTCTCCGACAACTGCTTTAACTGTGAATTTCCCTTGTTAGACGGCGAACTCCCCCTGGCCAGAACTGTGTCTGCCCCTCTCACCTGCCCGTTTCCGGCACCTAAGCAGGTGCTCAGGACACATGTTTTGAATTCGTTTATTAATTCATCTCTCAGGGGAGGCGTACAAGGATGAGGAGAGCCAGCTCTTCTGCTTTTAGAGTAAAAGGAATCCATTATAATGGTACTTTTTGAAAAATAGCCAGCAAAGTTGTGACCGGTTCAGAATCTGGAAAATGAAAGTGAAAGAAAGGCGGAGGGGATTAATAGGAATCACCGAGACACTAGGGGATTCTCCATGATTAAAAATTACATTCCACATGATTAAAAATTAAATTATATATTATTCTCCTCCTCAAGTAAATTTCCTATTGAAATACAACCACGTGCACAAATCACATGTATACCACTCGATTAATTTTCACAAAGGGAACTTGGGTGATGACCCTCAGATCATGAAACGGAACACTGGCAGTATACTAAAAGCCCCCCTCTGAGACCCCCTCCAGTCACTTCCCTTACACAGGTAATTCTTGTCTTGACCCCTGTCGCTATAGATTAGTTTTGCCCATTTGTGAACATTGTATAAATGAAATCACACAGGGGCGCCTGGGCGGCTCAGTCGGTTGAGCGTCCGACTTGGGCTCAGGTCACGATCTCACGATTCGTGAGTTCGAGCCCTGCGTCGGGCTCTGTGCTGACAGCTCAGAGCCCGGAGCCTGCTTCTGCTTCTGTGTCTCCCTCTCTCTCTGCCGCTAACCCACTTGCATTCTGTCTCTGTCTCTCTCAAAAATAAATAAACATTAAATGAAATCATACAGTATTCTCTCTTCTGAGCTTGACTTCTTTTCACCAGGTTATTAATCTAGAAGTAGTTCATTCCTTTTGTTTTCTGTATAGTTTTCCATTGTAGAAATACGCTGCTATTTAATTGTCTACCTTATTGTTGATGGCATTTGTTTCGTCTGTAGTTTTTGCCTATTAACAGCAGTGCTGCTATGAACATTCTTAAATGTCTTCTTTGATGCCTGTGCATCGGGTATATACCTGGGAGTTTGCATGATTGCAGAATATGTACATTTTCTGCCTTAGTAGATATTGCCGATTTTCGGATTGCTTGTACCAATTTGCACACCAGCCAGCGTTCGGTGAAAGTTTCAGTCCAACCCCCCCCACCTTTAAGACATTTTTTGGCCAACACCCTCATATCATATCATCATCTTGTAAATTTATCCCTCCTGGCAGGTACACAATGTCACCTTTCGTTGCTTTGATTTGCATCTTCCTGACATCTAAAGGAGTCAAACACCTTTTTAGGTGCCTATTGACTATGCGGGTGTCTTTTATGATGTGCTTGTTCAGGTCTTTGTATGTTATTTTGCATATCACTCGGGCATTGTAACATTTAGTCATTTTACTGAAAGTTGGAAGGAGAATTCCTGTTGGGGGACTTTTAGACTATGAATTTGGTTGGCTTTCTTACTTTAAAAAAAAAAATTGTTTTTTTTCTTTTATAGCACCAGAGCACAATTTTCAGATAAAATCTTTGGGAGAAGACCAACATGCAAAGCAGAGAAGGTCTCACAGAAGGCAGGATAAAGGGCTCACATCCTTCCCCACCCTTGACCCCTAATGTATTCCATTCAGCCTTAAATACTGCCTTATGGCAAAGATAGTTTTTAAGAACCAAGGTAACAAGTGAACCAGTAAAAGGCTTCACAAATACTTTATTAAATATTTGCTAACACAAAACGACAATCATAACAGGAGAAATAAGGATACGAAAGGCATTTTCGCAACTTCAGTGGGTTATGACGGACATTATACTCTTAATTTCCATTACATTCTCTTGCTTCATGAAGACGTTTCGTGATCTCTTCTCCTCACAGTCACAAGACGCTTTCAAGTTTCTTTCTCCTTTCTTCTTTCTTTCTTTCTTTCTTTCTTTTTTTCTTTCTTTCTTTCTTTCTTTCTTTCTTTCTTTCTTTCTCCTTCCTTCCTTCCTTCTTTCCTTCCTCTTTCTTTTTTTTCAAGTTCCATTTATTGAAATAATCTCTATCTCCACTGAGGGGCTCGAACTCACAACCCTGAGGTCAAGAGTCTCCTGCTCCTCTGACGGAGCCACCTGGGCGACCCGACACTTTTCTGATAGTATGACTGAGACTTGGAGATGCCTGTGTTCTGAATCTTGCCTCAGTCTCGCAGACGCAAAAGTACTTGGATATTTCAAGTGGAAAAACTTTGTGGTGAGCCTTACTTAACACAGCCGGGGAGGCATTTTTGCAGGCACTTATGTTTTCAATGCCGGAGCCCCACACTTGTCACACAGAAGACCATCTACTAGTTCCTTTCACATCATCTCATTTTGCTGCCTCCCAGGCCCTGGGAGGGGGGGGGGCAATGCAGGGGCTCAGGCTTCTCTCTATTCCTCTCCTTTTATCTCTCCCAGACCTTCACGCCCAAATTTCTTTTTCTTTGCAGCCACCTGCTTTACTTCCCTTTAGTCTTTCCCAGTGCCCCAGTTTCCTCTTTTCTAATTATTCCCAACAGGAATGACTTGGAATCTGTAGATAGAAGAATCTAAAAGAAATATGGAAATAAATTTGCATACAAGGGAATCTGGCAAAGCAAGGGAGCTCAAAGCTAGGGGGAGGGCTTTCCAGAAGTGTCCGTGGTGGTTACTGGAATGATCTGAAGGAGTGCACTCGAGGAACAATTCTCTAAAAATTGGAGGAGTTATATATTTATTTTAAGGGTATTCATATATTTCTTCCATTTGTGGTATTCATCTTCAGCGTGATAAAAGGTCTTTTAAAATATTGAAGTATAAGAAATGGCTATATTTCTCTGGCAAAACTTGTGAATCAGTGACATTTGGGAAATATTGGACGGTTCATGCGCAATAAATCAACACTAATTTTATTAGAGGACTCTCTTCTCCCATCAGATCTAGATAAGCAGACGCGAGCACATAATATTTCAAATTCTGCTCCCCCAGTGTAATATGACGTATTAGAATTAAGACGGTCTATTATAGTGGTTTTCAAGGTATAGTCATAGAGCCCTGGGGGGTCCCCAAGACATGTTGAATACTTTCAAAATAGTACTATTTTCAACATGTTTTCAAAATAATACTAAGGTGTGATTTACTTTTTTCAACTGTTGACATGTCCACTGTTGATGCAAAAACTTCATCATGGTGGATGGAGTGCCCGTGTCTTAAGATGGTTCCAGGCATTGGCACCAGATTGCGCCAGTGGGGACTGTGGTATTCTGACAGACAAACAGAAAAGCCAGGGTCACTCAAAGTGATCTTGGCAAAGCAGTAAACATGATTGATTTCATTAAATCTCAACACTTTACATCTTTTTACTGTGCTATGTGATGAGACGGGATGGACGAATCAAGCATCCTGCGTACCAAAGTTCATTGGATGTCTCGAAGAGAAGCACTCCTTCTGAGTTGAATTAGCTCCCTTTTTCCGTGGAACGCTATTTTTATTTGAACGAACAACTGACAGACATTGGTTCTGTAGACCGGGTATTTGGCAGATGTTTTCTCAGAAATGAATGAAGAGGGGCCTGTTACTTCCAGGAACAGAACTGGTAGGGTTTATAACCAATGACGAAATTTGAGCTTTCACTTGAAAGCTTTCTAACACCTGCTTTCTAACACCTCCAGGCTCATAATGAGATTGATTGCGATATTTATGAATGTGGGATTTTTTTTTGATATTTCAGAACAAAATCTGTCACCGTGTGAAGATCTGTGTATCTCAGTGAATCGATATATATATATATATATATATATATATATATATATTTTTTTTTTTTTTTTCAAATGGCCAGTGTATGATGTTACAAATCACGCATTGGTAAAAGATCCACTTTACGAATGAGGTAGGCCAGTGGATTTTCGCGTAACAGAAGGTGAAAAGAAGTCATTATTATGGTTTCACATTGCCTTCCCCAGCATTTAAGAAACTACCATTGTCAAATTTAGGGGTATCAGAAAAATATCAAAAAAGAATATCTATAATTACATCAAGAGGCTATTAAAAGATTTCGCTTTTTCCGGGCGCCTGGGTGGCTCCGTCGGTTGAGCAGCCGACTTCGGCTCAGGTCATGATCTGGCGGTCCGTGAGTTCCAGCCCCGCGTCGGGCTCTGGGCTGACAGCTCAGAGCCTGGAGCCTGTTTCAGATTCTGTGTCTCCCTCTCTCTGACCCTCCCCCGTTCATGCTCTGTCTCTCTGTCTCAAAAATCAATAAACGTTAAAAAAAAAAAAAAAAGATTTCGCTTTTTGTCAGTGACACACCTGCGTGACTGTATGGCAGATTTTTTTCACATACTTGCACCAAAACAAAATACTGGTGAAGCTGGAGTACAGAAGGAGATGAGACTCCACCTGTCTTCTCTGTAGCCAGACCCGAAAGAGAGTTCTAACAATGTAAGGTATTGGGGCAGCTGGGCGGCTCGGTCGGTTGAGCGTCCGACGTCAGCTCAGGTCACAATCTCACAGTTTGTGAGTTCGAGCCCCACATTGGACTTGCTGTTGTCAGCCCAGAGCCCACTTCAGATCTTCGGTTCCCCCCCTCTCTGTCCCTCCCCAACTTGCGTGCTGTCTCTCAAAAGTAAATAAAACATCAGAAAAAATTTAGAAAGGTAACACATTGTCAGTTTTCTTAATATTTTTTTTTTGGTTACAGAAAAAGCTAAATATTTTTACCTTTCATAAAAATATTTGCTCGCGTAGAGCAGGTCTATTATTTTTAAAAGAATAAATATTTTTAAATGTCTCAGTTTTCATGTCTAACACAGCATATATCCGTGGATATAATTTACACAAAGAGAAGCTCTTCAGAGTCGTCAATGATTTTTAGGAGTGTAAAGGGGTCTGAGACTAAGAAGTGTGAGAACCAGTGTTCTACAAGACAAGAGTCTTATCCTGTCTAATCAAAACACTCCATCTCTCACAACTGACAATGGACTAAAATGTGGGGTGTGTGTGTGTGTGTGTGTGTCTGGGTACGAGTGACAACATAGAATCTTACATCATAAAAATGGTAAGGGAAGGAGGGGCACCTGGGCGGCTCAGTCAGGTAAGCGTCCGGCTCTTGACTTCAGCTCAGGTCATGATCTCATGGTTTGCGGTTTTGAGCCCCACATTGGGCTCTGTGCTGACAGTGTGGAGCCTGCTTGAGATTCTCTCTCTCCAACTCTGTCGCTGCCCTTCCCCTACTCATGTGCTCTCTCTCTCTCTTTCTCAAAATAAATGAACTTAAAAAAATGATAAGGGGAGGGTATACAAAGACTATTGTAGAGAGACTGTTGTAAGAGGGGAATAAATACGGAGAACCTGGTGCAGACAGACAATTTCCAGCAACTTGTGAAAATGTAGAAGACTTTGGGCAAAACCAATCCTTGGGACAGAAACAAAGAGAAAATGCAAACGTTGATTCAGAAATAAAAGATATGTTGAAAAGTACGGATCATTTTCCTCTTCACCGTGTGTTGTAGCAGTCACCCCGTAAGATGACCGACCACCCCCCAATGATCCCCACTTCCTGACATTCACATTGTGTGTAACCTCCTCCTCTTGACTGTGGCCCAAACCCAGTGACTGGCCTCTGACCAACAGAATACAGCAGAAGGGACGGGATGTCACTACTGAGATCAGATCGCAAAGAGACAGTGACCTCTGTCTTGCTCACCCTCTCTTACTGTCCCTGGCTGGTTCTGCCATGTCACGAGCTGCCCTTTGAAAGACTCAAGTGGCAAGGAACTGGTAGGTCCCCAGGCAACAACCCATGGGAAACTGAGTCCTGTCAACTACCTTGTGAGTAACCTTAAACGTGTATTTTCCTTTACTGTGGTCTTTGAGTGCAACACAGATCCCTGAGTAACGCCTTGATTATTGCATTTTGAGAGAGGCAGAAACACCCACTTCATCCATGTCCGGATTTCTGATCCATAGAAACTGCTAAATAGTTGATTTTTATTGTTCGAAGTTGTTAATTTATGGGGTAATTTGTTACACAGCGATTGATAACTAATACATGTGTGTGTATATATATATATATTTTTTTTTTCATGCAAAACTTGCACACAATTTCAAGAGACTTTGAGAAATCCCTGAAGCCCATTAATGGATAGTCTATAGACCCTGTTAATAAACCTGCTGTAGGAAAGCATGAAAAGAAAAGACATCAAAGGAAGAAAGAAAATAAGACCAGCCAAGAAAGCAGTAGAAGGGAAAATCTAGACAGTATAATTAGAGACAGTTATATCAGGGAAGTAAAACAAGAACCCAGCGTCTTAATGAGAAGAAAGTTTCACTAGAACTTTCCAGGGGGACGGATCCCTAAGGATAGCAGCTAAATTGGTAAGGGAAGCACTTTTGTCACGAAATGAAATTGGCTGGATCTGTACCCAAGAAAAGAAAAGACTAATGTTCTGTATTTAGGTGTGTGGGAAGAAAGTTTTCAACCCAGCCTTGTGGGTAGGAGATATGTTGAGTAATAAATTAAGGAGTCTAAAAGTGGGATCTGTGGAATAAAAAATGTGCATGTCATAGAAAAGACTCGAAGTTACAAGAGCTTTATAATGGCCCGGGTAAGTTGGCAGTGCAGAGGTTGAAGTGGGCTCAAGAATGACCAGATCCAAGGATCTAGCTGATGTCATCAGGTCTCTACCTTTTTGGTTGGCCTTCAGATAGCCAGGGGTTGGGTGTGGGGTGGGCAAGTCTTCAGAGAGAGCTCCAGGCTTTCTAAAGCCACAGAGAGTGACACTCAAAGAATAAGACTGTCTTCCCTCAGTGTCCACATGTAAAATCCGGGGAAGGTCTCAGATGGTTCCCCTTAGGCAGCCATTATCTCTCCAGATACCCCGGAACCATATGAATTGGCATGAAAGATAATTACCTAAAAGAAAAGGGGGTGCTTGTGTCTGAAAAGGAGAAACAATGTGGGCCAGATAATATGACATATGTCTACTGCAGCGAGTGACAATAATCAGAGGCTGGGAAGGTTGTTTAATATTTAAAGTTATGCCAATACTATAAACTTGAGACTTAACACGGATGTGTAGTGTTTGTGTCTTAACGGTCCCTCATTATAGGAGATTTGGACTCTTTGAACTGACTTGGGATGATGGAGTCTAATGAATAGAGCTCTGGCAGGGGAAATACTGGAAAGGGGGTTTGGGGATGAAAACATGAATTCGGAGGCTTGGATTTTTAAGGAAAAATTCAGCCCTTTCTCCTTCTTGCGCGTCAGCATCTGTTGTTTTCCTTCTAGAACACAAAGTGGCTCGCAAAGCCCATATCCATCTGAATAAAGACAGAACAACCACTGCAGCAAAGGCTTAGCTGCCAGATGCTCTCCGATGTGACTCTGTTGAATTTCTACCACTCTCTGGAGTCCCTGGGAGAGCCCTGGGCTCATGTGGGGACTCCCAATATTTTTGGAACTGGAAATTTGGTTCCAAATGGCAGAGATTTAATTCCTAAGCACACAGAAAGAGTTGGTGCCGACTATTCAGTTTAGCTATTCTTAGGTTGTAAATAAAGACTTGTGATTTGCTAAATTGAGAATCATTGTGGGGGGGAAAAACCTGACAGTTCAGCTGAGACCAACAGTAACGTAGAACTTGGCAGAAGAGATCTCTTTGGTGGGCGATCTTCCTTCCCCATTTGCCTGCAAAAAAGTGTCACAGTGGGATCTGGTTGGACACGGGCAATGCTAGAGAATCCATGAAAGAATCAACAGATGAGAGATAAGGCAACACATTTCTAACTTCTGTAAAGGTTTTCAACTCTTAATTGGTCACCATCATGACATATGGGCAATATAAATTTCCACTTAAAAATTACGTTGTACTGAATTTGTTTACTTTAAGAAAGGGACATAATTTCGAATCGAAAGGCATGCCCTTAGTTACATTTTATGACCTTGTTCAAAGCCAGTCCCTTCAGTAAGTGTCTGATAAGTGACTGCTTGCCCTGTTTTTCTAAATACACCACCTTTTTCTCGATGGCCCAGGCACATTATAAAGATACACCGCTTTATCTCTCCTCTCAGTACCTGAATTAAGTAGAAGTTCATGGTGTATCCTTGATCAACACTCAAGATGCTTCCCACTGGATATATTTATCTTGAGGATCCCATCAGATATTAATGACCTCCCTCGTTTAAGTTTTGCCTTTTCTCTCATACCTATGCATCTTCTATGTTTTTACCAACAGTCTATCTGGAGTTAAAATAAATAATTTGGATACCCATCATATTTGTGTTCTGTGCTCTGGCCAACATTTTCCATGCATGAAAATCGCCAAAATTATGAGAGGAAGAGTTCAGAGAAATGAAAGGGAAGATTTTTTTTTTCTAATAACCACACTTTTCAATGCCTGAAATTACAGGAGGGATTTGCTTTGGCTCTTCTGGAATATTTCTTCTGATTTCTGGAAATGACTGCCTTAGAGATCCTGTGCAATATTGACTTTTGGGAAAGAGGGAAAAGAAACATTCACATGTCCCCTAAATGTCCTTTTGGTGGCTTTTCTGGTAGTTCATTTTGGCTCAATAATGGTTTATTGAGTCTAATGTATGCACCGCAGTGCTAGGCACCCAAGATACAGATGCAATTCTCGCTTTCCAAAACATTCTGGTCTATAGAACCAGAATTAAGGGAAGAGGCCGAGGGAAGCAGCACTTGGTGATGTCTAACTCTAGGGACACCTTGTGGCAAGCACCCTCATAATTACCTTCACATCACCTTCAGAACCACACTGTGACCTCGGGCATAGCTGCCCTCATCTTAGAGATTCAGAATTTAAAGACTCAGATTCAGAATGTGTGTCCAGGCCATGCAACTGATATGTTGCCAATTAGACAATGGGACATGGGGACAGTGTTCCCCATGGGGACATGGGACAAGGGGACAATTAGACATGGGATTCCATACTTATTATTATTTGGTACCAATCCTTCTCCCACTGCTGTTCTGTTTTCCCTGAAACTAAGTCCATTTCTCTCTTCTGGCTGAAGTCTAGAACTGATAATGTTAAGACTGGTTGGTCGGGGCACCTGGCTGGCTCAGTCTGTTAAGCGTCCGACTTCGGCTCAGGTCACGATCTCACAGTCCATGAGTTCGAGCCCCGCGTCAGGCTCTGTGCTGACTGCTCAGAGCCTGGAGTCTGTTTCAGATTCTGTGTCTCCCTCTCTCTCTGACCCTCCCCCGTTCATGCTCTGTCTCTCTTTGTCTCAAATAAATAAACGTTAAAAAAAAAAAAAAAAGATTGGTTTGAAAAACATGCTTTCCTCGAGCCTAAAAACTGATTAGTCTTTGTAGGTTGTGAATTTCAAATCTCACGTAAGCCTTTCAGGATTTGAGTTCATTCAAATCTGACTTTCTATTTCTGAAGGAAGAAATTATAATGATAGTATGCATACATACTGTGGCTTTCTAGCAAAGTATCTTTTTAAAAGAGATTATGAAGACATTGACAGTGCTTGTGGGGCAATAAATAGCTTTTTGCAAGGTAACATTTAGAAGCATCAAAGAATCAGGCATTAAGAACAAAGGCGCTGGAATTATTTGTAATATATCCCACAAATCTTAAATCATGTCTGGATTTGCCCCTCATTATCAGCAGAATCTTTATTCAAGCCTGGTTTATCCAATAGGTTTTGTCAAATTCAAGGGCTCCATCCCGTGTCTTAGAATTAGCGTCGTGAAGACGGTCCCCAGATTGAGGTCAGCGATCTGATCAAGTACAGTTTTCAAAGAGTTCACATAAGGCACTGTTTGGTTTGAATACTGATTAATGAGTGATTTGTGTTGGTAAACACAACCATAACATTCATTATTTAAACACACAGGAATAATTGTAGGAGTACAAGTCCGTGCCATGATGGGCAATCGGGCTATTTCATGAATAATATATTAGTGAGCATTTCTTTTTATTTATTGTTTAGGCCTAAGAGTGTTGGTCTGACTCCCCGGGTCCAGCCTAAAGCTGGCATGTGTCCATAGTGGCCACACTGTCCGTGAGAAGTGCATCCAGGCTGCAGAATGGAGCGTGTGTTTGTTTAAGAAGGAGGGCAATGACATCACGTCATTGGCCTTATACTCCAGAAGGCCCAGGAACCCATGAAAGAGCACAGCCTCCCTGCTCAGTTCATGCAGACCTAACACCAGGATTTCTGTCTTTGGATTTGATTTCAAGGAGAACCAGGTTGGAGAATTCAAGGGGAGACTATAGATTTTTTTTTTTTTTTTTTTTTTGCTTCCCACATTGGTTGGTTGGCCCTAAACATAGTATTTGATTAATGTCTGAGAGCTCTAATTAGCAATGGCTAATCAGGTCCACATGCACCAGGATATTGATTCCTGCCTCCAGAAAACTAATCTAATTATGCTCCTTATCATTAGCAAATGGTTGGCGTATTAAAATGATGACCCATCCGTATATCGGAAAGGCTACTCCATTATGACAGTTCTGGAATGGAAGCGAGTCTAGAAACTGCCCAACAGTAGTGTTGGGAAAAATATCTCTGATCCCCAAAGGAGAAGAGTCACAAATATTCAGGATGAAGTTTTCCTTTTAACTTTCCCCACAGAGGAAAACTGGCACGAGACTCAAACGTGTCCTTTGGACCGCAGAGGGAAGGAAGTAAAGCAGCCTTTGCTGGCCTCTCTTGGCTTTTGAAACGGTTGTCCACACGCCTGTGTCTGCCTTCCTGCTACCCTCAAAATGCTGGTGTTCGTTCTGCAGTCATTAAAGCATCTTCACTGCTCACCTTGGTGGCTTCCTAATTTTCAGGGACCGTAATAAAAAACATATCCCGAAAGAGGTAATCATATCAGCAAGGCACTAGAAAAATGTACACAGAGTACATACAAGTTACGTGGGATTTTCCCCCCGCCTTTGGTAAAAATTGCAAATTCACATTTTTGGTGGCACTTTTTTTTTTAAATTTTTTTCTTTAACATTTATTTCTTTCTTTAACATTTTCTTTCTTTCTTTAACATTTATTTATTTTTTTAAACATTTTTAACATTTTCTTTCTTTCTTTCTTTAACATTTATTTATTTTTGAGAGAGACAGAGACAGAGTGCAAGCCGGGGAGGGGCAGACTCAGAATCCGAAGCAGGCTCCAGGCTCCGAGCGGTCAACACAGAGCCTGACACAGAACTGAAACTCACTAACCGTGAGATCATGACCTGAGCCGAAGTCGGACGCTTAACCAGCTGAGCCACCCAGGCGTCCCTCGGTGACACTTTTAAATCAAGAGTACCATCTAGTAAAGATGCTCTTCTTTGTCTCTCTAAACGTAGCACTAGTCATTTTTTTTTTTATAATATTGACATCTAAAATGTGATCATTTGGAAATTTTCTCTAGAAAAGCCCATAGGCGCCATCACTCCAGCCACAGTGGAATAATCCTCTGATAGCCGTGTCTGCTTAGTGCCCCCCTGGAGCCAGTATTACATACCGCTGCCTTTGTGCGATCATTCTTATTAGCTATTCCCGTGAGAGCACTTATCACACTGTATTGCCATTATTTGTTTATCCGTCTGTCTCTCCAACGAGGCTGGAAAGTCCTACAGGGCAGCGGCTTTATCTGATTTACTGGTGCAAAAACTGAATGTCTTAGGTGCTTGTCACAAAGTGGTGAGGTCACCTCTCTCTTAATACTGTGGATTACAGCAGGTAGGAGCTGCAACCCACCCCCCACCCCCTTCCGATGTCCCCTGGCCTCTCCAGTTCTCTCAGAGTTTCTCAGGGTGCCCCACGTCCAAGGTGCCCAGTTGAGGTGAATCTGTGAGGTTGCCTCTGTCTCTTTGTCCTGAGGATCTGCACTGAGATCCCGCTGTTGTCTCCCAACAGGTCTAGGACCACCCATTCCCCTTGGGGCAGTGCTGTTACTGTTAGTCCGACATGCAGGTTTGCGACGGTGAGGTCTCCCTTCCCTTGAATGGAAGCCATTATGGTGGAAGTGAAGGGGAAGGGGAATGAAGTTAGAGAGCCAGGTGGCTTGCAGACATGATAAGGAGTTTGACTTTGATTCCAAATGCAGCAGGAGACCTCAAAGAAGGGCACGATTTGCTAAAATTTATTTAAAAGATTACTCTGGTGTTGAATAACTAGCAGAGTGGTTAAGCAGGCATGCCAGTCAGAGGCTGTTGGAACAGCCTTGCGTGATGGCAGCGGAGATGGGCATGGGAAGGAATGGGGGTGCATTGGACATGGAACCAAAAGCAACCTTCTGACCGGCTATGAATGCAGGAGAAAAGGGAAGAATTGAACCTGACTCCCAGTGTTCATTGAGCAGATGAGTGGGCTTATTACAAGAGGAATATCTATGGAAGAAAGGCTTGGGACCCAAATCAAGGGCCATCTTAGAAATTCCGGGTGAGATGACTATTGGCTAGCAAGGGTCCACGTCGAGAAGGCAGTTAGATATGCAAGTTTCAAGTTCAAGGAAAAGTTAAGGGCTGGAGATATAAATTTAAGAGTCATCAAAATAGGGATGGTTGTTCAAGCCCCAGGAGAGGCTGAGGCCACGGAGGCACAGGGTGCAACTCCAGACGAGAAAAAGATCAGCCACCGGGGCCTGAGGTCATTGAACTTGAGGAAGAGGGCCAAAAAAAGTAGTTTGAACAAGAGGATCCAGGGCTGTAGGACGAGAACCAAAAAAGAGGACAGTTTGAGAAGCCAAACGAGGAGAGAATTTCCGGATCGAGGAAGCAGTCAGGTGGAATGTGGAACGCTTGCACAAGAAGACAGAGAAACGTCCACGGTTTCCTTCTTCCGCCAGGCCTGGGGCCACTTCTCAGGCTCTCGTTTCTGTGTTCTACGGCAGTGGGACGAGCCCAACAGGCTAGCACAGGGGAACGCGGTATTCCCACACTGACGCGTTTCCCAAGGCGCGTTTTATTTGGTCTTGAATAACGCGGTGTGCAGGACAGCCACGTCTTAGAACAGCCTGAACTGCCAAAAGTCCATTTCAATAGTGAACCTTCTTTTATCCCCACGTTAGGATCACGCCTGAATGTCCTTCTGTCCTCAAGAGAAACAAAGGCTCGCTGGCGCGGGGTACGACCAGGTCCGCGTAGAGAAAAGGCACATTCCTGCCACTCAGTCTCTAAACGCATAAATAAATAAAGAAAAGAACACCAACAAAAGAAGCAAAGCAACAAAAGCTTTGGCTCAACCGCAGGTAAAAATTTACAATTAGAGGGGCGCCTGGGTGGCTCAGTCGGTTAAGCAGCCGACTTCGGCTCAGGTCACGATCTCGCGGTCCGTGAGTTCGAGCCCCGCGTCGGGCTCTGGGCTGACGGCTCAGAGCCTGGAGCCTGTTTCAGATTCTGTGTCTCCCTCTCTCTCTGCTCCTCCCCTGTTCATGCTCTGTCTCTCTCTGTCTCAAAAATAAATAAACGTTAAAAAAAAAAATTAAAAAAAAAATAAAATAAAATAAAAAAATTTACAATTAGAGAAGGCTTTTTTTCTCGTTCTAAAACACCGCATTGCTGTCATTTCTGAGCGTCCGCTCTGGATAACAGGTGGGTGTTTGCTTTGCCCTTGGGCAATTAAAGGGTCCCCCCAGGTTGTTTATTCCAAACATGGGGGACAATCAGACCCAAACGTGACTGAATTTCGGTCTCTCACTCTTTCGCTGAGATTCAAAATGACCGATTTTGCAGTTTCAAGTCAAGTCATTTCCCCCAGGCCTAGGATAGTGCCCGGTCTCTTACGCGATCAGTGGCTGCTCGTTGCAGGAGTGAACGAACGAGAAGGCCTCGTGACGAAGTGGGATGGAACGCTTGATTTAATGAGAAGATCTGGGTTCTCGGGAAGGTCATTTATACACTCGGCACCTGAACATTCTTAAATGTGCCGCCTGAAAACCCAGGAGTTTTAAAGCGATGTGTTGAAGGAGCAGTTCAATAGGCAAAAATAACAAAACCAAATTCTACTGATTTCTCACATGTGTCAGATGAAGTCAAAGTCAAAGGAGATGCAAATACATAGTCCATAACATATATTAAAATCTTCCTTTGCTCATGCCCCGCAGCTGCCCCAATGTCTCTCTCTCCTTAACATCCTGTCTCAGAGGACTTGTCCTCCACTCGCTTAACTGTAGCTGGCGAGACTTGCCCATCCTCAGCACTTCTGGTTGTGCCTCCCTCCAGGAAGGATTCTGCATTTCTCGGAGGGGAAAGCAAAGGAGAAACTGGGCACAGAGGGTTATCTTTGGGGGTGTGGGAGAGGAGGTAAGTCGTAGACGATTCTCACGTAAGTAGGTTTTGCACCGTCACAGATGCAAAATGGGAAAAATAATTCCTGCTCCCTGGTCTTGTTGGGATGATTAAATGAGATATGACCATGGAGTCGTAAACTCCCCACAGACACCCGCTGTCATTATTCTGTGAGCTGCGTAAGCATCGTTTAGGGCCCTTAGTGCAATTTTTGATCTTATTCTCACGAAAGATTAGTTTTATCTCATAAGGAGCCTGTATCTGCTGTCCTATTTAAAAAGTAAGTTCCAGGGCGCCTGGGTGGCTCAGTCGGTTAAGCGTCCGACTTCTGCCCACGTCCTGATCTCACGGTTCATGGGTTCCAGTCCCCCGTTGGGCTCTGTGCTGACAGCTCAGAGCCTGGAGCCTGCTTCAGATTCTCCCTCTCTCTCTGTCCTTCCCCAGCTCATGCTCTGTCTCTGTCTCTCTCTGAAAAATAGACATTAAACAAACAAACAAACAAACAAATAAATAAATAAAAATAAGTTCCAGGGGCACCTGGGTGGCTCAGACAGTTGAGCGTCCCACTCTTGATCTCAGCTCAGGTCATGATCTCACGCCTTCGTGGGTTCAAGCCCTGTATCCGGCTCTGTGCTGACAGCATGGAGCCTGCTTGAGATTCTCTCTCTCCCTCTTTCTCTGCCCCTCTCCCACTCTTGCTCTCTCTCTCTCTCAAAATAAATAAACTTAAAAAAAAAATAAGTTCCAAAATAAATAAAAAGCAAACTGATAGCCTTACAAAAAAGCCAACACAAGACATATCTGGAAGTGGCTTTAGATGCATTGTTAAGGTTTTCATTGTCAGCCCCAAACATAGCAGTTTAGAGTAGTGAAAGTCTGTGCTTTTGCCGCTCATTTAAAAATAATTTTAGTGTCTATGTGAATTTGTTGAGTATACCCAGTACCTTCGATGAGCTATTTGTTTAAAGGAACCACATTCGAGAATTGTGTCTTAAGTAGAACATCAATGATAAACATCCGGAAATGCTATTCTTTCAATTAAAAAAGTGAGACTTGTGGGTTTTCTGTTTTCTGTGTGTGTTTGTTTTTAAATCATTGATTTCACGAGGATTGTTGATTCTCAGAACAGACAAAATAGAAAATCTTAAAAAAAAAAAAAAACAAGAAAGAAAGAAAATCTGCTCAATTCTGTGTTCGTTCCTTATGGTTGCACCAACATTACCTTAAAGCTTAGTGAGTTAAAACTCACGCATGGTCTTTTGGGTCTTTCTGGCTTGGAGTCCCCTATGAGATGGCAGTCGTGCTGTCAACGGTGGGATCTACCCGTGAAGGCTTGACTGGGGCTGAAGGATCTGTTTCCAAGATGGCTCCCTCACGTGCTGTTGGGAGGAAGCCTCGGGTTCTCACCACGCGGACCTTTCCGTGGGACTGCCTGAGTGTCCTCATGACATGGTGGCGGGCTTCTCCCAGCAAGAGTGATATAAGAGAGAGTAAGGAAAAAGCCACAGTGCCATTTACGTCTTTATCTCGGAAGCCAGGCGCTGTCACTTTGTCGACATTCTATTTGCTGGAAGTAAGTTCGCTCGCACTTAGGGGAAAGAGAATTAGACTCTACTTTCTGAAGGAAGGAGTATCAAAAAACTTTGGGGACATGTGGTAAAAGCAACACAAGTTCTTTGGCAGAAGTTACGTTTGTAAATTATGTTCCGAACAAAACATGAGTCTTTCACAAGCGGGGTAGCTACTTACGTTACTAGATTCTCAGGATACAGAACATAAATCTCTTTATTGGTTATGGGGAAATTGAGTTCAGAAGCCTAAGTAAGCTTCTTCTAGGTATAGAAACATTCAGCATCCAAATCTGGACTTGGATTCGATTTTCTGATATATAATTCCATTGTATATAATTCCAGTGTGGAATTCTAAAAAATGATAGCAAAAACAGGGCTCTTTTGCTATTCTGAACTTAACTTTTCTAACTTTTGGCTACTTACATGATCTCAAACAGCTGGATTTAAATTGGAAACATTTCATGAAAAATTCGGATGTTTCCAAACATAGGAGAAGTAAAAGAGCTATCCAGACCCTTTGGTAAATGCGTAATTCTGCATGCTGCTGAACACTTCCTTCCCCTCCCCAACGTATATTATTCTATATGGGAAGTTTCCAATGTCACCAAATGTTAAATTGGAAATTCGGACCAAGGAAACAAGATCCCATAAATATCAGATGGCAGAGTGAGGTGTGAGACAGGACCAGGATGTAAGTGCTGAGACAAAAGTATTTGTAAAATTATCCCACAACTTCTGTGCCCTACTTCCTGGGTCCTTCACCCAGCTGTGGCTAAGTCAAGGCAGAGCTTACAAGGAGGGTTTTAGAATAAGGCAACCAATCCCCCCAAAGCAAGGAAGGACTTCGGTGGGACCACTCAGGATTCACAAGTGTCTTCTGTAGGCAGAAGGCACAAGGAAATGGTCCCTCGCCCTGGACCGTAAGACTTTACCTAAGAGAACCGGAAAAATCATGGGGATTTCCAGAAGTTTCATCCAGCAACAGTGAAACCATTATCCCACAGCACAGATTTAAAGGGATAGTGAAAAATAAAAAGCAAGAAGCTTTTACGATGAGCTATCCTCCGCACACGCTCCGTGTTTAACATAAAGCTTCACTGAAACATATCACAGGTATCTCCTGCCTTTTAAACAATGAAAGGTGAGTTATGAAGAAAGGATTAAGTAGTTTCAGTGTAATCATTAGTTAATGTAACAATTAATTATTAATACAATAATGCAAGAAACTTGGACTTTGTATACTACAGTGTTTTCAAAGAATATGTATCAATATCCCCAGGGTTTAGGGAGATGTATAGGGGTCTTTACCACTAACTCATAATTCTCATAAAGTTGTTTCTAACTTTCCTGCCTCCTCATGTGGTGGCTCTTTTGTCACTTCTCCCTGTTTTCTGTATGCTTCATTATTTTATCCCCTCTCTTCTTTAATTGATAGCTGGTGGGGAGACAACCTTGCTGGGATTGTGAATTAAAGGCGCTTAGATAGGACCATAGTGTGTCCCCCTCCCCCCCTTTGGTTGCTCACCAAAGTTCTTCAGGGAAAGTTGATGGAGAACTGACTTAGGACAGAAGAGATCTACTTAATCTTGTGATTAGGTAAACCGCAGAGGTATGTCCACACGAGATGATCACTGAGTATTGGCTGACTAAATTTGTTTTTGTTTTTAATGAGACTTTTCTCTACATACATATTTTTCATTCGTTAATTGATCAGGTGTATACTGAGGTGCCTACTCTGTGCCAGATGCTGGGTGTGGATGGCTTAACGCCGGCATGGATTGAGTTATTTAGTCAGCTGATTCTACGCAAGTTCCTGCACTCCGTCCTAAACGTTGTGCTCTGTAACGTAGACCAAGAAATGAATTTTCCATGCCCTTTGAGAATGGCAGGTCTTATATGCCACTTAAACAGATAAGGAAGCAATGGATTTAGCACCAGATGAGGAATGAATTCTAATATCGCAAATGGCAGAGAGTTTGGCCTTCTGAACTCTGTTACAGGTGAGGTGAAGGGTGCTTAAAGCCCGAAGCTGGTGATCAAGTCAATGTGAAAGCCCATCTTCAGTCTATGAAACCCAGTCTTTTCTCGCTCAACTCACGGCGGGAGACGTTACCTCTCTGTGCCGTCACTTCGGCTTGTGTCGTATTGGGTCGATTCTGATGCAACGTGGGTTAAATATTTGGAGAAGCGACTGGACACGCTTACAGCCGAATGGTTTCCCCAGAGCTTGGATGTATCGTTAGCGCCTCTGTGTTGGAGCCTGAAATATTCTTCACCTTCTGCTCTGCTTAATAGAAGAGTTGAGAGACCAGAAATGGAACTGAGGTTTAAGAATGGTTTTCATGCATCGAGCCCTTGGCATGGGTCCCTGGTAGCAAACCTCTGCCCTTCGTATGCCAGGAAGCTGAAGTAAAGGCCTACTGCCAAAGCTAGATGCTTTGGGAGGAGTGATTCTTCCCCACCACTGACTCCTAAACAGCAAGGAGGGACTGAGGCAGGTGAAGGCCCAGGGTGTCCTACCTCTCATAGACTTCGGATTCCCCAGCTGCCATGGCAGAGTGAAGCCACGGGGGAGAAGCAAATTTGCCAAACAAACGGTGGTACATCCAGACAATGGAACATTATTCGGTGTTAAAAAGACATGAGCGCTCAAGCCACGAAAAGATGTGAAGGAGACTTAATTGCACGTTACTAAGTGACAGAAGCCAATCTGAAAAGGCTACGTATGGTAGAATTCCAACTCTACGATATCACGAGAACGGTAAAACTATACAGAAAGTAAAGACATCAGTGGTCTCCTGGGGGTGGGGGGAAGGGATGAACGGGAAGGGAAGGGAAGGGAGCACAGAGGATGTTTAGGGCAGTGCATATATTCTGTATGACACTGGGGTGATGGGTACACGTCATCACACTGGGTCTAAACCCTCAGAAGGAACACCAAGAGTGAGCTGTAATGGAGATTACGGGCATGTGGACTATGGCGATAATGACATGCCAATGGGGGCCCATCCGTTGCGACGGGCGCACCACCCTGGTTGGGGGAGGTTGAGAACGGGCGAGGCTGTGCCTGCGTGCGGGCAGAGGATAGACGAGAGACGCCTGTACCTTCCTCTCAATTTTTCTGTGAACCTAAAATTGCCCCCCCCAAACATAAAGTCTTTAAAAAAGACAAAGGGAGAATCTGCCTGCCCTAATGGCGGCCCTACTCTTAGAAGCGGGGATCCTCCCGAGAGAGTTGTTGGGCTCGAGCCACCGAGGCTGAAACACATTTAGGGTTTGCAGCCAACTTCAGCATTTCCCTCATTGCACATATTGTGTTGGGACAATGGTCTGATCAAATGTTTCCTAATTTCGTTGCGGACTTCCTGTCTAATGAGTCCCTTTCTCCCCTGCTCTAAATAAAGAAGATGCTAAAAACGTGACACACGCTACAGATGGGTCACCCACATCTGGGCTTTTCATTTTAAAAGGCAGTGTGGGGGCGGGGAGGACAGTGAAGCAGGATGTGGCTGGCTTTCTTATGAGAGGGGTGAGTTGGGGGAGGGGCGCAAAGAGACGAGGGGGTGAGACGGAATCATCCACCATTGTTATCGAGTGACAGACGTGTCCACTGGGATTAATTATAGTAATGATCTCGGTCCATAACCGACTCGGGGCTTGAGTGCACCTCTCTATGCCAAGTTCTCCAATTTGGGCACCTGGATGGCACCTATGAAGTTGGCATTTACCAAAGAAACCGTGTGCAGATGGATATTTGCATGTGAAAACCGGGTAATTGTGTGTGTGCGCGCGGGAGCTTCTGTGCACAATTATCAGCCTCTCCTCAAGATGTTGGGAGCAGTGTCTGGTCCTTTGGAAAGCTGGCCCGCAATTTGCTGGTGCAGAGCCGATGGCACGTGCCCAGGTTTCAGAGAAGTAGCTCAGATGAGTTGTTATGTGTGCGTTGGCCGGCGGTGACGTGTCCCGGCACTGTCGCGGAGTGAGGAAGGGCTCAGACGGTGCCATCGAGTGGATCTGCATTAGGACTCCAGCTCCACGACAGCGTTCGCCAGGGCGAGGTGGTGGGAGAGAGGAATTCGTTTGAGGAGCTGCAGGTAACTGCGTCCTCTTGAGCGCTCCGGCTGCCTGCTGTTGTCAGGGAGGTGTCTAGGGAAACTGAGACTTGGAGGAGAGACGTTGAAGCTGTGGCGGAGCAGGGTTTGAACCAGGGCTGTCCTACGGATTGTCCTGAGCTCTGCCATTTGTCCTGAGCTCTGCCGTCTCTCAAGGGCGGGGAAAGAAAGTGGGACCCCAAGAGCAAAGACGTTCACCTGCCCGTCATTCTTCCACGGGAGCATCTCCCTCTTTTGTTCGTGAGCCACAACTGGGGCCTGGGGAGAAGAAATCTCCGAGCCCGGTGCAAAAGGCGTGGGTACAACTTCCGTAGCCAGTGCTGTCTCGGGTCAGCGTTGAGGACGACAAGAGCCGTGAGATGTGCCTTTGGCTGGAGCGCCCCTGTCTTACTCGTTATTTATATGTGTTCTATGCCTTCTTCAAGCTCGGATCAAGGTGCACCTCTTTCCGGAAAGCTGCCCCGTAAGAGAGGGACTAGTCCTGTGCCCATTTCATGGATGAAGAGCTGAGTCACAGAGACAGGAAGTAACAAATCCAAGGTCATAAAGCCCAGTGAGTGCCGCGGTTGAGCACCGGTCACCTGGCTCTCCAAGCCAGTGCTCTTAGCCGTTGCCCCATGCAACTGCTCCATTACCATAATCTCTCTCTCTATATATAAAAGCTCTAAGGGTCCTCGTCATCTTAGAGCCTCTTGTGGTGCTACGTGCTCAGGGTACCCAGTGGTAAATTTTCCACGAAGCAGCAGAGGAGTTTGTTCTGGCCCTGGACGGATCACTTACCAGCCTTGGTTTTAAAGTGCATTTTGATGGTTTTATAACATTCCTAGAGGAATACAGTCGACAACTGGGAGGGACAGTGGACTCTGGCTCCTGTAGCAGTATTTTTGTTTTTTTAAAGCTTATTTATTTTTGACAGAGAGAGAGAGAGAGAGACAGAGCACGAGTGGAGGGAGGGGAAGAGCGAGAGGGAGACACAGGTTCCAGGCTCTGAGCTGCCAGCACAGAGCCCGACGTGGGGCTCAAACTCGCAAACTGCGAGATCGTGACCTGAACCCAAATCAAACGCTGGAGACGCTTGGGGCGTCTGGGTGGCTCAGTGGGTGGAGCGTCTGGGTCTTGATTTCAGCTCAGGTCACGATCTCGCTGTTTGTGCGTTCGAGCCCCGCGTTGGGCGCCGTGCTGACAGCGCAGAGCCTGCTTGGGATTCTCTCTCTCTCTCTCTCTCTCTCTCTCTCTCTCTCTCAAAACAAATGAAAACACTTAAGAAAAAAAGAGTTGGACGCTTAACCAGCTGAGCCACCCAGGCCCCCCTCTTGTAGCAGTTTCAAGCCACCAGCTGGCTTCCGACAACCTGCCACCCAGAGGCAGTTCGCCTCAGAGGAGCGACGAGACTCAAGCGAAAGTGGCGTTACTCGTGCTGAGGTGTGACAGACCACGCGTTCCGTGGCCGGTGGGGGTGGGGTGTCATGCTGTATTTTCTGTGAGAGGCCCAGGGTTTCTCCTGAAATCCTCCTCAGCCCTCCACAGTCTCTCTCCCCCCGCTCCGCACAGCCTCCGGGAAATCAACTCACTTTCCTTTCCTTCAGAAGCTGCCACCGTGCCTCGGGGTGTGGCCCCCCTCAAAACTCTCCAGAGACAAACACGAAGGACCTTTTCTGTTTTCAGGCTTTTAGTGCTGGTCACAAAGGGAGAACAGAACGCGAGGAAAGTAACGAAGATGAAAAAGTGGCAAACGGTTGTGCGTCTTACGAAGTCCTTGTTGCCTTGATGCCTTGGATATGGTTTCAAGCTCTCTCGGGGATCGTGAAAGGGAGCCCCGAAGGTGGTTTGGCTTTTTCTGGCGATGAGGCGCACGGAATCGTCCCACCGTGTCCCGATTCTACTTTGGCCTTGTTACAGGGATCATTTCTTTCACACGATTCATTCCCAGCCTGACCACGTAGCCTCTGCCTTGGTTTCCTGTAGATATTTGACTTTTCAGAAGACCTCTAGAGTGAGTTGTGATGACTGCTTTAATTGACTGTTGCCTCTCTCGGTATTTTCCTGTGTTCACCTAAAGCCCCACGGGTAGGAACTGACCCTCTGCTCTCCTTCTGCCTCTCCACCTTTTGAGGGCTCATAGCCCAGGGCCTAGCCTGTTGTCTACACAAGCCACGTAGAAATAGTTTATAGCTCGACTTGGGGCTTTCGCATCACAAGGCGCTTCATTCTCCAGTGATAAATTTATACAATTTATCTTCATCATTGACCGGGGATCTTTAGGGAGATTTTGTTTTGTATTTTTGTATTTAAAAACCATCTAGTAGATGCTAGCAAATACAGGAATAGGTGAGTGGGTTGAGCCAGCCTCACAGGGTGGGGAATATCCACTTGGAAGCGGCTTAATACGACCTGCTGTCTTGAATAATGAAATAAGGAAGTCCTGGAGTCAGGGAGACCTGCGTATGGGTGTGGCTGTGCAGGAAGAGGGCATCCAAACGTTCTTATTGTACTTCTATAGTTCGATGCGCTTTGAGGATCTGGTGCCAGAAAACCAGAAAGACACGGCTGGGAAGAGACAAAAAAAGAGGAAAGGAGGGTCGGAGGATCAGGAAAAGGGGCAGCCAGATCTGAGAGGCAAGGTCAAGGGACCACGCATCACACATGGGTTGGGAACGACAGACTTTAATGAGGCAAGAGAGAGGGAAACATGATTAAAGTATGGCCAGACACCGAAAGCATGGCAAGTGGAAGCCAAGAGCTTTGTGAAGCAAATAAGAATGTCAACCCCAAGGTTTGCTCTGCCTGCAGGATGGATGGCCTTTTCCTGTTCGGTCTGCATGTCTCAGGCAGCTGTAAGTGACGAGGCCACCCGACAGAAGAAGGAAGTCCCCGGAACCTCAGCTCAGGAAGGCTTCTATGCCACGGGGTAGAGTGTTGCTGGCACTGACCAGCAGACCAACGTGAGCTTCTCCCGGGAGAAGCGGTCCTGACAAGACACAAGATTTAGAGCAGATTATGATAATAATTGCCATCATTTTGGCAATCATGGAGGTTTGCACATGTAAGGCACTAAAAATCTTCTGGTGCTGGTGATTCATTTTAATGGGAATTTGGCACCGATTCAGAAGACAGTGCCTCTGGGCATTTAGCAGGCAATCCCAGGAATGTGATTGCAACAATTTAAAATACTTGCCCAGTAAGAAACAAAACAAAACAAACTAACGACAACAACGACAATACGTGCCCACTCTAAAATCGACAATACGTGCCCACTCTAAAATGATACGTTGAGACGCTAGGAAATGGAAGAATAACTGTTATAATTACAATCATAATGATGTTAATTATTTTGATTTGAATGTGAATTTCTGATAGTGATCTGTTCCACGCAGGGTCTTTAGCCAAGGAAATGCACGTACATCATCTATTGTGCAGATAAGGTAGTCATGCAGTAGTCCAAGAGCCACTTTGTAGATTTGTCATTAGTTACATTAGATGCCCAATAAGGGTCTGTAAAGCCATTAAGTATTTCTCCAGTGCCCTTATCCTTAAAATAGCCCAGAGGTTAAGTTGTTCACTTCTCCCTTCTGGGGATCAACATCTTCCCCAGGGTCCTGGAGGGATCCTGACGCTGGCTCACATCTCCTGGTCCCCTTCATGGCCAGAGTCCTTTATGTTGACCCGGAGGCCTCATCTCTTACTTCAAGCTCCAGATTCGTCTCCGTGTGGCTATGGGTCTCTGAGGTCTCATTACCTGATTTGGACGGCTTGTCCAGCACCGAGCGGCTGTCAGACTCTGCTCCCTGAGTATTTCCACCTACGACCTCTGGCTGTTCGTCTCCAATACTCCCTCTTACTACCCTTCTTGCTGAATCCGAGAGCTGAGGGCTTACTCCTCTCTGAACAAGGCGGCCTTACATTGGATCTTATGGGGAGGTCTTTGGGAGTTGCTTTTCAAGAAAATCTGTTTTAGAAAAGCCTGGCACGTATATAGTTGAACATTCAAATCCAACTCTTACCGTTGTTGTTAAGACGCAACCCCACTCTCCAGTCTCAATTCTTGATATCCCAGTCCAAATACTTCTCACTTTTTCAGATGTTTCGTCCCTATTTCAAGTAATGTTATGATTTTTAGTTTTCCATGCTCTCTCTTGATCCACTTCTATGAAAAATAAGCATTTAGCTTCTTGCTTTCCCCTCCCTACACATACTCTCTCTCTCTCTCTCTTTCCCTCCCTCTTCTTCTCATCCTCTTAATTATGTATCAGATATCTACTACTGCAAAACCAATTACTGTAGAAGTTAGCGCCATAATGTAATAAGCATTCATTACCTCACAGTTTTTGTGAGCCAGGAATTTGGGGGTTCTGAAGCTGAAGGATCTTGATTTCAAGGCCATTCACATGGATGGCCAGTGGGTGTTGGTTGTGGGCCAGAGGCCTCAGGTCTTCCCCATTTTGGCCTTTCTACAGGATGCCCGAGTGTCCTCGTGACACAATTGGGGTATCTGGTGCCTCGCTCCTTCCTTGTTGACCTGTGAGTGCACGGCGGCCATAGCTTCTGTGAGGGGGCTGTCTCCTAGAGCTACAGCTGTCTTTCCATGTTCAGGAAATATGGCCTCCTTTCGTGCCTTCAGCACTTAGCATTGTAACAGCTCCCTGCTCCCGCCGGCCTTAGGGTACTTCATCGTTTCCGGCCGAATTCCCTTAACCCTGGCCATATTTCTGTAAATAGTTAAACTCTTCTCAGTTTGAGTGAGCCCTCTTGTTTCCTGCCCACACTGACTGCCACAGAAGTAAGTTTTTGATCCCTCGTATATCTCAAAATGTCTTTATTCTACCCCCCTTGGGTATAAAATTTTAGGTTGAAAATAATTTTTTCCTTAGGACTTGAGAGATGTTCTGCCTTACAGCTTTCAGTATCACTTTTGATAACACAAGTGAGATCCCGATACCCAATCCTTTGTATGTGACTTGCGTTTGCTCTCAGAAACCTTTGGGAGTCTCCTCTTTATCTCCAGTGTTCAAAAGTTTCATGATGATATGCCTTGATATATGTTTTATTTCATTCATACTGCTGTACACTCAGAGGCTCTTTTCAGTCTGGAAAGTTCTGGGAAATCCATTACTTCTTTGATAACTTTCTCCCTCCCCTTTTGCTCAGTTCTCTTTTCCTGGGACTCCTTTGAGTTGAAAGATGACTTTCATGGACAGATATGTTATCTTCAGTTTTCTCTCCTTTTTTCAACTTTCTTTTTTTTTTTTTTTTTTTTTTTTTTTTTTTTTTTGGCTTTCCAAGAGACTTTACCATCTAATCCATTTAGTTTTTTATTTGCCTATCATATTTTATTCGTTCCTATTTTTCTTTCACGGGTGCAACCTCCTGAATATTATCCCCTTTTGTCTCCCATAATTGAGGCTTTCCTCCGATATTTGGTTATTCAGATTTGCCGTCTTCCGTTTAAGAGTGAGACGCCAGCTTTCTGGTAGGCGCTCTGTGTACATGAATGGAGCTTGTTAGCTGTTGGGAGCCACTCTGGGTGATCAATGGACAGCAGTCTCTGTAGGTTTGTCTCTCAGTCTGGTTGGTCTCCTCGGGAGAGGGACTCTCTCATCCAGGGCTGTCCCACGAAAACGTTCAGTATCAGCGCTGTCCAATATGGTAGCCACCGAACGGCTATTCGGTATTAGCAATGTGGCTAGTACAGCCGACAAAGTTAAATTTTAACTTTGTTTAATTTCGCTTAATTAGAACCCGGTCACTTACGGCTAGTGGCCACCATACTGCACAGCTCCAGCCTAATGGGCTACGTTGGCCGCCAACCTCCTACCAGCTACGGTGGAGGAAAAGTTGGGGAACCCCATTATTCAGGGTGCAGACTCACCTCAATTTCCCCTTTGCGTAAGCTCTCCCTCTGCCTCCAGCTGTTTGGAGCCCAAGGTCTACCTTGCTGAACTTCTCTAAATGTCTAGTCTTCTGAGGCAAGTGGGGGGAGGGACAATCATCTGACCGCATGACACAGAAGACAGACTTTGGGGATCCAGATGCTACTCACACATCTCCCAACTCGTCCTCCTGTTTTCCTTGCCTTCTGAGGGCCCCGTAACACAAACATCTGGGTTTCCAGGATTCCTTAGGGAAAACGGCTAGTTTCTGTGGCTTTCTCGGCTGCAGGTCTGTTTCAGCTTTCTCTGATCTGCTAAGTCAGCTGCGATTGACCTTCCAGCTCTCAGTTCTTGCTGTCGTCTCCTCTCCAGGTCTCCTTGGCCATGTGGGTTGGAGTCACTTCTTTTTTTCTTGCCTGTGTTTTAGTGGGGTCTCTGCAGGCAGAGGAGAGGAATGGGTGTGTCAGCACCTCCACGCCGGCAGCTGATTACTTGGTTTCCACACTTACTTGGTCTCGCTCTTCTGCCAAAGTCATGGCTTTATTTATTTTCCCTACAGATGTTTTTGTGATGTTCTAAAATGGAAGCCATTGTTCTAGTTGCCATTACGTTATGTATTTTAGCGATAGTGGGATGTCCTGTGAAAAGAGGTGGCCAGAATTAGTTGTTCTGTTTTTATGGCACTTTCTTCGGACTTCATCTGGTGGCCTTAGCAGGACAGGCTTGGGTGTTTAACGGGAACATCTTCGTCTCACTTGTCTGCTCACACAAGTGAAACCAGGGTTATAAAAATACCCTTCCTGGCTGCAGAAAGCTGAATTGCTTCCAGGATTCTCTTCTCAGATTTTTTTTTTTTCTCTTAGAATCCCTAAGGGTGTTCACGTGTGTCCAGAAATCAGCTCTGGTCATTTATGAATCCATGGCCGGCCAAGCCAGGACCACACAATAGCTCCGAGCTGGAAATTTCCACTACGGTGTCATTCTGCATTTAGAAACTTTCTCCCACTGCTGGTGCAGCTGGAGATAGCATTGTTGGTGAAAACGGGCTCTCCCTCTCCGAAAGACAGAGGAACAGGCGCATCTCCTCTACGCCAAGTATCGGTCACATCTGGGAGGTGAAAGATAAGTGCCAGTATTGGAGTACTTGGGGCCGGAGGTTCTCAGACCTACCTGTGTTACACCTCACCTCTGACTCTGGTGTGGTTGAGCTCTGACTTCCCGCTCAAGCCCTAACAGACCTGCAGAGACTCCCAGCATGCAGTGACCCGCCCCCAGCGGCTCTCAGTAGATCTCTGCTAATCTGTCCAGACGACATCTCCACTGTAAGGGAGAGAATACTCCCTCTGCCAACTCTGGATTATTTCGGCAGGAGTTTCATAGTAACAGCGCCTGGACCCAATGTTATCTGGCTGTAGCAGCTCGCATTTCTGCCTCCAGCCCATCGTCCGCCGTCTTCTCTGCTTCTCTGACTCTCTACTCTGAGTTCCCTCTCAGGGACCCACTACTCTCTCTTTCTACCCAGCCTCCAGCTGGGAATACTACTGCTCGTCACACATACGCCTATATTCCCGAAACCCCAGGGATCTTATGATTCAATCCATTTTTTTCTTCCATGAATCTCTTGAGTAGCGTCCATGTGGATGTCTAAGAGTGAATGGGTACAGGGGAGAATCATGCCCCCTCAGCCACTCTGCCCCAACTCCACTGGCTAGCCATACCCCACAGGCAAGTCCGGCCGAATAGATAAAGGATAATTTTGTCTAAGGCAGTGGTCTTCAAAGTGAGCTTCCCGAGAGGGCACGGGGATAAAAAAAAAAATAGAATTTCTATTTTACTTGAGTTTATTTTGTTGAGGTGTAATTGACGTACAACATTATATTAGCTTCCGGCGTGCCACATAATGGTTCAGTATTTGTGTACCATGCAAATTGGGCACCATCCATAAGTCTGCTTAACACGGGTCACCATACATAGTCTTTTTTTCTTATGATGAGAACTTCTAAGATTTATTCTCTTAGCCACTGTTAAATATGCAATACGGTATTACTATGAACCCTAGGCGCTGTGCTGAACATTTCTATTTTTTAATCTCACACCTAAACATTTTTTTTTTGCATGCCTGTTTCACACACGTGTATAAATGTTATAGTCCACGGTCAAACATTTTTTTTCCTCGTGTGGTACAGCCTTTTTAAAGTAGGCAAACCAATATTGTCCACATATGTGCCTGGAGGCCCCAGAGGCCCCAGATACCTCGCCATGTTCGTATATTTAATACTTTGCACGTGAAGGGTTACCGGGGTACAGCTTTGCTGTGGGCACTAAGCCTGTTCACCCTTTTTAATTCATCAATAGGGTGACCAAACTCTTTGGATTTCAACTTTCAGGAAACGCACACCATCTTTGCCTACCACGACTTTTAGGTCCAGACGACAGCACTGACTTTGAAAGCATAGCACATTTGAACTCATGTTATTAATATTGTTATTACCTACATCTTGTTGCCCACGCTGAGATCAGTGTTCAGTGTTTTCTTTTTTTTTCTTTCCAGCTTGTGAAACAACTGTTTCCTTTACGTTTCTTTACAATTGCTGTGTGGTCGATCGCTTTCAGCTGCAAAAAAGCCTAGACGTTTATGGGCTCCTCTTTGAAGTGGAGCTTGAAAAATTTGAGAAAGCCCTTACAGACGAATCCATTCATCACAGCAAACTGAACTGTATTTATCCATATCAAGGCCCACTTATGCTGGTGGGGGTTGCCGACCGGACTTTGGCCTGAGTGTCAGTATCACTGTGGTAAGAGGATGTGTGAACAGGGAATGGGGAGGGTTTGACTTTGCTAGCTGCGCAGTATCTTCAGGTCGATGACTTAGGTGCCATCGAAGGCTAAGTTCACTGTTTGCGTGGTCTAAAAGCGGGCGTTTCATTCCTTGGGCCTCCGCGACGGCCCCCAAGGACCCACACCTCCTGGTACTTATACTCGGTGAGTCCGCTTTCGCACCGGACGGAGGCGATCTGTGTGACCAAGAGAATATGGCAAAAGTGATGGTGTGTTACTTCCAAGGTCAGGTTTTAAAAGACACCGTGGCTTGTGTCTTGTTTGCTTTCCTCGTTCTTTGTTGGACCATCCACTCTAGGGGAACCAAGCGGCTATGTCGTAAGCAGCCTTGTGCAAGAAACTGTGCTTGATACGTATAGGATGTAGGGAGGTAAGATATATCCCCTGCTTTTGAAATAATTTCGTCTTGTAAGGGAAGTGAAAGGGCCTCAAGCAAGTTCAGTGCAACTGTACTAGGTACAACAGAAGTAGAATGGACAGGGGCGCCTGGGTGGCTCAGTCGGTTAAGCATCCGACTTTGGCTCAGGTCATGATCTCACAGTTCGTGGGTTTGAGACCCGCATGGTGCTCTGTGCTGACAGCTGAGAGCCTGGAGCCTGTTTCAGATTCTGTGTCTCCCTCTCTCTCTGCCCCTCCCCCACTCATGCTCTGTCTCTCTCCATCTCTCAAAAATGAAGAAACGTTAAAAAAAATTTAAAAAAAGAAGTAGAATGGACAAACCTTCCATGGAGTCTCAAGGAGGCCATCTTTGGTTCAGCTTTGGTTAACTAAAGAATTGCCTTTGGAACTGGAGAAGAACAACTAGAAAAAATGGGTTCCTGGAGACAAACAGGAAATGAAGGGGGAAGGATCCTTTCAGAAAGACAACTGGGTATGTAAAAGCAGGGAGTTGGGTTCAATTAGAGCGTACTGGAACAGAAAAGAATTTATTGGACCTTCCCTCGTTGATCCCACTGTAAAGGTCAAAGATGGCTGAGAGAAAATGTCTGTCTCTAAAATCATACACCTTCCCAAGACTTGAAACTGTGAGATCACTTGAAACTCTTATGTTGACACTATTAAATACGGCAGCCACTCTCATAATGCAGCTGGTCCAAACTAGCTGATGACTTAACCAAAAAAAAAAGGCAAACTATCTCATTAATAACTTTGTACACCGATTACATGTTGAAAGGATATTTTTGATGTACTGGGTTAAATGGAAAACACCATTAAAGGTGATTTCACGTGTTTCTTTTAAGAAAGGGGCTGCTACATTTCAAATTCTGTCCATGTGGCTTGCCTCGTCTCCCTCTTGGACGGGCTGGTTTGGAGGCTGCTTCTGTACTAGCCCGAGAGCGCCTCTGTCGCCAGCACTGCGGGTGATGAAGAAGTGTTGGGGTCAAGAGGTGCTGAGGACACCACGGACATGTGCTTTGTGCTACACTCTGTGCTGTGAGTGTCTAACCTGGGGCCTGGAGAAACTTAGCTGGAGGAGAGGTGGTGCATGAGTTTGGAATCCAAGGAAGGGTTGTGTGTGTCCCAGGCCACTTGTGGTGTGGACCGACATTCTCGGAGAATAGTGTGTGTCAGTGATTTAATTGTACCCTCTCCCCCATCTGAACCTCTTTGGTTCAGAATTCTCTGGGTCATCTGCTTCACGTTTGCTTCTAATATTGTGGCGTAGACGGAGGGGGCGGGGATCGTGCTAAGAGAAAGGCAAGGGGTGTACATCCTTGGCAATAGAGAAAAGTTCTACCTTCTCTAGAAGGGTTGAGTCTGGTTCTGGATGTAGCCCATTAGCTCTGCTGGAGGGTCTGAGATTCCACTGTGTCTCTATCTCTCCACATGATTTGGGGTCTTTGGGGGTAACTCTGGGGGTAAGCCGTAAAGACATGTTTAGCTTTGTGAGTTGCGAGACACCAGAATTGGGTTTTATCGGGCCGGAAGAGACAACAGCAGCCTTCTAGGCCTGGAGATTCTACCCGTTGGCCCATAACCTCCGGGGGCTGACAAGGTCAACTGTTGGAGGCATTCAGATCCTTGACCATGTGCTGCAATGGGGCATTGATTCTGTTCCCATCTTTGGCACGGACTGCCGTGTGATCTTGCCAAAACATCTCTCTGTGTCTTTATATCCTTATTGGTTAACCCGTTTCCCGGTCTGAATAGCCAGAGTGCCCTGTAGATTTACTTCAGAACGTTTTTTAAAGTGCAGCGTCAATAAGAACATTGTGCTTTTTCAGGTCGAGAGCACTCTGAAAGAGAATAATTGAGTGGATTCCAGGACCTCTCTGTGGAACTGAAATATTAATAGGGGAGGTCATTGCCCAACGATGGGAGTGTTACCGGGGATGGCACTGAACCTTGCGTCACAGGATCTCTCCTGCCCCCTCCAGGGGACTCCAGACAGTTAAAGAATACATGGTCTGAAGCAGGTCCACGCTGCAGACCCGGGTGGGCTATTTCTCCTTAATGCGAAGACATTACATCGAGTCTTAGGGAACAGCTGTTGTAGTCCGTTAGGGCTAATAGGGTACCATAGGTTGGGTGCCTTAAAGAACAGACATTTATATTCTTACAGTTCAGGAGGGTCCAAGGCCAAGACCAAGATGTTGGCAGGGCTGGTTCCTTCCGAGGGCAGTGAGGGAGACGGTGCTATGCCTCCCTCCTGCTTCGGGTGGTCTGCTGGTGTTTCTCGACTTGTAGACATACTGCCCTAATCTACGCCTTCCTCTTCATGTGGTGTTCTCCCCGTGTGCACGTGTCCATGCCCAAATTTCTCCTCTCTTATAAAGACGCTGCCATTCCTACTGGACTAGGACCCCACCCCAATGACTTCATTTTAACTCCGTTACCTCTGAAAAGATCCTCTTGTCCAACAAAGTCATCTTCTGAGGTACCGGGGGTGACCACTTCACAACCTAAATTGGGGGGGGGGGCCGGGGAGGAGGCATATAAACTAGCCCATAACAAGCTCTATTCGAGCAAGTGTGGATATGTGTTGCCTTCAGTTAGTTTTACGTACGGGCAGCAGGTCTGATTTCCTTCCCTTTGTTGAGGGATAAATGTAAACCCATCTTCCTTTTCTATAACTGGGACCGTTTGCGTGCTCTCAAGGGTCCCCTCCGCTCTGGAGCCCGGGTCCTTAGGCACATCCCACTCCGGTCCCGTCACGTTTCATGCGTTATAATGGCCACATTTGGTTATTGTGAGTCTGACCCATTCTTCCCCGGGTGAGGGGATTTGCTTCTGGTGGTACGGTACATACCCTACAGGAGTCTCCAAAATATACAACTAAACTATTGATTACAGGAAGAAACATCTTTTTCAATGGGCCACCTACCTGGCTGGAAAAAAAAGCCAGAAATCACCAGAGTCTTCTTTTTATTATTTTTTTTAATGTTTATTTATTTTTGAGACAGAGAGAGGCAGAACACGAGCAGGGGAGGGGCAGAGAGAGAAGGAGACACAGAATCCGAAGCAGCCTCCGGGCCCTGAGCGGTCAGCACAGAGCCCGACGCGGGGCTCAAACTCACAAACCGCGAGATCGTGACCTGAGCTGCGGTCGGACGCTCAACTGACTGAGCCACCCAAGCGCCCCCAGAGCCTTCTTTTTAAATAAACTTTGGATTTGGGAAGAATGATGGATTTACAGAGAAGTCACCAAGATGGCACACAGGTTATCATCTTATACCATTCTGGTACATTTGCCAGAACCTTCCTATTAGCTTAAACTGCAGACTTCGCACAGAGTTCACCGGTTTTCCTCGTCTCAGAATCCAGGCCAGTGCACCACCGTGCATTTACCTGTCACGTTGCGTGAGTCTCCTCCTGTATTTCGTGACCTTGACGGTTTTGAAAAGTGCAGGTCAGGTATTTTGCAGAATGTCTTTCATTTGGGCCTGGCCTGATGATTATCCCAAGGTTATAGAGTTTGGAACAAAAAGAAGGGATGCTATAAAAATCCGTGAGTTGCCAAATATCCCCAGGACTTACTGCCAAACCATAATGGCTTGAGATACTGAGCGTTAGTTTTTCTGGCCTCACAGGGTGTACGCGACAGGATGTAAAACCTAGGGCTTTCTCAAGGTGAGGAATAAAACAGGAAGGCGCTGTCTACCCCTCGGTCTCCATCTCCCACCCCCACATGTTAAGTTGGGAGTCCGAGGAACTACATGGTCCCTGTGAGATTAAAGAGAAATAAACTCCACCACCAGAAAGGGACTGTTAGAAATTTGTCCATCAAAGAGCTCCCCATGAGAACGTATAACCCTACGCCAACTCTCATACATGTTTTCAGTCTGAATTTGGTGGGCTGACCAAATCTCGCACATGTAAAAATCTAATCTGAAAAACATCCTGAGTTGGAATCACACGAGGTACACTTAGGGTCATATTTCATATATTTTAACATATTAGTAGATAGATGGTCTAGAAATGAAAAATAATCGTTGGAATTGAAGAAAGTCAATGATGAAGGAGGCTGAAGAAACGGAGAAATCGTGAACCGGAAGATTGACCTAAACAAACCATTCAGTCTGTGGTCCTACGAGACAAAGAGTCAGAAAATGTGAGAGAAAGGTTAAGAGAAAGCAAGAGTGGAATGAAGAACTCTGTCCTTGCTGCCCAACAGAGCCTTCTCCAGTGACGGAAATGTCCCTAAAGAGTCACGTGTGGCTAGTGACTACGGGGCATCACAGGGTTAAACTTCTGTCGAACCAGTGTTCTAGAAGGAGACCATTAGACTCCGGAAGAGCAGTATCCAGAGCGATCACGGCTGAGACTTTTCCAGAGTTATTGGAATCTAAGCAAGATGAAAAGGAATACACAGCCACCGGCAAAGCTCAGAATACCAAATAGGATAGAGGGGATCTTTCCAAAGTAGCCAGTGAGCAAAACCAGGTGACGTCTCATCAGCACTGGTGGCAATTCCGGGACAAAGGAACAATGTCTTCAGGGTTCTCAGGGAAAACGTATCAGTTTGCCATACTGCATCCTGCAAAACTAGCTTTTATGAATAAGGGTACAACAACCACATTTATAGACAAACCATATCGGGCAGAGTTTACCACAGAAAGACTGCCATCAAAGCCAATTCTGAAAGATTGTGTTAGACAGAAGGAAAGTGGTTCCAGGTGAAAGGTCTGAGATACAGATAGGAATGATGAGAGCACAGACGTAAGCAAACCTAAATAAAAGACTTTAGAACAATAAACATAAGGCCTGGTTTGTGCGGAAAACTAAGTCAGAGAATCCACAATATTACAGACAAACAGCATGTAAGAGGGGAGAGGCTCGATCATGGTTGTATAAGGTCTTTGTCCTGTTTAAGAGGAAGAGGGAGCACGGGAGGCTAGGCCAAAACCTTTAGCTTTCAAACAACTAGAGGCTAACAGTGGGACAGAAAAAAGAAAAGAAATAACCCAACCAGAAGGAGGGATATAGAAGGTCTGAAAGGCACAATTAGTGACCTTGATCAGACAGGCCTGCATAGAGCATGGCACCCCGCTGTAGGAGAAAATACCTTATTTTCAAAACACATGAAATATTAATGCAGACTGCTCAACTGCCAGGGCCATCAAACTGGATTTCAAAAGATTATGTTCGCCCATATTGGGGTTTCATACGACAAATAAATTAAGTTAGAAATAATATATTAAACACAATGTAGGAAAACCACACTCATTGGGAAATTAAAGACATACAGTACATGTAACATGCACACAGGCGTCCAAATAACTTATGGCTCAAAAAAGAAATCCTAATGAGAATTTAAACATACTTGGAACTAAAAAAAAAAACAAAAACAAAAACCTAGTACTTGAATAATTAATATATTAGAAATCAAAACTTGGGAACGCAGTTAAACCCATTAGAAAGTTAATGCTTACATTAGAAAAGGAGGAAGGATCGGGGTGCGTGGGTGGCTCAGTCAGTTGAGTGTCTGACTTCAGTTCAGGTCATGATCTCACAGTTTGTGAGTTCAAGCCCCGCATCGGGCTCTGTGCTGACCGCTCAGAGCCTGAAGCCTGCTTCTGATTCTGGGTGTGTGTGTGTGTCTCTCTCTGCACCACCCTCTCTCAAAAATAAATAAACATTACAAAAAAAAAAAGAAAGAAAAGAAAAGAAGGAAGGATCAAAATTATTGAGAGAAACCGTAAACTTAAGGAGTATGAGAAAGAACAGCAGAATGGAAACCCCAGAAATGTGGGAGGAAACGAACAGATACTGATCAGTAGAACACGGTCCGGTTATGACTCTTACTCATTCATTGATGTGGGGATTATTTACTGAGCACCTAATCTGTACTAAGAAGACAAAGTGCCTAACCTTCCAGCTTCTTTTTAATGGGGTAGCAGACAGTGCATAAGAAAACGAATGAATGAATGAATGAATGAACGAACGCTGATGATTTCAAGAGGTGAGAAGCACATCGACGCAGAAGAACATACAGCAGAGAAAAGGCATGGAGGGTGGGGCGAGGTGGCGGGTTGGTGGTGGCTATTTTAGACTTCAGCGTTTCTTCCAAGGACAGGAACCCATGCAGCCATTAGGAAATGGAAAAAGCCCACATCCTAAATAATAGAGTGATAATGGGCTCCCAGCCTGATGGCTTCTGCATGTGGCCATTTGTGGCGGGGCCAGGGCTGTGGGTAGGGAGGCTTCCAATACGGACACAAGATAAAGCAGGTGGATAATTGCCCCCCAGGACTGAGACTCCAGAAACTCTGAGCCCTTTGCCTGATTCTCTCCTGACCGTTGGACTCATGTCCTCGGGTTGCCCCTGCTGGTCCTGCCTTCCTGGCGGCCCCTCCAGTCTTTTTTTTTGGAAGCTCTCCATGCTCAGACCATTGTCCTCTTACCCACCTCTATCAGGCTTTGTCCTGCTTTTCCAGGAGCCTGGCGGGATGGCCAGAACAGGAGGCGGCGTGTCACAGCCGGCTCTAAGCCCAGCTGTGTGACGTCGGCTAAGTCGGTCTCTGGGCCTCTGCTTCTTCATCGGTGAAATAGGAAGGTCAGCCCATGACCTCTCGGAGTCCTTCCGGGGCTCTGATCCCACAATCCTGGGAAATTAATTGGTGCTAAGGAATACCTAACAATGCAGCCCGTGGGAAAAATGTGTACCCCTCCCAGGGCGCATTTACACCGTAACAGTGCTTTTCGGCACCTTGGCCCCCCCCCCCCCCCCCCCCCCATAGAGTTCTATCAGGCATAGTGAGGGACATGGATGGGGGAAGGGTCATGCTATCACTTGAGAACCCAGCGGCCTCCCAGAGAGCGAAGAAGCCAAAGTTTACCGGCAATCGAGGATCAGCCAAAGTTCCTTACGGAAGGTGGCATTTGAGGAGGGGTTTGAAGGACACGTAGGAGTTCGGTAGGTAGGGAAAGACCTTTCAGGATAAGGGAGCGCTGTGAGCATCGTCAAGGGGGTAGGGAAGCGGATGGCCTACGTGCCCTGTCACACTCTCCCTGGGCAGGAGCAGGCAGCAGGTGGGTGCAAAAGCGTAAAGAGTTACTTGTCGAGAGAGCGTGTAAGGAAGCAACAGCAACCTCTACTCTCCTGCCGGGGGCGGCTATGGGCCTCACATACCTTCGCATTTCAATCCTCAGACCAGCTCTATGAGGTTGGGCACTACCATAACCCCGTTTTACAGATGATGACACCGAGGTCGGAGGGGAACTCCGCGGTGAGAAAGCTGGAGCCGGGAGGCAGGTCCGGCGGGCCGGGAACCGACATCAGGCGCCTAGAGAATTCAACAGAGCCCGGGGGGGGGGGGGGGTCGGGGTGCAAAAGAGCTGAAGGTGTGAGCTGGGCACTCGGGCGGTGGGAATGAGGGAGTCAGCAGACGGGAAGAAATGCTGGTCTGGGCACAACTGGACCAGAGAAGGCTTGAGTCGGCCGACTTTGGTGGTTTCGTGCCTCTTTGGAGTGGAAATGTTCATAATGAAAGTTCTGCGTGACGGATGATAACGGCTCTGGAGGGAATCATGAGGCAAGACGAATGTGTGCTCTGCATTGTCCCGAATGCGGTCGCTGCGGAGAGCAGAGTGGCGCAAGGCCCGTCGTTCTGTCCCTCGGGGAGGCAGCGCATGGCATGTGCCGTGGGGGCTGGGCCGCCGCCCTGTCGGAGCCCCAGCTCACACGCACCTTAATTCGCAGCATCCGCTGACTTCATGGTGTATATCCCACCACCCCTCCCACCCCCCGACCCCGGGGGGCTGATTTCAAGGACCCAAACGTGATGTCACTGCACGCGGGGCTGGGAGGAGACGAGGACGGTCACACGAGAGTCCCTGCGCGCAGGTCCCGGCGCCCCCCTCTCCCAGGTATGTGTCTCGCCTGGGGACGAGATGCTAGGAGGGTGGGGTGTCCGATGCATTCGTTCTTCGCCCCTGGTATCCGACAGGTTGGGCCTCTTTTCTTTCGTGGGAGAATCTCCCACGGGTGCGAAAGGAAAGAAGGTGCGAGGCTGCAAGAGTGAGAACCCGCGCGGGGCCCATCTCCCAGGCTACGCGCGAGTTGCCGGCGAAATGAATGGGAAAAGTTTGTAAATGAACCTGTGCAGCTCCGAGAGGCTCGCCCTCGCCCTCAAGGCCGGCTTGTGCCAAACCCGGGGTTTCCATCCGGGGGTTACGGACGTGCCTCCGGAAATTTGGAGGAAGCTGCACCGCACGGTGGTCAAGAGCATAGGCCGGGAGAGAAGGCCAAGGTCTACTGCTTATTAGCTGTGTGACCTCAGACAGTGTCTTCACCACTCTCTGCCTCCATTTCCTCATCTGTAAAATGGGGGTGAGGTGCTCACTTCACAGGGCTGTTGTGAGGGTTAAACTGTTATATGTAGAGCCTTCGGAGAGCGTCAACGGCGTGCTTATCACCATCACCAGCATCGGTAACTATTACTCTCATTTGCTAGTTTTCTCCTTTCCATGCAGACGGTAGCTATAATTAACATGCACACGTTACAGTTTCTTTTCATGTTTGTGTGCCTTAAAAAAAAAAAGCCAAAAAAAGAAAAAAAAAACCAACCCAGGTTTAAAGTGGCTTCTCGAGTTGCATATTCCTTGCGCATAACGTCTGCTTCTGGGGTTCAGAGGTGGCCTTCACAGCCCGGATGCCCTAACCGTTTGACACGAACACTTGGGCAGTGAATGAGTGATTAATATTTTAGCCCAGAGCATTAAGTTCAGCATCATTTAATAAATGTGCAGCCACAGCCACTTCTGGTGGTAGTGGGGGTCGAGGGGATCATCCGGATAAATTAAACATACCAATAATTCCCAGGCCTAATTTGGCCAGTATTTCACTAGCTCTCTCCCGTTAGGCTCTATGATTTTTCCTGACCCAGAACTCCAGACAGATGTTTTAATGACTGGCTTTGGAGGGTTGTCCCTGTCCCTCCCTGCTGTGTCCTGGGGCTGTTCGGATAAGCAGCAGGCAGCCTGGAATTCTCCACCTGCGACAGAGAGCCAGTGGGCAACTGAAGGTTAAATTACCTTCAGGGGTGCCTGGGTGGCTCAGTGGGTTAGGTCTGACTTCGGCTCAGGTCACGTTCTCACGGTTTGTGAGTTCGAGCCCTGCATCGGGGCTCTGTGCTGACAGCTGGGAGCCTGGAGCCTGTTTCGGATTCTGTGTCTCCCTCTCTCTCTCTCTGCACCCCCCCTCCCCCACTCTCTCTCTCTCAAAAATAAATAAACATGAAAAAAAATAAGTTTACCTCCAAAGAAAACCCAGTTTCCTTACCAAGATGCCAGGAGAACACTCTCATTTAAATAAAACCTATAACTGAGTCCTGTTCAAATTAGCCAAGGTGTTCTGTCCGTGACACCCGGGGGGCAGCGAAAGCAGTGTCATTGCCAGAGAAAGCAAGTCTTATTTTCCTGGATTCGATGGAGCCAGATACAGCGAATCATATTCCTTACATCTTCACCAGCTGGCTGGGATGGGGCAGTAAAAGTAACCTCCAAGCCCCGCCTCAAAGGCCCTAAAATCAGGGTCCAAACTTGGGTTCATTTGTTCAACGACATATGCGTTGGGCCAGCCACCTTTCAGGCACTAAAGATACAGTAACGAACATACTAGACAAGATGCCTGCCCTCACAGAGGTTACATTCTAGGTGGGGGGGGCCACAAACACGTGACGTTTAAATCCATAATTCGACGTCCCCCGGTAGATCCGTGAAGAAAAAGAAAACAGAACAAAGGGTAGAGAAGGACGGAAATGAGAAGCTATGCAGATGAGGCGGTGGCGGGGGGGGGGGGGGGGGGTGTGAAAGCTGGACCGAGACCCGATGCCAGTTCGGAAGCGAGTCACGTGATGATCCGGGTAAGCGGGAGTAGTGAGTCAAAGGCCCTGAGGCGCGCAGGCGCCTGGCCCGCTGGAGGAATAATTAGAAGGCCAACCTAAGTCATCACGTATCAGTCGTAACAAAGTAGAACCTGAATGTGCGCTCACTTCATCCAGCTTTATCTGATGCCTCATTTTCCTGTTCAGCATCCCTTGTAGCGAGGACCCAGCTCGGCCCTGCGGTCAGTGACGGACTCAGCTTCCCGAGGAAGCCGGATCCGTTTTCAGACAGCTCATTACTAATACTCGGTTCTACATATGGAAAGTCCTTCAGGCCTCCCCAAGCTTTCAGGTACCTGTTCTGGTTTAATCACGTTGAACTGCACAAGATAAAGTCTAATTCCTTTTCCATAAGACGGGCTTTCAATTACTGCAAGACAGGCATCTTATCCCTCGGTGTCTTTTCTTAATAAGCAAGACGGTTCCTTCACTTGTTCTCTGTACAGCTTGGTTCTACGTCCCTTCACTTTGCTGGCGGATCTCCCTGAAATAGATTCCGGACGGTGTATCTCCCTTCTCCCAGGCGGGACCCAGAAATAAATGCGAAGATCCAGGTATGAGCTGGGCAGCAGAGTCCAGGGTGACCAGGCCCTCCTCCTCCAATATAGATTCTTGACTTTTATGAGAGCGGTACTTTGCCATTTTCGGGTTTTGTTTTGAGCTACCTTGTGTTTAATCGCTGTGAAATTCACTGTTGAGGGAAGCTCGTAAGAAACACCAGCTGCCTTTATACTGAATGTCTCCCTCCAAGTACTGTGAGAATTTAGGACTTCGTACTGGACTTTCAACTTTATTAAATCTAATTATTTTTAGATTTTTTTTCCCCCTGTCATTCCAGGCCCTCGAAAATCCGTTTTAGGCTCTGATTCTGCTATAAAATAATCGGATTATCACACCAAGCTATGTCTCCTCTAGAAGTAGTGAGCAGGCCCCTTGGATGTTCATCCAGGTCACTGATAAAAATCCAGAGTTTGCGCAGGGCTGCAAACGACTTCTCTGGCAGATCACCAGGACGCTAGGAAGCCCTCACCACGTTTGACATCAATCCATTAACGCGTGTTCTTTAAATATGACTCCTGAACAGTTAATAGCCCACTAACACGCTCTAGCATCCAACCCTTTCTTCTCTGTCTTCACCAGAAGTGTATCATTAGAGAAATCGCCAATTGTTGTGCTAAAGTCCAGATGCCTGAATGGAAATGTGCGTATATTGTCTCTATCTGCCAACCCCCCACTGAGGAATGGAAATGGGCCGGGCTAACAGGACAAGTTCTCGCGATCTCATGCTGGGTCCTATAATCACTTCTTTGTCATTTGGGTGCCTATTATAACATCGCTTTAGTAACACATTCTGGAATCTCTTGTGAGATCCATATCCAGGGCAATCATCCGTAGTTTTTGCAGAATCCATTTGCTACCCGTTTTAGAAAATTGGAAGGGTATTTACTCATGGCCAGCCTTCAAAGTTCTCTTGACTTCTTCCCAGACAGCGTGCCTATCCTGTCCCTGATCTCCAGTGCCCCCCAAATATAGCTGAAAGGTATTCTGCTTTGGTTTTTGCCTTTTTGTTCGTTTGCCAGCCCCAGGTCCTGTTGATAAAATTCTGGCACTTTCTTACACACTCCTTTGGTTTGTGCTCCTCTGCATCCCGTCCTTTGAAATCTGAGCATCCATGGGGTGCCTGCGTGGCTCTGTGGGTTAAGCCTCTGACTTCTGCTCAGGTCATGATCTAGCAGTTTGGGAGTTTGAGCCCCGCATCGGGCTCTGTGCTGACAGCTCGGAGCCTGGAGCCTGCTTCGGATTCTGTGTCTCCCTCTCCCCTCTGCCCCTCTCCCCCCCGCCCCTTAAAAATAAATAAACATTAAAAAAATGAAATCTGAGCATCCAGAGCAGAGGTTTGCAACCATAACTGAATATTGGGATCACGCAGGGGAGATTTAAGAAAAAATGATCTATGCTGATTTCTCTCCCTAGACAAATTGAACCAAAACTTCAGGGAGCGAGGGAGGTGTTTGTAATTTTGTTTTGAAGGTCCCGCAAATGACAGCCCAAGTTGGAGTTCTAAGGGAGTGACCCGTCAGTTTCGGTTCTGTTTTTGTGTGCTGCGTTTTGTTACTTGTGCTAGACTTTCTGTCTCTTTTTCATTGCCGTCACCTGTATCTGCATTGTGAGATTTGAATGTTTTGAGAAATCTGTGAAACATTTTGCATACAATGAAACTTCCTTCTTCCTGCCTTGCAATTATCCGTTTCTTTACCTCTGAATTCCATCTCTGAATCATGTTACCTTGTATCTGCTGGCTCACACCATGTACCCTGGGTGACCTTTTCTCTGAGATTCCTTTCTCATCCTCTCTGATAAACACTACGTTGCCCTGGAAGGTCAGAGTTAAATCGAGGACAGTAGTTTCTGCATTTGCCTGCTTGATCTTTTTAGAAACGTAGCAAGTTTCAGGCTGTTCTGTTTTTGGCCAAATGAGGCTTCCAGGAGTTGTCTATAAAGTTGAAATCCCCCACCATTATTGAATCACGCCTCTCTGGTTTTTAAAAAAAATGTGTTAGGGGGCGCCTGCGTGGCTCAGTCAGTTAAGCGTCTGACTTTGGCTCGGGTCACGATCTTGTAGTCCGTGAGTTCGAGCCCCGCGTCGGGCTCTGTGGTGACAGCTCAGAGCCTGGAGCCTGTTTCGAATTCTGTGTTTCCCCCTCTCTCTGCCCCTTCCCCGCTCATGCTCTGCCTCTCTCTGTTTCTCAAAAATGAATAGACGTTAAAAATGTTTTTAATTAATAAAAATGTGTTAGGAAACGATTTCCCTTTTTATTCAAGTGGGACAGTGGCCCCGTCTGTGTATTAGGGATTCATAAACCGAACCGATCCTCACTCAGGACTACTTGGAGAGTCGTAGGAATAACATGTTAGGATCCAACCCCAGAATTTACGATTTACAAGGGACTCAAGAGATTGCATTTTAAAGGTCCCCTAAACAATTTTGATGATTGGCTAGATTTCAGAAACCTTCACCCGTACCACAACAATATCCCTTCTGTTTCTGTTCCCTTATCTCTTTGCTCTTTGGCACGCATCCATCCACACGACTATGGATTTCCGCAAAGATGTCTGTCTTCTTGACGTAGCATTCTATCTGATCTCTTCCTCCAGCAGGCCTATTTGTCTGGAAGAGAGCATATGTTTCCATCAACATATTTCAATTCTGTGTCTCCTCTTTCCCAAGCTTGGTGAAACAAGGTCAGATTTATTGCCCTATCTTGGAAGAATTTCTTTCAAATTATCTCCAATCCATTTTGTTACTCATGCACTGCTGACTGGCGTAAAATAAGACCTCGAAGATTATAACAATTTTTTTTTCTGTCTCCCCTGCTCAATTGCTTTCTGGTAAAAAATAATAATAATAATAATAATAATAAGTAAATAACCAGACAGTACTTATTCTTTGCTTTTGCTATGCGATGTCTTCTGATTTTCACAACAATGAGTTGAATGGATTTATCGGGGCGTTTTCATTTCTCCTCATCTATCCTTCATGTTTAAGACATTCTTCTTGCCCTTTTCAATTCTCTTCTGTTAGAAAAACTTGTTAGGGGCACCTACATGGCTCAGTTGGTTGAGCAACTGACTCTTGATTTCGGCACAGGTCATGATCTCGTGATTCGTGAGACCGAGCCCCGCACTGGGCTCTGCACTGCGAGTGGAGCCTGCTTGGGATTCTCGATCTCTACCTCCGCCCCTCCCCCGCTCAAGTGTGCACGTTCTCTCTCTAAAATAAATAAATAATAAATAAAGCAATTCATTCATTAAAGCTTTTTATTGTGAAAATGCGCCAAGATACCCCAACGTAGAGAGACTGATCAATGAAACTTTAAAGACCTCACGCGGCTTCAACGGCGTGTCAGTTGGCTCTTCTGGGAAGCGGGTGTTGAGGTGCCGTTAGGAGGGCAGAAGCTTCGTGTGGGGTGACACCCGTGGAAGGGTGTGGGAAGGGGCAGGATTGGGCCAGGGGAACCGCCAGATGGTGATGGAGAGCCAACAGAGTTTGTCACAGTCCAACAAGGAGGTCCAGGGCCAAGCTTATCGTGAGAGGAGTCCAGTGGTGGCTGGAATGGCTGGGCCCTTAGACTTCATCACTGGCTGGGGCCACCCTGAGAAGATCGTGATGTGTGGTTTACCTGAAGGATTCACAGCTAGGAGATGCCAGCTGACCACATTCCTCAAAGCAAACACACCCAACTCTAGCCTCAGTTGCTGCTTTTCCTTTCACAATCCCAACTGGACCACGAGGCATTCCGGTGGATCTCCTGGGTCTGCATGTTTCCTTCTGCCTCCATTTTGTAATGGCGGCTCTATTTCCTCTGCTGGTTAAGCTCGACTGCTTCTGCCGAGGTGGTGACCGCTCTGCTTGCCTGCTGGTCCCTGGACCCGGGAGTTCAAAGTGCCCAAGCAGTAGTCCTAACTTGTGGTTTAATGGGACCTTTGGGGAATCTTGCCTTTTAACCCCGAAAAGCCCAGAACTCCATGGACTGGAGGCACAAAGATTCCCAGTGGGTCATTGGGAATGATGGTAAGTAGGCCACTCCTGGATGCATCCCTTCGTTCATATAGTTTTCCTGTTGGGGACATGGCATCATAGTATGACTCACTACATCCTGGAGGGTCTTTGCAGATGGCATTTCAGCCGTTTTTTTCAGCAGCCCATTCCAGACACTTTCTGCAGGGGTCAGACTGGTGAATTAAGTGGAGCTATATTAGGGACTATCACCTTGCATGTCTAGATCTTTAAGAGGGGCGCTAATCTGTTATCCCCTCTCCCCAACAGTGATGATGATGATGATCTTTGATCTCACTGTCTTGGTTGAAGGTGAAAGGGAGGGCAGTTGCAGTGCCTTCCACATGTTTTACACTATACTAGATCTTACTCCAGACCAAAGTTCTAAAGTGGGGACGATCCCAACTTTTTTTTTTTTAAGAGAGAGAGAGAGAGAGAGAGAGAGAGAGAGAATCTTAAACAGGCTCCATACTCAGTGTGGAGTCCAATGTTGGACTCAATCTCATGACCCTGGGATCATGACCTGAGCTGAAATCAAGAGTTGGATGCCCAACCGACTGAGCCACCCAGGCGCCCCATCCCAACTTCTGAATACGTCAGTTCTGGTTATGCCTTTGGGGATTGGAGAAATGGCTACTAGGGTGTCCTTGGGCACAGGGACTTACTGTAAGTCGGACTTTGGCCAGGAGGTTCATTACCTCTTTGTGTCAAGGACTATCTATCCAGGATACCCAAACTGAATGGGGTGGGTCCTCACTGCCAGTCAGTTGTGAATGATCCAGTCCCCAATCCCAATTGCTAAAAAAAAAATTTATATATGTATATATATATATGCATTGATTTTTGACTGTAGTAAAATAGGCATAACACAGAATTTGCCTTTTTAACTACTTTCAAGTAAATGGTTCAACGGCATTAACTACATTCACATTTTTGCACAAGCATCTCCAGAACTCTGTTTACCTTGCAAAACTGAGCATCTGTCCCTGTCAAATGACTCCCCATCCCTCGTTCCTCCTAGTCCCTGCAAACCACCATTCTACTTTCTGTCTTTGTGAATTTAACTACTCTAGGTACCTCATATAAGTGTCATGTCATATATAAGAATATTGTACATATCATGTAAGAGTCATACGGTCTTTGTCCTATTGTGGCTGGCTGATGTGAGTTAGTATGATGGCTCCAAAGTTCATCCATGTCGTAACGTATGTCAGAGTTTCCTTCCTTTTTAAGACGAAATAACATTCTAGTGTATGGATGTACCACATTTTATTTATCCATTCAGCTGTTGGTGGGCATGTGGTCAATCCCCATCCTACTGTCTGCCTTGTGGGACTGCTCCTGGTACCCCCTCTGGGACCATGACGCCATGATGCTGAGGTGGAGTTAGAAATGCAGCAAACAGGATTGGGCAGAGGGGCTATCAGGCTTCCACACACATGTGATAGAGTCTCGACCAGCCCCATGGAGAGGTCTGGAGTGAAAATTAACCCATTACAGGAGTCCCACGTGGGTTTAAATGGCTGAGCTCTTGGAACGCAGTCTTGCTTAATCATTGGCTGGACCCTCCCTGAAAAGGGCATGACCTTGGCTCAGAAACTGTGATGGACCTGACAGAATTGACATTTGGGGGCTGTCTCTGACCACCCTCCTTGTAGCGGAGTCAGACGTCCCTTCTTAGAGGCAATCAGCATATTGCTGTGTCTGCCCTAGAAAAAATTATCAACATTTTGCCAGTCTTGAATTATTAAAACACACTTGATTGGGTCAGTGGGTCTCTGGGCAAATTCTTTCTTTCCTGTCCTCACGAAATGCGTTTTTACCCTCAGCCAAAAGCCCGCCATTTTGGCCTCTTAAACCATGGCCCAGCAACCTAGATCCCACCCACGGTACTATCTGCAGGGCCAAAGGCTCACCTCCTCCACTGCCCTCTCTCCCCCTTAATCCCAGCCAGTGACATGAAGGAACGATGAAAATACCACCCAGTCTTCCAAGTCCTCCACGTCCTTGTTTCAAATTTCATATCCCTTAAAAATATATTGCTCGTCACATAAATGACATTATTCACGCCCCTGAGAACAGTAGAGGTGGACGTGGTTTGTGAATTCGAGAAACCTTGGAGAACTTTCTGTCACATCCCACCTTCTTCATCCAAGAAATTCGGGTCGTGGCCATTTTCCAAGGAGCTCCCTCCACTTCTCAACATCGAGTCCCAGCTCCGAAGCCCCTTTTGTCTTACACCATTAGGGCATTCCCTGGCGTCCATCAGGGGTTGGTCAGTCTCCTCATCCTTCCGCCTTGTCTCCAGAAGTTTGAGCTTCACTTTCACTAGACAAGAGTCTGCAAAGCTCTAAGGATAGAGAATTTCTTTCCTTGGCTTTTCCTCTCTCTGTCACATTTCCCTAATCTTCGTCCCACGACTCCAGTTTTAATTTGTCCCCCTACATTTTGAACTTCCTACTTTTTGTGTTACTCCTTGCGTTTTCTCCAAGGCTGCCCCTCATATAGAGAGATGGTTTTTGTGCCCCTCACCTGGTTCTCAGTGATGAACACTGGTTTGCTTCTGAAGTGAATGCCTCTACTTATAAACATCTCCCATGCGGCACAGGTCCCAGGGACAATTCTGCGAGTTCCCACTTTTCCTGGTTAGGGTTGAGAGTCCAAAGGCGAGAATATCCGTCCCAGACTTGCCGTCAGGGCTACTTTTTATAGCCACGCCATCATCCAATATCTCTCATGAGTCTGCTGGTCGGAGAGAATCTCTTGGCCCCTTCACGCCATCAAATTACCAACAATGACAAACGTTTGTTTAACGTTTATTGGATTGTCAATAATTAACATCGTTCTGCCACAGCCACCAGATTGCAAAACACTGAGGAACCAGAGACAAAAACGCAAAGGATTTCGGTGATTCATTCACTTCTCCCACATGCCAGCCTCTGTTGCAATGTCAGATTTAATTTTTGTCTCTCTGGGTTTAGGCCGGCAAGAACAATTCGCCTACCTTGACTATCTCCACATGCAAAACGGGATCAACATTTTCGCCCAAGTTGAATAATCAATCCTTACAAAAAGGTGAAACAATCAGTTTGGCTCTTTTGCTTTCCACTTAGTTGTTGAGCTGAATTGACCGATCCAGTAGCGACAGATTCTAAGGTAATGAAAAATACCGCTGGCATCTAGTTACATCGTGTAGCAAGCTCTTTTGTGGGAATCCTGCCAGATTCTGTATTGTCCTGCCTGGTCTGCAGGATATTTGAGTACTTCCGGTGATGGGGAGAGTGCTACTTCACCTACACTCGACTCAACCCATTTATTAATAATTCATCAAGTTGCCCTGGAGTTGGTATGGAGACATTTAACGGACATACCTTAGTTTCACTAAAAAGTGTTCTCTTCAGCATAGTGTCCTAGAAAAGAGCCCAGGAAATATAGTTTTGTACTTATCTGGGACACTTCCTACACTGTCCACAATTTTGCTCTGAATACACCTCCTAATGCCCTGTGACCATACCTACCCCCATCTCAACCATCCTTAGGACCTATCCATTATTTCTTCCAGAATCATCTGGCCTCTATGCATGTAAGTCTCCTAAAAACTCTCCCTGGTGGGCCAAATATTTGGATAAGGGCCTGTTGAATACCCCCCCAAACCCTCCTACATTTATGACCTTCCTATGAGAAAGGGAGACCCAAAAGGTGACGTTATCTCCATGCTGTAAAAGGGGGTGATGGGGCTCCCTGGCATGATTAAATCATCATGCCACTGTCACCAGCCACCACTGACAGGCATATCTAACTGATTTATTCATCTACCCATTCCTTCTCTGTCTTAGAATTCAAGGCGATGCATAGAATGCATATAGTGAGAAAAAAACTTAAAAGTAATTGTCAACCCCTCCCCTCCCCCGCCCCCAAACACACATACCACTGCCACCAACAACAACATCAAAACAGATGCCAAAGGGGAACAAAAAGAGACTAAAATCCAAACAGGTAGAAGGCTAAGAAAAAAACAAAAAACCATAAGCCAGTATCTTATACTTTTGTTTATAATTAAACCACAAGTTTCTCTCTGAGCTTTCCAGAGAAAGAAGGCTCAGTTGGTAATTAACAGGGCCCATGAAAATTGATGAGCACTTAACTGCATACCAAGTGTTGGCTCGGGATCACATTAGGCAATGAATGACATTTAAGTTACAAGAGTCAGCTACAAAAACAAAGGTTCCTGTTTTCCAGCCGTTTGATTGGCGAAGACAAGGAGGAAGCGTGACGTCTGGAATGAGGTGTGGGACACGGGCACCGTCAGGCTCAGCTGTGGGGACGGGGAAGTACCGCAGCCCTGCTGAAAGGCTGTGTCATCTTGCGTCAAAAATGCACATGGGTATTTTTTGGCCCAGAAATTCCATTTCTAAAAACAAGTCCTAAGGAAATAAGTGGACAGGTACACAGAGATACATATCGAATGACATTTATTGATGTCTTATTTTTTAACGTTTACTTATTTATTTTGAGAGAGAGAGAGAGAGCATGTGCACATGAGCAGGGGAGGGGCAGAGAGAGAGGGAGACAGAGAGAATCCCAAGAAGGCTCCACAATGCCAGCGCAGAGCCTGACGCGGGGCTGAAACTCTTGAACCATGAGATCATTAGCTGAAATCAAGAGGCAGACTGTTAATTGACTGAGCCACCCAGGTGCCCCTATTGATGTCTTATTTTTAATAATGAAAATTAAAAACAATCTAAATGAATGGGCAGGATAGAAAGCTATGCGGTGATTGAAAAAGAAACGTCGCTATATCTACACTGACCTGGACAGACATCCATGATATATATATTGGGAAGGTAACAGATTCTGTGTCGTGCAATCACATTTTTATAAAAAAGGAGAACAACTATTTGCCAAAGTACGTCAGTGACTACGCATCTAAAATTTAAGAGTGGCTATTTCCAGATGCTGGGATCTTGGAAGAGTGTTGCTGTCTACTTCGTACTTTTCCATATTGTCTTAATTACTTCACGATGAGGATCGACATTACTTTCATTATCAAAAATAAAAAGATCCCTTGCTCGTGGCTCTGAGAGATGATAGAGTGTAGCCAGTTCAACTCCTTTGCTTTATAGATGAGGAAAATGTAGAACAGAGAGGTGGTCATAGGCTTTTATGAAATTTCCCTGTCCTTATAATTACTATTTTAATGTCTGTATACTACCGCAAAAAGTATGCTGATGAGGTAATTATGCTCATCAGCATTCGCACCACAAATCGCACTCAACTTCGGCTTTTGCGCCGGATGTGGGAAGGGATTCCAGAGAACTGATGGAGCATCATGTTTGAATTTGGGCGAAACCCAGTAGGTAGCCATCGCGGGAATGAAGGGTCCCCAACGGTGGGGCCGCTCCCACCTCTGAGTCCTCGCCAGGTCACTCTACCCTTGGGAGACTTGGCCCCTGTCCCCGAGTTGCTACTCGTTTCTGGGCGGATGCCGTATCCCCCCGGCGATGAGGTAGGCCGAAAGGGGACCAGAGCCCGCACTTGCAGCTCTGTGTTCTCATTCGTATGTCAGTACGGGTGCAGGGCAACAGTAAAAGCACACTGGCCTATAAATAGATACACCAAAACAAAAATCGTGTCACCAGTCGTGAAGTTGAAATAAAAGTTCACCTGGTGTCCCTGTGTAATGTGGTCCACGGGGAAGCTGGCTGCCAGGAATTGGTGTGACCGCTCAGACTCAAGAAACTGTTTGGATTCTGATTCTATAAAAATGTGTTGGGTTGGGGGGAGGTAGGGATGGTAAGGGCAGTTCTTAGGGTTCCATATACCCTGGCTTAGAGATAGAAGCAAATCTTTTGTACTTTGCTAACACTGGTGAACCATTGATTGGGGCGACCTTTTCATTCTTCCCTTTTCAAAAGCATATCTTCATAAAACATTTATGAGTACATAAACTGTTCTAGATGGGCTGGTACAGGCACCGAGCTCCACCGATGGGGCACTTTCTTCTGCCCGGGCTTGGCCTGGGGAATCCTAAAGTAGTTACAGACAGTTCAGGAAGGCACATGGCAAAGACTTCTGCTCATGCTAACGTCCTGCTCGTGCTAATTGTGTCTGAGCTTGCGGGTTGGGCCAGAGGTGTGGGCTTCTAAGGTGGAGTCGGCTTAGGACCCGAATATCAAGTCCAGTCCCTGGAGGAATGAGATACCTGGATGGAGTGTTACTCCTCTGTGTTCTGGAAGGGTCCCTGCGAGTTGGACCTACTGATGGGCAACTTCCAGAGTTTGAAAAAAAAAAAAAAAATCAGGAAAGTCCTCTTTGTCCTGACACTTGTAGACCAAGGCTTTGTAGACTTGACCTTGTAGAGCAGCTCTTCCGACTTCCAAGAACAGCTGAAGCATGGGCAGGGACCCAGCTGGTTTTGTGTCTTCTTTGCCCCCACTGCTCCCATGCCTGAGCTTTGGAGAAGCACACTTGCTTTCACAAGTATCCCCACAGATTACCCAAGAGAGGTACCAGGAAGCTGGTAGCTGAATGGGATGGAGGAGATGGAAGAAGGGAAGTAAAGATATTTTTCCCCATCGTTCTACAAATTCCGCATCATAAGAACCAGGGTCCTGAGAAAGACCGCATCCAAAAATAGCTCCCGCTCATACTTGGATTCTACCACTTGACATTTCCTTATTCATGCATTCACCCACCCATTCATTCACTCCATCCATCCGTCCATCCATTCATTCACTCATTCACTTATTTATTCACTCATTCATTTGTTCATTCATTCATTCACATCCACCCATTCATTCATTCACTTATCTATTCACTCATTCATTTGTTCATTCATTCGTTCATTCATTTCATTCATTCACATCCATCCATCCACCCATTCATTCACTCACTTATTTATTGACTCATTCATTTGTTCATTCATTCATTCATTCATTCACTCATTCATCGTGTCAGGCATTCCATGACTAGGATGTGATAGACACAGACCTAATCCCAGCCCTCACAGGATTTATAGAAGCTAGTGAAGAAGGAGATAGTAACCAAAGAATTTCAGAATTAAGGACTCAGTTTAAAAATGCCGTGAATGCTCAGTGGAGAAGTACATGGTGCCGTGGCTATAAAATAAGGTAACTGGGCTTCATGAAGAGGTCCAGGGAAGGACCGATCATTACTGCTCGTTCCCTTCAGTGTAAGGAACTAATTCCAGTTGAAATTAACAACGCCTGGCTCAGATGACACTCAGGAATGAGGGAGAGGCAGGTCTCTGATTTTGGAGGTGCTATATCATAGTTTCTTCCTCCTCCGAGTCTTTCTCCTGTATGTCACCTTTACTACTCCCACAAAACATGCACACTTCTGACACCTCTGGTCACCAAGTGCGTAGGGATTTTCCCCCACACCAAGCAATTCTCTGCCACACCAGCTGGGTGCTGCAATGTAACCCAGTTCTCACACTATCTTCCTGGAGTTAGTGTCGGATTCCACAGGTTAAGGGCTCAGTCCCCCAAGACTGCTCCCACCCTACCTCAGATACCCGGGTCGTTACCTGGGCTTCTGATCAACCCGCGAGAAGGGTGAGGGCTCCACGACCCCCTCCTTGGGTTCAATTAATTTGCTAGCGTAGCTCACAGACCTCCCAGAAACACTTAACTTACACGATCGCTTTATTAAAGGAGAGGATACCAGATACAGATGAACAGCCAGATGCAAATAGACACAAAGTGCCTGCTGAGCACAGGAGCTCCCGTCCCCGTAGAGTTGGGGTCCATCCCCCTCCCCGTGTGGATGTGTTCACCCACCTGGAAACTCTGGAGTCCCATATTGTTGGGATATTTTGGAGGCTTCCTCAAGTAGATATGACCAACTATTAACTCCAGCCCGTCTCACCTCTCTGGAAGGCGGGATGTGGGGCCGAAAATTCTAAGCTGCTAATCGTGGCTTGGTCTTTCTGGTGACCCGCCCCCATCCAGGAGCCATCTGGGAGCCCACCCAGAGTCACCTCAGTGGAACAGAAGATTTTTCTAGTGCACTTAACACTTAGGAAATTACAAGGGTTTTAGGAGCTCTGTGCCAGGAACCAGGGGCAGAGATCAGTTTGTATTTTCTATCTCACAGGTGTGTACTCTGTGCTCAATACTATATACACCTTGTCCCCTTGAGTCTCAGAAGGTCAATAGGGTTGGGCCCCTTGTTCCTCACTTGACAAATGAAAACCCAAGTTCAGAAAGAAGTGACTTGCCTATGGCCGTGTGCCTTGTGAGTAACAGAGCTAAGGTTGAAGTCCAACACATGATATAGCAAGTAGGATTTATTTCCTCCCTAGTGAATAAGAGGCATCTGGGGAGCCATTTTTCTTTTGGAGCATTAGGGAGGGCTTGGGGGCCTGCGTGCGGGGGAAGAGAACAGGATTCCCAAAGAAGGGAGAGGAAGAGAAAGGATGCAGAATCGGGACCCTGGTCAATGTAAAGAAAGCACGGGGGGCGCCCGGGTGGCTCAGCCGGTTGAGTGACTAACTTCGGCTCAGGTCATGATCTCACGGTTCGTGGGTTCGAGCCCCGCGTCGGGCTCTGTGCCTGACAGCTCAGAGCCTGGAGTGTGCTTCGGATTCTGTGTCTCCCTCTCTCTCTGCCCCTTCCCCACTCACACTCTGTCTCTCAAGTCTCTGTCTCTCAAAAATGAATAAATGTTAAAAAAAAAATAAAGGAAAGCAAGCGCGGGTGGCACGGCATGGCCAGTCCTGTCCTATCCGACTGTCTGAGGGCGAAATGTCACAGCAGGAAGCCCTGGCCCTGGGTGGAACACCAGTGTGACTATTACGGGAGGGGGGGGAGGTGTAAACATATTTGCCCACCCACAGGACACGAGCACCAATTGGTCAGAATGGATGGTAACCTCGGGGCCAGAGAACTGTCAGTTCTGGAACTGGGGAGGTCTTCTGGGTTTTGGGGAGGCAGGGAAGCACTGGGAGTGAGGCTGGGGGCGAGGAACAGTGTCTGTTTGCCAAATAGCTCAATGTTCAACGGCACCCAGGCCACCTGTTGAATAATAACCCTATTACAACCTCAGTGACAGCTTAGCCAGAGGTTTAAAAAAAAAAAAAAAAAAGAAAAACAAAACAAAACCAAACAAAAACCAATGTATCAGTGTCTCTTTGATGGAAACTGGCCTGAAGTCTTGTTTAATCCAGAGAGTAATAAAAAAGAAATGTGGGCCAACCTTCAAAATGGGGAGAGTCAAAAGTCCACTTTCTTATAAAAACAGATCTCAGGGTCTGGCATCCGAGGCCCCTGGGGCCCACGGTGTCCGCCCGGCGATAGCAGAGTAGAATCTGTCCCCCTGTGTTCAGGGCGGACTCCCCAGGTGATGCTTCTGTTCGCCCAGCCCCGAGGCCAAGGACGGGGGGCCATTCAGCCTGTACTACTGTCTCATAGAAAGTGATTTCCCCGCGTCTGTGTCTCTATCAAAGTCAAGTCCTAGAGGGACAAGAGCAAGTTATTTCAGGAAATATGGGCAAGAGTGTCTTTCTCTACAGAATAGAAAGCTCTTCCCACTCACTTTTAATATTGCAAAATTGTGTCTATGCCAAAACAGCGGACTCATCCTCCTTGTTCACCTCATTCCCTGCCTGGTTTCTCCGGGCACCGAGTTTATGAGCCGTCATAGTCGATGTTTCAGACGGTTCTTTTGATGCCTCCTTTGTGGCCCAGCTTGCACGAAGCTGGAGATGTGGGTCCGCATTTTAACACAGTGAGTCTCATGCAGGTGGCCCGGGGGGTCACCCTGGAGCAGGGGCTGGCCAGCGCTCTTTGCGAAGGGCCAGATGGTAAATATTTGAGGCTGTGCAGACCGCACTGTCTGTCGCAAGTACTCAGCTCTGCCGGTGTAGTTCGGAAGCCTTCAAGACAGTACGTAAATAAACTGAGACTGGCCGTGTTCCAGTGATACTTTATTTACACAACAGGAGGAAGGCGGGCAGGATGTGGCCCCCCGGGTTGCCGTTTGCTGACCCCTCTGGGCAACAAAATGAGACGGTTTATGACAGTACTGGGCGTGTGGTGATGTCTGAGCCTGGGCTGCCCCAAGAGCGGAGGCTCCAGCAAAGACCGCCAGGCGGAGCGAGTGGCTTATTCGGCAAAAATCCCAGGAAACAGGGCTGAGACAGGGGTACTACGTGGGGAGTGGGGGGGGGTGGTTGGCATTCGATGCCAAGATGGCCCTAGGAGACTGGGAGGCTTACTTCCCAGACTCTGAGAATCTGGATGGTGGAGCCACTATCCGCCGAGGTTTGCCCCGTGAGTTCCTGACTCTCCCGCACCTCTGGGCTGTACGTGTGGGCCCGGAGTGGACTCTGCAGACGCCCTCAAGTCGGAGACGTCAGGGGAGGGATGCAAGAGGCATGAGATTCATGCCTAAAGTGAGGCACGATGAGGTTGTGCCGGCAGGAAGCCTGCACAGACGGGTCATGGTGGAAGTGACCGGGAGGAAGAGGGGAGGTCAGCACAGAGGGGTCAGGGGGCATGGCGGAAGTGACCGGGAGGAAGAGGGGAGGTCAGCACAGACGGGTCAGGGGGCATGGCGGAAGTGACCGGGAGGAAGAGGGAGGTCAGCACAGACGGGTCAGGGGGCATGGCGGAAGTGACCGAGAGGAAGAGGGGAGGCCAGAAGGATTTGAAGCAGTGGACAAGCAGGGCCTGATTCGGTGACCATTCAGTCACCCTGAAGCCGATCAGCATTTCAATTCCTTATTCTCAGGAGGGATCGAAGAGGACAGCAATGGCCTCCAGGCTCGCCAGGGTTAGAAATGGTGCCACGCTGGGAGGCCTCCTGGAAATCCCAGCTGCGGACGTATTCACTCTTAAGGGTCACAAAGCATTAGTTCATCCAAATATGCAGACAGTTCTGATTTCTTTCTCAATTCTGCTTGAGAGGCCGTTTACACAAATACTTATTAAGCACAAATCGCCACGCCACCATCCTGTAAAACACTTATTGGCATGCCCGTTTCACAGATAAAACTTGAGCACAGAGAGGTTGAATAGCTGGCACGGTTTTGCAAGTATTTCCTGACCCCCGTTGTGAGCTGAGGTCCCTCAGTTACTACCTGGCCGAGGGAGATTGGACATCTTTTCGTTGGCCACTGATTAGAGCCGATCTGGAGAGGAGAGGATATGGAAGTGATTGTCACTTGGTCCAGAGGGGGCATCAGTCAGCCAGCCAGTCATTTACATGGCACCTGTGGGGTTCTTACAGGCCGTGGTGTGAAGGAGCCCAGGGGGGTGGGAGGACGCAGGTAGTGAGCAGAGCTGTGCGGTGGCCTCAGCAGATCAGATGCTCTGGGATAACTGTTGTCTCTCTTAAAAATTTTTTTAATATTTTTTTTTAATGTTTATTGATCTTTGAGAGAGAGAGAGACAGAAAGAGACAGAGCTTGAGCAGGGGAGGGGGACAGAGAGACACAGGGGCGGGGCAGAAAGAGACAGAGACCCAGAATCCGAAGCAGGCTCCGGGCTCTGAGCTGTCAGCGCAGAGTCTGACGCGGGACTCGAACGCATGACCTGAACCCAACTGAAGTCAGAAGCTGAGCCGACTGAGCCACCCAGGTGCCCTAACTGTTGTCTCTCTTAAAGGCATAGGACCCCTTTGAAAGTCACCCTGTCGGGATTGGAAAAGTCCCTGGGAAGAGAATTCTGCTGGAGTCACTCTGGCAGAGTCCCCTGAGCCACGCTTAAAATTAGATGGGGCGGCAAAAGGGCAGCTCAAGGGGAACGGTATCTGTGCGTAAATTAATGCCGACCTTGTTGGAATAACTTGCACTCTTCAGTGTTCGCAGCTGTGGGGTCCCTAGGGAGTTGTCTGGCTACATGTGATTTTACATATCTGACAGCTAAATCAGAGATCCAAATGCCAAATCCGGCGCTCAGGAACATTATGTGGATTTGTGACACTCCCAGGGGGACTTTGGATCCATAAAGCAATGAATGGATTACAATGAGGCATAAATATAGCATTTTCATCTGTGACATACAATCCTGCTCTACTATTTCTCACATTGTTATGTGAAGGAAATCTATACCCACTCTCTCAAGTCTGTTCTCACAGAAATTAAGAATTTTTTGAAAAGAGCTTTAAGGAGAAAAGAAAGAAAGAAAGAAAGAAAAGCTCTCGATGCATCTGGAATAAACTAGAACACGGCGTCGCGAGTGTGAGAATTCTGCGGAGGTAATTTGCAACACAGGGTAAACTCCAGGATCATGCGCGTTGTCAGGAAGCAGTGATCCCAGGCCTGGTGTGTCAGCCCCAGCACCAACGAGCTGTGTGGCTTTGAGCAAATCGCTTCATCTCCCTGGGCCTCAGTTTCCTTATTCGTCCAGTGGATTCCAAAGTTATGGGCGTATGCTCGCGTGGGGTGGGCAAAAGGACCGACGGTGTGGCACAGGAAGAACGTATTAGAACTCCGTTGGTACTTTTAAAATTTCTAATTATGTATTTTTTACAGGGCACATTATTAGCATAATGGTCTCATCTATTGTTTACAAATGAATAAATACGCATATATGGGGAGGATATGCAGAAAAGTGCTTTAGGGCCAGAAGCCGGTGAACAAAACCTTTGGAGGCCACCGATTTAACCCATCTGGTTATCCCCAAAAGGCGGGAAGTCCCCGTTAGATCTCATAGTCCATGATCCTATGTACTTGAAGAGATTCTCAGATTTCCCAGATTCCTCCCATTCGGGTTGAGTGCATCAGCTGTCTAAGGAAAAGAATTTGTGCCCATTGGGGTCGGGCTGCAGATATGCGGGCTCAGAAACCCCAAGACGCAATTAATGGACCCCTTAGAACCGTGCCTTCCACAGTCAAGCTCTGTGTTAAGCGATCTTTGCAAATAATTTTAAGTTCTCATATTTGCTTCACACCGTAGAGATTCACAAATCAGCTTCAAAAGTAATTGTATACGTACATACAGAAACAGGACAGGTATTTTTTTTTTTTTTTCTGTTTTATATGTGAGGGCAGATTCCAAAAGGCTTAATGACTTCCCCACGGCCACCCAGCTAGTATGTGACAGGGAGACCCCCTCCCCGAACCCCCGTTCTGGTAAGGACTCCAGGGGTCTTTGCACTTCTAACCAAGTGCAAATGTGTTCCCTGGGTCCCAGGGAGAATTAGGTGACCGTGTAGGAGCGAGCCAGTGTAAATGCGACCCCCGGCTATTCAAGAAACACGCAGAGCTTGGGGCCCGCTGTTGGTGGTCTTGCGGGCACAAGACCTCGCATTATTCAGGGAGGCCTGGCAGAGGGGGAAAAGCAGATGCGTGGGCCCCTCGTGCCACCAGCTGTCATGGCTTGCTCCGCTGCAGTCCCTGACAAGTGCTGTTGTGACAGTCTTTCTACACAGTTGCGGGGAGCAGCTTGATAGAAACAGGAGCAAAAAGCCTTGTTTACAGAGGTGTGAGGGAACAAAGAACCCAGATGTACTTAAAAGAATGGAATTTTTAAGGTCTTTGGTCCTGCCAGGTGTGTCAGCCCTAGAGGATGCCAGGTATGGCCACACCCGGGCACCCGCCACAGTACATGGGACCCGCCACTCGGGAGAGACCGGTTCCCCGCTGCACTTCTCCCCACAGCCCTGTGATCATGACCAGCAGAAATGCTGTATCCTGTTTACCCTAAAGTGACCTCCCTGTGGTAAGATACGTGCTGCTGTTTTGCTAACCGTGATGGTGCTGATGGGGTTGTAATAGAATTTAAATATTTACTTGTCTGTGTCCTCCCCAGGATGGCAAATTCCTTAAAGGCAGAGATCTCTCTTGTTTATTTTGCTATCCTCAGACCTTTACCCCCTTCCCCCCGCCGCCCCGAGTCTAATCCATAGAAGATCGTGATATTTGCTTATTGAACGAATGCATTGTAACTCACATGTTGGCTATCCCTCTGGGAAACCTCTTTCTGCCCTGCATTTGCCTTAAAGCAGGACTCAGAACCTCTTCAGTTCACCATAAAGAATTACTTTAATTAATGCTTGCCACAATGCAGCTCACCAGAAGAGGTGTGCTATCAGAATATGTGAAGAGTTGCCTGCAAGTTGAGAGACATACGACCATCTCGTGGAGAAATGGACGGATCAAGGATCGAGCAGGAAATTCACAAAGGGGGAGCCCCAGACAGTCCAGGAAAATATGAAAACAAACGAAAGCTTGTCCTTACAAGTAATCGTGGAAATGCAAGTTTAAGACGCCGAGAAACGATTTTGCTCCCTCCAGCGTAAAAGCGTTAACAACAACAAAACCCAGCTGTACGATTTGTTGGAGGTGGCACGGAGCGGATGATCCCTTACATTGTTGGCGTGAGTATAAATTGGTACAACCACTTTGAAGAGCAATTTGGCACGATCGAGTAAAATTGAAATTGTACCAGCCCAGCAGCGATTCTGCTCCTAAGATAGATCCCAGCGGTCTTCAACCATTTATGCAGAGAATTAAGCCCTAATGACCTGAGGCATCATCGTGTGAAATGAATTAACTTCTCATTTAATGCATCTAGAATGGCGCTAGTTGCATACCATCCATGGGAACTCGAAAAATAGTCGTTCCAATCATCTTCTGTGTTCTGTGGTTCAGAGGGAGAACCCCGATTGGGAAAGGCTTCCCCTTGGCAAAGTACGCGAGAAGTCACGAAGAATGTCAGGGCTGTGTTGTTTGGAAAAAAAAAAAAATTCAAAATAATCTAAATGTCCATCAAGAAAAGAAAAAAAAAAAATGAATCGTGATCTGCAATGGAATGTTATGCAACAGTTAAAAAAAAAAAAAAGACAACCTGGAACCACTTGTATTGATAAGGATGAATATAAGAAATGTCACGGTAAAGGCAGAACCAAATTGCGGTAAGATACACGCAGTATGATTCCATCGATATGAAATTGAAAAATGTTTATTTCTTTATTTTGAGAAGGACGGAAGTCACGTATGCATGTGTGCGCAGGGGAGGGGCAGAGAGAGGAGAGAGAGAATCCCAAGCAGTCTCCATGCTGCCAGTGTAGACCCCAACGTGGGTTCTGTCTCACCAACCGTAAGATCATGACCTGAGCGGAAATCAAGAGTCGGATGCTTAACTGAGCCGTCTAGGTGCCCTTCTATGAAATTTTAAAATAGGCGATTTGGGGGCGCCTGGGTGGCTCAGTCGGTTGAGCGTCCGACTTCGGCTCAGATCATGATCTCACGGTCTGTGAGTTCGAGCCCCACGTTGGGCTCTGTGCTAACAGCTCAGAGCCTGGAGCCTGCTTCGGATTCTGTGTCTCCCTCTCTCTCTTCCCCTCCCCTGCTCATGCTCTGTCTCTCTCTGTCTCAAAAATAAATAAAAACATTAAAAAAAAATTTTTTTTAATAAAAAAAATAAAATAAAATAGGCGATTTGCTCTCAATTGTTTATTATATATTGCCCATATGTACTTACATACATGGTAAAAAGTGTTAAAACAATGCATTGGCATGCATGATAAACTCCAGAGTCAAAAGAGTGGTTATCCTTTATATTATTTTTAAATTATGATATAATATTAAAATAATATATAACCATGCATTGACACATTACACTTTATATAATAAATGATGTTACATAAATATATAATATAAAATATAATATATAATTATAATTATTATATGTCATTGATAGATTGTATCATTCCCTAACTTGTTCTGGATGTTAAAGTAGATGATTTCAAGAATGCACCATGTTAAAAAAGATAAGTAAAATATACACAGGCCCCCACTCCCACCCCACCCTCTGTCCCAATCCACCTGCCCTAAAGCAATTGTGATGAATGACTTGTCTTTCGGGAGACAGAGGAAATTTTTCTTGAGATTATCTTATTTTTTAATTAATTTATTTTTTAATGTTTGTTTATCTTTGAGAGACAGCACACAAACAGGGAAGGGGCAAAGAGACGGGGACACAGAATCCGAAGCAGGCTCCAGGCTCTGAGCTGTGAGCACAGAACCCGACACGGGGCTCGAACTCACAAGCAGTGAGGTCATGACCTGAGAGGAAGTCGGACGCTTAACCGACTGAGCCACCCAGGCGCCCCAAGAGATTTTTTTTTTTTTTGACAGAATCTGATCATTTCACTCCCCAGTTCAAAGGGTATGCTGGTTTCTGAGTGCTGCTGACAAAATCCAAATTCCACAGGCAGCTCTTTAATTTCCCATCTTCGGGCACTTTACATTCCTTTCAGATGGGAGTGTTTGCCATTTTCCAGATATACCCCCGTGCTTTTCCTGATCGCATTTTTATTTTCTGAGAACTCTTTTCCTCCTTTTTGCCATTTGATGTTATGTACCAAAGCCTTAAGAACAGGCCCACTCTTGGACACAGCAGATCTGCAAAGAAATAGTTCGAGATGCACGCAAAGATTTAGCTTAAGAATGTGTGCTGTAGCATTGTCTCTAATGCTAGAATATTAACAATAACCTTAATGTCCAAGGGATCCATTCCACACGGGACACACCGCATAAAATCAAAACACAGATTCTCAACCAGAAGGCAGACTACCCAGGTCAAGTCCCAGCTCTGGAACATTCGGGCACATTCCAGCTGTACGATCTCAGCCTCTCTGTGCCTACATATTCTAAGCTGTAAAATGGGACTAAGCCATTACCTCCTTCACAGAGTTATTAGGGGGATTACGTGTCTTAATACACGTGAAAGCACTCAGAACAGGATCTGGCATGTTGTAAATTTGCTTATGGATGGCGAATTCTGGAGACATGTCATCTACAAACTCTTGACGTAAGAGAATGGTCGCTATCTATCTTGGTGTCCTGAACCTAGGCATGGTACTTGGTGTTTAAACGTAGCATCATGCTAACCCAGTGAAGGGCTTAAAAGCTCTATGCTCAATGCACAAATCACTACTATACTAGCTGAGTGCTTTTTAATTTTAGGTTCTGAAGTAGTGAATCAGTTTTGAGGAGTCAAGTAGAAAAACCCAAGGGCTGGAGAATGAGTCTTACAAGGAAAGTGAGAAGGAACTAGATTAGGGTAGAAAACCAAGCAGAGGAATGAAAGAAGAAACACACGGGTTCCAGAGTCACTAACTCCGACTCTGTCACTAACTTTAGGCTGTGCCCTTGGGCCCATTTCCCTGACGTCTTGTTAGGTTTCCTGTTTTGTCAAAGACTTACAATAACATCCACCATCATCAGCTCATTGAAACGTTTGGAAATTATAAGAGTTTGTGTTACTCTGTGCCAGGTGCTGGGCAAAGCTGTTCTCACTTTTTTTGGTAGGGGGAGGGGGACAGAGGGACGGGGTGGGGATGAGAGAGAGAGAGAGAGAGAGAGAGAGAGAGAATCTAAATCAGGCTCCATGCTCCATGTAGAGCTTGGCGTGGGAATCAATACCGTGACCCTGGGATCGTGACCTGAGATCAAGAGTCAGACGCTCAACTGACTGAGCCACCCAGGCGCCCCCACTTCTCACATTTTCTCTAATTCTCACAACAACCTCATGGGGTACTATCGTGGGTTGAATTTTGTCTCCCTAAAAGATACGTTGGAGTCCTAATCCCAAGTACCTGTGAATGGGTCCTTCTTTGGAAACAATGTCTTTGCAGATGTAATTAGTTGAGATGAAGTCATACTGGATTAGGGTGAGCCCTAAATCCAATGACTGTTGTCCTTATAAGAAGAGGAAGAAAGGACACAGACGTAGGGCGAATGCCATGTGAGGGCCGAGGCGGAGACGGGGCAACGTGTCCAGGAGCCAAGGAGCACCAAAGTAGTGAATAGTTTCTATTCACTACTTCGAGGGCAAACCCCGAAGCTGGAAGACAAGGAAGGCCCTTCCCTTAGAGCCTCAGAGGGAGCACAGCCCTGCTGACACCTTGATTGTAGACTTAGAGCCTCCAGAACTGCAAGACAATGTGTTTCTGTTGTTCCGAGTCACCAGATTTGTGATAACTTGATACAGCAGTCCTGGGAGACTAATACAGACGCCATTTTGACAGAGTCAGAGATGGAGACCCAGAAACCGGGCTGATGCTGGAGTCTGTGCTCTTAATACTGGATAATATTCAGTTGAGTTCTGGGTAACTTCATTGGGGTTTTTTTTTGGGGGGGGGACACCAAAGTTTTTATTTTCAATGTTTGCATTTTGATACATACTTCACTATCCACTGTCCCAAGAGGCATCATTCTGTGATATGAGTGGTTTCGTCACCTGGTTATCTGAAGTCCGTCCTCATTATCCCAGCTGAGTCTATGTTCAAGTTATACAATTTTCACGAGCTTCACATAGCAGGGGCCCCGAGCCCCGCTGGGGACGGCAGGCTGGTGCTGAGGTGCTTCCTCCGTGGCTCTTGGGGAGAATGTTCCGACAGCTAGGCTCCCTGGACCAGGACGGAAGCCAGCCGGCCCACGCACAACACATGACAGCCACTTCCGGAGGGCCTTACTGACTTGCAGAGAGAACGAGGAAGCGAATAAGTGACATCTGAATTACCCCTCAAATTCCATTTTGTCCCCCAAATTGACCTTCCTCTCCCATCAAAATGATGTTGCAATTTGCAAATATTAGAAGGATTTTCAGGCTGGGGTATCATCTTTGTTTATTCCATTGCCTCTCTTTCCCTCTCTCTCTCCCTCGCCCCCTCTCTGCCTCTGTCTCTGTCTCTGTCTCTGTCTCTGAAGATATTCAGGGAAATGCATGCCTGACAGAGACGACTAGCAAAGCAGAGGCAATCCAAGACTGCATTTCCAGCGCTGGCGCGAACTTGGCTTTGTGTCATCGGTCATACCTCCGGAGACCCGAAAGCTTACTGGGTCGCTGCCCTCTATCTCCCTGGTTCTTTTCACCCCATGACCTGCAGCATTACCAAGAGTCTCCCCAACCTGGTTCCGCAGCAAATGTAGCCATACAATCTGTCCGGGAGCTCCCGTTCTTGGTTTTCAGAGGCAGGGCCGAGCGAAACCTCTTCATTGGGACTCCGTGGGCTCTAGGCTACTGCAGGTCGTTATTCAGGTTGATAAAAGCTTCCGTCCCTGGGGGAAACTCCTCCATCCTGGCAACCATGACCCTGCCTCAAGAGTGTAAGCTGAGCCCAGGCACACCTGTACATCTGACAGATGAGCCAGGCACAGAAAAGCCTCTGCTGACAAGCTGATCAGACAGCAGACACCTGCAGAGGGGCCCACACCTTTCCTTCGTGAAGGCTCCGACAGCAGTTTCGATCCAACAGGTCTGCGCGAGTGGTCAAAGAGAGATCACTTGGAGATTCGCAAAGGGGTTGGATTACGCCAAGCCCGAACGTCATGCTTGGAAGGAAATACAACCACCCGTTCCTGACGTGGGCCCTGTTTGATGGGATTCGTTGTATGCCCCTCCCTGGTTTTAGTCCAAATAAAATCCTAGCTTCGTCTAGTGAGATAAAAGTGAAGGCAAAGGCCAGTTGCACATATGAAGACCACAGTCTGTCTCCACGGGAGCGGGAGCCGAATATTTAGTGTCTGTTCAATGCTCCAAAGGACCGAGGTGACGAAAGTGCCGTCACCCCGTGTCCCGATTTTACAGACAGGAAAACTGAACTTAGGGATGTCAAGTCACTCCGTGACACTGGGCATCTGATTAGCGGCCAGGCAGCACCCGAAAAAGGGCCCTTCCAGGGTTTCATGGCCACTAGAAGCTATTCCCAAGCAAATCAACCCAGGGAACCCGAGGCCCCGGGGCTTGGGAGCAATTAATTCTGTTTGGGGGCCTTCGTCTGGGGAGCTCGTACTGTTATGCATCCGCTCTATGGCGGGTCGAACCGCAGGCATGACCCTGTCACCAGAACTCGGGGCAGAGGTACCCAACATCCTGGGATGACCGACAGGGTAAGCCTTCCGACCCTGTGCAAGTCCAAACTAGAGGTGAGCGGTTCCACTCTGTCAATTTAGAGGCACATCCGTTCAGACTTCGGAACGGTGCTCCTCGCCTGGGGGCAATTTCGTCAATAACTGGAGATATTTTTGTTGGCGCAGACGTGAGGGGCTGCCGCCGAGCATCTTACAAGGCACGGGCCAGCCCCACGAGAAAGAACGATCTGGCACAACGTGGCTGTAAGTGCGAAGGGTGAGAAGCTGCTCTGAAATCTTAGCACCCCCATACGTGTGAAGTTGTTGGCACACAGGCTGGCAGCAAACGGCCGTTTATTTCTCACCCAACCTCCGTTTCCAAGTGTGGCTATGCGATGGCCGAGTCTGTGATCCCGGGTAAGTGATCCCTGGGGGTTCAGGAGGACCCGATCCTTCCTCCTCTGGGTGACCGCGCAGGGCACTGCGAGCCAGCACACGCGAGAATCTGGCCAACAGGTTCGTTCTCTAACGCCAGGTCTCTCGTTAGCATCTATGCTCCTCATAAACTGACGTCTTCACGGAAGGTTTTTTTTGTGTGCGTGCTGGGTTTCTAAATAGAGGAGGCGAGGTATGTGACTGGCAGTGGGGGGCAAGGACTGGTCTCTAAAAAGCCACTTAAGGAGTCTGAACTCTGAGACCGGTGGGCCCGGAGGCTGTGCAAGGCAGCACCGCTAAGAGGAGAGAGCACGATCGTTGGAGTCCAAACTGGCTTTTGACTCCTAGCTCAACCCCCTTCTCAGAGTTGCCATTTCCTCATGTGCGAAACAAGAGTGGTAATTCTTACCCTCAAGGGTCGGTATGAGGATTCATTGACATGATAAACGTAAAGTGCCTAACCCAGCAGGTGGCATGATAGACACTTCCAGGGTACCCTGCCTCGTTGGGAAAAGATTAGGACAGGCTGGCCCTCGAGGTCTGTCCCGAGGTGTGGCCTACTGGTTAAAATCGTGGCCTAAAGGCTGTTCGGAGGGCTTGGCCCGCCTTCCTGCTGGTCCCCACATACCCGGGCACTCGCCTGCCACACTTTGGTTGGCCCCGTGGGTGGGGATGGCATCAGGACCGCCTGGGAACTCTTCAGCAGGGGAGTTGAGTCAGCTTTTGCTGAGACAGGTCTTGAGGCTTGAGGAAAATTCTAGATCACCCGAGGGAGCGTTCAAGACGTTGTGGGCCATGACCGCGTCCCCCGACTACCTGTCCTGGGAGGCAACGGGGGTGTAAGAGATGGTGTGTGACTCTCAGCTCCACCCACACACTGTGCGACCCTAGGTGGGTGACACTTACTGTTGGAACCTCGATTTTCTTCCCTCCACCATGGAGAATATTGGCTACTTCGCGATAGTTGCATAAGGGATTCCCTGGTGGCCATGGAGGCAATGTTGATAAGGGGGAATAATCGAAAGCGTCTGGCTCTAGTGGGAATTTGATAGAAGTTAATATATCTGTTCTTCTTTGATTATCTTTTTCTTCTCAAGGAATAGCTCCATTCCTCATGCAGGTGAGGATCTGCCCCCGTGGGTCTGTGCACCGGCCTAAACATCCCTTCATTACTTACGCCCATGGTCCTTCTGCCCGATGTAGGCCCCCGGGCGCCTCTCTCTCTGCACATCCATTTTCACTGCCAACTCTACGCCTTGGCCAGTAGCAAGCATCTCAGAGTAGCCTTCTCTCTCTCCTCATCCAAACCCCTTCCTCTCTGGAAGCCCAGCTCCGCTCTCGTCTCTCCTGGTCACCCCATCGGCTTCCGGTCACCACCTCCTGAGCACCAGAGAGTGACCGCTATGCCAAGGAGGACCGCCTCGCCTCACGTGGCCACCGTTAAGGGTCGGGGTAAAGAATCTATTAGCCTTCCGTTTCGTTCAGAATGTTTGCATCTGGGGGTTTCTATCAAACAGAGACAGCTGGCGCTCCCCCCTCACCTCCTGTAGCCTCTAATTCCTCTTTGCCCAACAACTAACACTTCTTGCTGTAAAATACCACTTCACAGAATTCAGTGCGCCTACATAGCTCTTTCCTCCCCCTCCGCCACCCCACCCGAGCCTCAGGGGCCAGGTGATATTTGACTTTGTATCTCCGGACTTTAACAAACAGTCAGAAATAGGGCAGGCAAACTCAGCGAACGCTGAGGGACGACAGAACCGCTGCAAGATTTTTGTGCTCGCCGACCTCCCTCCCCTCTCCGCCACCGAATTCCCCACCTCATCAATGTCCATACAGATGACCAAAGGTGTGGGTGGGCAGACATTCAGGCTGCCTCGCCGCGTTCCTGAGGATCACACTCGAATTTCCGACGTCTACGCGCCCCCCCCCCCCCCCCCCCGCCAGCAGAACCCTGATCACAGACACGTCTCCCTATTTTCACAAGAGGTGGGGAACTGGGGCATTTTCTTTCCTTCTGTTCTCCCGAGCCTTCCTTCCACACACGCATTTTATTTTTGGCCCCAGCCAATCTACAGGCCATTGTCCAAATTAAATGCCCCACAATGCCTCCGACGACCTCCGGGGACACGTTCTGGTGGCCCCGGCCGATCCGTTTTAATCGCTCACCTATTCAGCTGAGGGCTTCACGCTGGCTTTCATTATCCTCCAAGTGGCTTTGTGTATTTGTCCTTTGTTTTGGTTTACTTTCTCCGCTCTTCTTTGAAGAGCATTCTCCCTGCTTGAGGCTACTTTCTCCGAAGGCGCGTTCACTGGACCTGTCACTGTCTTCTTGAGAGCACAACACGGGCCCGGGCTATTCGCCTGGCAAGTGTTGCCGGATCCCGGGGAATCCAACAGACTACTACCTTCCTCCCTCCCCTTCCCCCACGCCTACCCTGGTGGCGAAGGCCAGAACCTGGTGAAGTCACCCTGGGTGGGGATTTTCAAACGGAAAAGACCATCATGGGAACTGAAGAGCGGAGGCTGGAAACACCGAGACCGACAACCACCCCACCTGCCCCTTCAGCTCCCGGTGAAAAGAGACCGATGCCACTCGATTCACTTCAGTTGCTCTCAGGGCCTGAAATGGCTCCCTCCCCCAGGCCTGTAGGAAAATTCAATTAAAGGGTCCATCTGCGAGGCAGCAGCTGAAGAGGGATGACTGTGGGGAGGCCCACGTTTTCATCAAAAAGACCCAGTGTCCTTCTAGAACGCCCCTCCCCTCCGTGCCCTACCCCCCCTTACTTATTAGGCCCAGGCCTCACCTCGCCACCACAATTCTGTCCGATTAGGCTCAGAGAAGCAGCTTCCATCTGCTTCTTTCAAATGCATGCGTGTTAAAGATGTGGTATATCCCACAGACGCGGGACCTGCTGGGAGAGAGTGAGAAAACCCACAAAACGCCCACAGAGGTTGGGGATCGAAAGCCTCCTGGCCCAATTAATCCCAGTGCAACAGCCGGCTTAGTGGCTGGTGCATCTCGGGGCCTGAGTTCTGCAGAAGCCTCTGAGCCAAAAGGCAGGATGCACTCAAGCCTGGGTGTCTCAGTCGGTTAAGCATCCAGCTTCGGCTCAGGTCATGACCTCGTGGTCTGTGAGTTCAAGTCTCCCGCTGGGCTCTGTTGCTGACCGCTCAGAGCCTGGAGCCTGCTTTGGATTCTGTGTCTCCCTCTCTCTCTGCCCCTCCCCAGCTTGCTCTCTCTCTCAAAAAAGAAATACATTTAAAAAAAAAGAAAAAGAAAAGAAAAGAGAAAAGAAAAGGATCACCACCAGGAGAACTTCCTGGGGTTCTGTGAAAAGCAAAGGGAAAGGCAGAAGGGAAGGGTTAAATGGAGGAACCTCCCAGAACGAGCCTTGACCCTTCGGAGTCCCTGGCTCTAAGGCCTGGGGTGTCCTCCCTGCCTTCGTGTTTGTTTTGGGTGAGGGGAATGAGCCGCCCCACTGGCTGCAGACAGGGTGGAGTTTGGTGGCCAAGGGGCAGGTGGGAACCCCGCCATCCGCTGGCTAAGTGCTGTTCTGCCAGCGTTCGCTGAGGCTCTCTGAACATGAAGGATGGTCCCTGCAGGGACCCCACGCCTCTTCCTTCTGCCCACGTTTCTTTCCAAGTGAGCAACGCTCACGCCAGGGTCTGTGGGGCAAGGCTGAGCACAGACCCCCACAAAGGCTCCTCAGCCCCGCATCCAACCGTGTCCCCCGGAGGACCCCTCGTTTATCTTGGGGTCTTCTTGGGCTTCTCTCCCGCCTCCCTTCTGCAGCGCCATGATTGTTTTTGATCAGACAACCCAGGGATAAGGGAGGCTCGCTGCCTTCCTCCGTCAACTCCAGTGAGAAGGGGTGGAGTCATTTTGGTAAGGGGGACAGTTGGCTTATTAACGCAGGCTTGCTGTGAAGCCGGGCACTGGGGGTCCCCACGCGTGGTCGGGAAATGGTTTTCCGGAGCCGCCCTCACAAAGTACCACCGACCAGGGGCTTAAACGACGGCAAGGAATTGTCTCTCGTTCCAGAGGCTCAGCCAGAGATCACGGTGCCAGAGGGCTGGTTGGGTTCTCCTGAGGCCGCCCTCCTTGGCTTACCGATGGCCGCCTTCTCCCTGTGTCTTCTTGTGGCCTTTTCTCCGTGCGTGTCTCATGTCCCGATCTCCTCCTTGTACGAGGACACCAGTCGTATGGGATGAGGCCCACCCTACTGACTTCTTTTTGACTTAATTACCTCTTTAAAGACCCTGTCTCTCGATATGGGCACATTCTGAGGTATGGGGGCGGGGTTAGGACTCCAACATAAGAACTTGGTGGTGGGGCTGGGGGGACACGGTCCAGCCCATAACATATACCTTTGTAGTTCCGCCTGAAATTGATTTGTTATTGGCCAGGTTCATCGTTTCATCTCAGGACTTTTAGGACTTTGAGAAGACATCAGCTTCACAAAGGAACGGGAACTGTCTCAGGAAAGGCCTTCCATAGTGGTTATTAGTGCCCTCCTACTTTATTAAGTGCAACATAGAGTCTGGGACGCGATTTATGACGGTGATGTAAAATTGGACTGGACAGCTTCCACTGATGACCAGCATTCATTTGGTCAGGACAGAGTCTGGAAGATCCGTTTCCTACTCCGAAGTGGTTAGCACGGCTCACACGTACACACAAGTGGAGCCAACGGCCTTCCCTCCCGTTCCGGGCTCCTACCCGTCAGGCCCCACTAACCTCACCGGACCCCCAGCCTCGCTCGCCGTTCCTGAATCCAAGCCTCTGTACGGGTTGCTCCCTCTTCTGGAAACGCCCCTTGCCTTCTTCAACCGTGGAGTATCACGGAAGGAAAGGAGAGGACAAATTAGTTTTACATTCTCTGACCTCCCTACCAAGAGAAATGGTGTCTAGACAGATAGAAGCCGTTGGATGCCGCTGGTTCGTGTTCCTTCCCCTGCTGGCTGTCCCCTCCTCCCCACCCCCGGTCACAAATGACTCACTCTTGAGTGGAAAGACATACATCACCACGCCATAGATACATGTGCTGCATTGTGCGTGTTCTTAGTCACCGTCTTCTGAGCACAGCTCTTCCCAGGGGTCTGAGTAAAGCTCTTCTGCTTCCAACTTCTTTTAAGAGCCCAAACCACACACACGCGTTAACTCAAGTTAAACACGTTTGTCCGGTTGTTGGCTGTAATTTCGATTAGATGTTGCGTCGGACAGACTTGAACCCTTTTCTTCTTCTGGGAGTGTGAGTGCCCTAGGGTTCCAGGGAACGCCCGGCCCATGCTTTCCCATGTGATCTTCTCTCCTTTGGGTGAGGGGGTGTATGCAGACGGGCCTCTGATGACTGTGAACCTCAGCCTCTTGGTCACCCCACTCCTCCTACACGCTGGGCCTCAGGCTCCCCGGAGCTTGGCTCCTGCTGTGAGACAGGACAGTAAAATGGCTAAAAACTTAGGTTGTTTTTCCGAGTGTCTGGGTTCAAACCCGATTCGACACTTTTCAATTGCATGACCTTACTCATTCACTCACCGGCCCGGACCTCCGTTACTTGTCTGTAAGACGGGGATCGTGAGAACCCACCTCGTGTAAGAATAGAGCACGCGTTCTCTGCCTTCTCGTTGCTGTCGGTAAGTGTTCAGTGCCATTCAAAGCTCCTAGGTCTCAAGGGACTTCAAGACCTTTTGAACTTCAGCGCATCGTGATTTGGAATGTTTGGGGACGGCATCCGGAAAGAAGCAGCCTTCAAAGCTGTCTGATGTCATGTTCTATTCATTTACCTTCGAGCAAAGCAAGTCAGGAAACCCTTTCCCCTCATGAGAGCAGACGGCTACCTTCAGTGCTGCTTTCAGGAAACCGCCAGAAGCCCCACGTACAGCAACGTCCTAGCGGTGCCCACTGAGATTTAGTTATTCTGTTATTTGTTTGAATCCTTCGGGAAGGCATCTGATGGGAGAGGCGGGGCACAGAGAGAGGAGAGAGGGGCTGTGCGGTTATGTGATTTGTAGGAGACAAGGACACCCAGGAGAAGCATGGCCTCTGTTCCTTACACAGTAGTACCTGGCCTAGTTTGGGGACCTGATGAGGGGAGGGGACAGAAGCCGAAGGAACTGTTTTCATGCAAGTCTGGAGGCTTCGGAAACGGCCCGGAGTTGGGAGGGAAATCATTCTTGCCACTTTTGCACAGACTCTGGTATTCTCGCTGCTCAGAGGTGATCAGCTATGAGGACACGAGGGCACTGAAGCATTGACAAGGACGTTAGTCATCCGACGATGGTCATGGTGTGGCGGGTGGGGATGACCCCCTGCGACTCGCAGCCTGGGAGTCGGGCCGAGCGGACAGGCTGGCTCATCAGGGACTCCCAGGGGTATGTGGTGAGCACGAGGAAGTATCAGATAAAACCCTGTCCGGTTGGGCAGCAGGTCAGAGCTTTCAGTGAGCAAAACTTAACATGTTCCAAGCCTAGAAACTCTGGCTTCCGAGGGACACTTGAGTTACATGTGTTTCTGGTGACACCGTGTTTTCTTTTAACCTCCACATCAGAGACATGTCCAGGAGGGGTCGCGTGTTATGCCTGAGAATCTAGAATGAGAAGAAAGGAGGAGGGGTGCTGGCTGCTTACTTCATCACCCCGAGAATGCCATGCCCAAGTGCTCCTTGGTGTGTGTGTCCGTGAGCCTGACCTTCTGTGTCCGTCATTCTGCTCTTGGCTAATCTTCCCTCCTTCCCTCTGGAGCATGAGAACAAAAGGACGCATCGAAGGCAAGGGGGTGGGGCTCTCACTGCCATTTAGGGCCACCATTTTACCTGATCGAAAATGAGACACAGAGATCCCATTTCTTTCCCTCTGGCATCTTGGGTTATCTATAAAATGGCTTCACGAGGCCATAGGTAACGAAAATACACTACTGAATCTCAAACGTGGCTTGACCCCTGGTTCTGTAGTCTCGCGTTCAACCTCCACCCACCCCCTCTGCTCTTAACTTTCAAATCAGTCATTCCAGGAGACACAGAGTGAGTGCCTGCTGGATGCCAGGAGCTGTGTTAAACTTTTTTTTTTCTTTTTTTTTTTAGCAAACAACTCATTTAACTAAAGTTGAGTTTCTCCATCAGTAGCTGCCATTGTGGTCTACCCAGCAGAAGCATGAATACATGCGTTGTGGTGGAGAGGTAGGTATTGAGTTTATAAAATGCAGAAGAAAGACACACACCCATAAAACAAGAGATCTGGATTGCCTGTGGCAAGTTCATGAACCCCCAAGTAAGTGAGAGTTGATGGTGGTTTTTTTTAATGTTTATTTATTTATTTGTGTGTGAGAGAGAGAGAGAGAGAGAGCACACAAGCGGGGGGAGGGGCAGAGAGAGAGAGAGGGAGACACAGAATCTGAAGCAGGCTCCAGGCTCTGAGCTGTCGGCCAAGAGCCCGACGTGGGGCTCGAACCCACCATCCGTATGACCTGAGCCGAAGCAGGACGCTTAACCCAGGTGCCCCTCTTTTTTTTTTTTAATGTTTATTTTTGAGAGAGCGAGCGGGGGAGGGGCAGACAGAGACAGGATCCAAAGCGGACTCTGAGCTGACAGCATGGGGCTTGAATTCATGAACCGCAAGACCATGACCTGAACCGAAAGTCGGATGCTCACCCACCTGAGCCCCCCCAGGTGCCCAGATGGTGTTTTCTTAATTGAGGGTGTAACTGACATGGAGTAAAAGGTACCGATCTTAAGGGTGGAAGGACATGAGTTTTGACCAATGATACACTTGTGTAGCCCACACCCCTCTCAAGCTATTGAGCACTCTGTCACCACAGGAAGTTTCCCTGGGCCCTTCCTCAACCAGCACCCACCCGTGTTCATTTGTAAGACTTCTAAAATGTCTTTATACAGGCATATCCCAGAGATATTGTGGGTTTGGTTCCAGGCCACGGCGAGTATTGCGATAAAGCGAGTATTGCAATGAAGTGAGTCGGATGAATGTTTTTGTTTCCCAGGGCGTATAAAAGTTATAGTTATACTCTCCCATTGTCTGGGGAGTGTAATGCAATAGCATTAGGTCTGAAAAACACTGGACACACCTTAATTAAAGAATTCTTTCTTGCTACAAAATGCGGAACATCACCTGAGCTTTCTGTGAGTCACGTCACTGGTCACAGGTCAGCCTAACAAAGGTGATGGTAATGACAAAGTTCAAAATGTTGCAAGAGTTACCGAAACGTGATACAGAGACATGCAGTGAGCAAAGGGTGTTGGGAAAACGAAGCCGACGGACGTGCTTAACGCAAGACTGCCGCAAACCTTCCACGGGCGAAGAAAAAATGCACCATCTGCAAAGCACCATAAAGCAAAGTGCAGTAAAATGAGGGAAGTCTCGGGGCGCCTGGGTGGCTCAGTCGGTTAGGCCTCCGACTTCGGCTCCGGTCACGATCTCACGGTCCGTGAGTTCGAGCCCCGCATCGGGCTCTGTGCTGACAGCTCGGAGCCTGGAGCCTGCTTCGGATTCTGTGTCTCCCTCTCTCTGACCCTCCCCTGTTCACGCTCTGTCTCTCTCTGTCTCAAAAATAAATAAACACTAAAAATAAATAAATAAATACATACATACAAAAAATGAGCTAAGTCTGTATTTTGGCCGAGAAGTAGCCTGGACACCTGGGACACTTTCAAAGTGACCCTAAGATTGTGTATGTTTGCTTGGTGGGTTGTGCTTAGATGGCTGTCCAACACCTGCTTTGGGTATTCGGAAGACTTTCACTAAAGGCTGCTAGACATTTCTCCTTAGGGAGGGATTCACAAAATTGCCCCGTTGAATTAGGAGGAAACTGTCTTTCTCCTCTCGGGTTTACCCAGCAATAATCCCTCAGCTGGCCTGGAAAACTGTCAACTCAAAGACAGGGATGCATTTGGCCACTGTCGAATTCTGGCCCTTGGCCCTGCTCCTCTCTTATTTGTGAAAAAGGTGAAAACTTAACAGGCGGCTATTGGCAGGACACTTCGGCGTAGGTCGCTCACGTTTCTGCATGTTTTGCGGCCAGAGGCATTCGCCGATTTTGTTCCAGAGTCACTTCCAAGATCTTTGCAGAGCAGACCACGGTAGAAGATAGAGGTAGTGTCGCGTTCCCAAACTAAAGGCAGATCCGTCCAGGAAGATAAAGAAAACGTCTTTCCCTCCACCCCCAGGGCAGAGAACAGGACTCCCGAGACCAATATCACACTATATGTTAACTAACTAGAATTTAAGTAAAAACTGGAAACGAAACAAAACACAAAACACAAGAGAAGGGTCAGGTTTTCTAAGTTGAAAGTCCGCTCCTCCGATGCTGTCTGCTGAGCGTGCGTTTGTCCCCTGGCCCTCTGCACCTTATCCTGTGGGCACCAGGGCTCGGGGAACCGGCACGAGAAAATGATGATCCCCGGGATATCAGCAGTGCTATGAGACAAACCCACTCTTCCTCTGACTCAGGGGTCTCGTGTCTTCTGCCATCATTCCGGAATCTGTCGTAAGGCTACCCGGCTCGTTTGCAGGTAAAATCTCAGGCTCCTCGCAGCTCCTGACAGCTACAAGTCAAAACGGTGTCTCTGCCATGTTCTGTTGTAGTCAAATCAGAACTTGATTGTAACAGTTGGCCAGAGGGGATGCTCACGGGCTAAGAGCGTTCGCTTTCAGCCCAAGTCTCAGCACAAGTGTGCGTGTTCTTGTTCCGAAAGCAGAAAGAAGCCGAGGGCTTGGCTGCAGAGATAAGGAGTAAAGGGCCTGGGTGGGGGGTTAGCCTCAGCTGACCCAAGCTCTATCTCCCCTGTCTGACTTGCCCTCTGCTATCTTGCTTTGCTGCTGCTGCTTCTTCTTCTTTTTTTCAGTGCTTTAAAAAGTTTTTACTTATTTATTTTGGGAGAGACAGAGCGCCAGCAGGAGAGGGGCAGAGGGAAAGAGGGAGAGAGAGAATCCCAGGCGGGCTCTGCAGGGTCAAGCACAGAGCCGGACGTGGGGCTCGAACTCATGAAACCGTGAGATCGTGACCTGAGCCAAAACCAAGAGTCGGACGCTTAACCGACGGAGCCACCCGGGCGCCCCGATCCTGCTTTGCTTCTGATCAAAACTGGTGCCACCCCTCGCTTGGGTTCTCCACTCTTCTCCACTCGGTCTGCAGGAAGGCAACGCTGAGACCACGAGTAGAATTTTTAATTCTCACTACAGCTTCTGGAGCTTTATTGTTTTGTATACTTGCGAACGTAACACATGATGATGGTAAAACAGTTGTGATTGAGAAAAATCACGGGAAGAGTAATATGGAATGTTCATCATCACACTCCACAGGAAGCCCTGTGAACATTTCGGTGGTATCTTCCTAGGCATTTTTCTACACACGTACATATTGCGTTTTTATTTGGGGTGTATTTTCTTCACTTTCTTTGGTCTTTTTCTAAGTAGAACTTTCTTTTCTCTTTTAACAGCGTAGTGTGGGGATCTTGCCCTTTTAACCGTCTAAAATGTGACATTAGTTTTAATGAATATGTAATGTAGGCGTATCCTTAGTTATTTAACCAATGTCTTTGATGTGGAAATGGAAGTTGTTCCTCATTTTTCAGTATCATAAATAATGCTTTTATGACCTCTGTGTGTGTATCTCCCTACCTCTATCTATCATCTATCTAACTACCTATCTATCCGCACTAGCTTGAACATTTCCTTAGGATTTATTCGCAGGAATGGAACTACACAGTCAATTGCCTCCAAATTTTTCCTTGTCCCAGGTTTATTTGCCTTCGACTCCAATAATCTTTCCTTCTGATTACAAGGTTGTGATGATTTGTCTGGAGAAAACAAACAGGTATATTTCTTCATTCTTGGGTAGGTTTTGTTCGGTTCAAAGTGTAGAAACAAGCTCATGTTAATTTATGAAATGAAGAAAGTATGAGCAGAATCCCAGTCTACTCCTTTGACCTGACAAAAGGACATGTCTGAGCTTTAGAAAAAAGAAAGACACGCACAGAAGGGAGGGGTCCAATGCCACGAGACTCTTCTAACCTCACATCTCCGCTCCTCTTGATTTTGGAGGACTGGCTCGTTCCAAGTGGTGAACATGGAAACAAATGGTCCCCAAGTTTTACATCGTATAGCCCCAGTTTTGAAAATCCTGGGCAAGTTGCTCATTGGCCTTGCTTGATTCCACCACCTCCCCCTTGCCCAATCAACCTTGGCCTGGGGTCAGTCACATTGCTCTAACACAGCAGATCTATAGGGACCTCTAGGGCAACTATAGGAATCAGGGAGGGAAATATTCTCAGAAAAAACCTGCTGGGCAGACAGCTCCTTAGGTATCTGGTAAATCTATGGGCATGTGTAAAACTAAGATGTAGTTGAAGATCAGGGGTGGCCTGAGAGGCTCAGTTGGTTGAGCGTCCAACTCTTGATCTCGGCTCAGGTCATGATCTCGTGGTTTGTGAGATCAAGCCCCACGTCAGGCTCTGCATTGATAGCATGGAGCCTGCTTGGGAATCTCTCTCTCCCTCTCTCTCTGCTCCTCTCCTCAAATTGGAAGCTACTTTTCAAGTGAAAAATTTCAAGTGAGAAAATTTAAAAAGTCACATCTGAGACTATAGCCGAATGAGCTAAGAGAAGGGAAAGTGTAGGGACGAACATTGTGTGGACATGTATGAAATAACATGTATAGATAGGCGGATGAAATAACACCTATAGTTACATGTACCAAATAACTCTTTTCTTCCTTTTCAAGGATGTCACCTGCCATTCTTCTGCAAAAAAAAAAAAAAAATCTCACTCCCAGGAAGCGCCCTAGTCTGTGAAGAGATCTTGTTTATGCTGCCTCTCTATCCTTATTTTAGAAAGTAATTTGTCCCCTCCTTCCTGGAGACTGCACGGGCTTGGGGATTATAAAGACCGAAACTTTACTCCCAGTTCTGCCATGAAACGGGCACCCTTGGCTGGTGCTTATATACCCTAAACGCGTTTCATGAACTGAACATATCAAGGGTCTTGCCTTTTCCCTCGTTATTTGTTCCAGATTGTTCAAAATTCACTTCCCCTTACCGCCTCACTCTGATGGTGTTCCTGTCCCCACCATTCGAATCTATTCCACACCTGTCATCTCTGTTACTCATTTAGAAGCTAAAGTTTATTGCTTTGCCTCCAGGGTGATGGTAAAAAAATATTTAACAGCCTGTACTTCACGGTCACTGACCAATTACAATGGACGGGGTGGTGATGGACAGGGTTCTGGAGGAAACTGCAGATCCCAGAGTGAGGGAGAGGTCCGGAGCCCGGGGGAGGAGCCAGGAACACCGAGTAAGGGGAGGGGGCCCTCAGGGTACTTAAGGCAGTTCAGAGGAAAGTAATTCAATAATTTAACAACCAGTATGATGATAACTGTTTAAACAAATATAAGTTCTATTGATTTCTTATGGGTATGTTATTCTTCTTTCCATTTGGATTAGAAATTCCTCGAGGTCTAAAAGGACGTCTATAGGGGTTCCTGGGTGGCTCAGTTGGTTAGACGTCCGACTTCAGCTCAGGTCACGATCTCACGGTTCATGGGTTGGAGCCCCACCTCAGGCTCCACACTCTCTCTCTACCCCTCACCCACTCGCTCTTTTTCTCTTCTCAAAATAAATAAGTAAAGCTTAAAAAAGTAACAGTATGTCTGAAATTTCTTGGTATCCGTGGGATCCAGCCCACAGTCATCTGTTGAGTAACGATGACATTTCTGAGCCACATCGTTCAGGAGATGTCAGGGTGGGGAAAACACTTGGTGCTGAGAGACGGGTAGTACTTGACTAAGAAAATCAGAACTTAAGGGGCACCTGGATGGCTCAGTCAATTAAGCGTCTGACTTCAGCCTAGATCATGGTCTTATGGTTTGTGAGTTTGAGCCTCACGTTGGGCTTTTTGCAGTCTGCACAGAGCCCTCTTCGGATCCTCTGTCCCCTCCTCTCTGCCCCTCCCACTGGTTCTGTCTCTCTCCCTCTCTCTCTCTCTCTCTCAAAATAAATAAACTAGAAAGAAATAAAAGAAGAAAGAAAGAAAGAAAGAAAGAAAGAAAGGTCAGAACTTAAGATTGACCCTTTCCATACTCAACACTTACAAGGGTTAATTTTTTTATTCCCGTTGAGATCTGAGCCTTTGTGGGACTGACTACCTGACCAGCGACTTACTTCAGAACACCTGAAGTGTGAAAAACCCGGCGGGGATGCCTCGTTAACGCAGAATCGGACTGCGAGGAGTTTGTATTATCATGATTCCAGTGGAAAGTTGAGTTGCTGGTGTCCAGAAGTAACCCTCACGCATCCTATTCCCCACTTTTCCCCATTTGTGGTGGTGACGGTAAAGTCACGGAGGAAGGGGGAAAGGTGTGTTTAGAATAGAAACCTGTCTTGCGAGGTGGAGACCGGGAATGCATCCTTCATACATGGGTTTGAGGAAGCAGCTGAAAGGGCATCAGTAGCACTTCGGGTATATTATGGGAATTGTATTATACTTTTACTCAGCTGGCCTGGCAACTTTGCCTCGATGTAGAACATGACTTTCTCAGCTGCCTCCTCTCTAAAAGCAAGACATCAGACTCAATTTCAGTTCCCTGTTGCTGTGTTACCAGCCACCTCAAAAGTCAGCGGCTTTACGCCGACTCCCATTTATTTATTCATAATTCTGCAGTTGAGCCGGGCTTAGCTGGGTGGTTCTTCTGCTGGTCTCACTGCTGTCCACTCATGTAGATGCCACCTCCTGGCAGCCCAGCTGAGGCTGGGTAGACCGAGGTGACCTTATGCCCATGTCAGCCAGGATGCCTCAGTTCTGTCTCACGTGGGCTTTCCAGCAGAACGTTCTGAGTTTTTGACGTGGGGCAGCACTGTTCGGAAAGGAGCATGGCCCAACGCCCGAGCGCTTATCAAGCCCGGTGACGTACGACGTGAGTGACGCATCGCATTTGCTGGTGTCCTGGTGGCTAAAGCCAGATCCCTGGCTGAGCCCAGAGTCAACGTGGAAGGCAGCTACACAGGGTGTAGGTCACGGAGGCCATTAAAGTCACAATCCATCACAGACTCCATCGTCTCTAAGGCTCTTTCCGCTACAACATTCCGTCTCCCTGGGGATGTGAGTTCTCATTTCGAAACATCAAATTTGGAAACATACTGCCGGAGCCCAAGCAGCCTGAAAATTCCCTACTATCACCAAGACGACAAAATGGGAGTGATTTTTCCTTTTCGTACATATCAGCACTTTTAAAAATATGAAATCTCTGGCTCTTTCAGATTGGGCTACCCATTCATTTTTGTTAGCTGTCACTTGGGCAAAACTGTAGCAGGAAGTGAAGAGTTAAAGAATGAAGTCAGAACCCGTGTGGTTAGGGAATGTTTGCACCTCATTCTGTACTCCGAGTGTATTCACAAAATCACAGAATCTATATTTTCTCATTCATGATAGCAGGCTGAACTCATGCGTATGCTTGTCCTCTCTTACCAAATCTTATTGAAATTCCAAAAAACAAAAACAAAACCATATTTTAAAATAAGAAAGGCAGAAGTGCTTTCAGAGGAACAGGAAAGAGCACACTCAAATAGAAAGTGGATGGGATTCGATCAGGGTTTCTCCAACTCGGCCCTATGGACATTTCGGACTGGATAATTCTTGGTTGTGGGGACTGTCCTGTGCATTTCAGGATGATCATCGGCCCTTCTGGCCTCCACCCGCTACAGAGTCGTGACCCCCCCCCCCCCCCAGCCCATGACGACTAAATGTCTCCAATTGCTAAATGCCCCCCGGTGGAAGGAGTATAAAATTGCCCCCAGTTAAGGGTCACTTGATGGGCTGGGTTGGGAGAACTGGAGTCCAGAACACATGAAAGAGGAGGCCGTTTCAGAGGTAGGAGACTTTCAGAAATCACAGTCAACTCCAGCCAGAGCAAGAGTGGTCTTGTGAGTCACCTACACGGTGAGTAACAAAAGGAGGCCTGTCTCCAGGGCAGCAGGGACAATCACACCCTTCTCCCTCGTGGCCCCCAGAGGCTGGCTGACTTCAAGGGAGTTGCTCCCAAACCGAAGCCCCCCCCTGCCCCGAACTCCCACCCCCAGAGCTACTCTTCAAATAAATGGAAGGACCTAGTTTAGTGGTTGAGGCTGGAGAGCAAAGCTGGGACTCAAATGTTCACAACAGCATGGAAGAGAAAACACGGAAAGAAAGGCAACTCGGCTCAGAAGTCAAGCAAAGACCCTTCTTGCCTTGGAAATGGTGAAGCCACTAGGCTGTACCGGCCCCCGCCACATGCTCCTCGTTTCCACCCAAGCCCTCCAGTTCAGGGGAAAGACTCACCGAGGAAAGGAAGATTAAATGAAATGCGATCCGGTCACTGATACGGCTGCATTTATTAATTGGTTCCGGAGGAGGAATGTTCAGTAAGACTGTCAGACATTTGATGACACCAACACATACAAAAGAGAAAAAAAGGTAAATGAAAATGAATACTAATAAAAAGCGGGGTTTTTTTTACCTTATTACTAATCAGATGAATGCAAATTAGAACATCTCTTTTTATGTATTACGGAGGCAGACAATAAAAAGAGTGATAACATCCAGTGTTGGTGAATCTATGAGGAAATAGGGGCGCCTGGGGGGCTCCGTCGGTGAAGCGTCCGACTTTGGCTCAGGTCACGATCTCATGGCTTGTGAGTAAGAGCCCCACGTGGGGCTCTGTGCTGTCGGTTCAGAGCCTGGAGCCTGCTTTGGATTCTCTGTCTCCCTCTCTCTCTCTCTCTGTCCCTTGTGTGTGTGCTCTCTCTCAAAAATAAATAAACATTACAAAAAAAATTGTGTGAAGAAAGAGACACTCTCAGATACCGTCAGTGAGAGGGCAAAGCCCCTTAAAAAGTTAATTTGAAAGTACCCATCAGTGGACGCCTGGGTATCTCAGTCAGTTGAGTGTCTGACTCTTGGTTTCAACTCAGGTCATGATCCGAGGGGTGTGAGATCGAGCCTCAAGTTGGGCTCTGCTCTGAGTGTGGAATCTGCTTAAAATTCTCTCTCCATTGGGCTTTCCTTCTCTCTCTAAAATAAAATAAAATAAAATAAAATAAAATAGTACCATCAAAACTAAAAGTACACAAAGTCTTTGCCCCAGATATCTTTCATCCAGAAACTGTCTTACAAAAGTATTCATATACATGCTCCAAGATGTATGTGCAAGGATGTTCACGGAAGCACTATGTGTAATATCAAAAAAAAAAAAAAAATAAGGTCCAATACAGATGGCTTTTTAATAGAGGAACAACTGTGATACGATGCCCATTCATAGGATGACATACATCTGAATGTACTGATAAGGAAAGATGCCAGGTATTAAGTGAAAAGAGTGAAGCTCGAACAATACATATGTTATAATGTCTTTTATGTCCCCAAAAGATTCCCGTGTGTTCACACGTGCACACGTACTCACACATGGCATATGGAAGTGCATAAGGGGTCTGGCAGGAAGAGGTAATAGGGAGAGGTCATTTTTAAAAGGGTCATATGATACCTCCGTAAGCTTAGAAACAACTTTTACAAAGAGAAGTAAACACGGCAGGTTAAATCCTACACATTTCATAAAGATCACATCGGCTCCCTTTAATTTAAGACAAGGAAACTAAAGATTCCTTGAATGAGAACACCAGTGTTCTGGTTTCTACTCTTATACTCTTTGAATTTATCATGTTCCTTCAAAAAAATCTTTTTAATGTTTATTTTAGAGAGGGAGAGAGAGCACACCTATGTGCACGAGTGGGGGAGGGGCGGAGAGAGAGACACACACACAGAATCCGAAGCAGGCTCCAGGCTCTGAGCTGTCAGCACCAAGCCCAACGTGGGGCTCGAACCCACAAACCGTGAGATCATGACCTGAGCCGAAGTCAGAAGCTTAACTGACTGAGCCACCCAGGCGTCGCTCTCCTGTTCCTTTTAAGCGGCTAAGTATTTTATTGTTTATGTGAAGCCATTTATCACAGCTGTTATCTTAATCGTAGTTTTGCTTATTTAACAACCACTGTTGCTGATAATGTATTTATCTAATACAGTTTATAGAATCACCATGCCCTTTACAGAGATTTGAGTATTATCCAAAAAATCCTTACCTAATATGTTTCTCCAAGCATAAGATTTTCACGCGATTTTTAGTCGCGTTTCTACCACAGCCGATCAAACAGTATACGTATTTCTGTGACTAGCACAAACACGCAGCGAGAGAGGTGGACAAGAACCGTGTGGGGCAGCTGGGGACAGAGTCGTGTTCTGGATGCCCCGGGGAGACCCAGGCTGCTCTCTGAGATCACATTCTAGAAACAGTGGGTGACGTGTAGGCTTGAGAAAAAAAAACATCGCAAAGAGTCATCCAACCCCAAGGATGATTAAGGACAAACAAATATAATCCTGTCTGAGAACGTAGGCGATAACGGTGGACAAGGTGGATATTTCACTTCAAGTGTCCAGGATGTATATTTAGAACTGGCTTCCAGGTAGGTAAAATTTGAGCCAGACTTTAAAGGGGTAGAAACAACTTCAGGATGATAGAGGCTCTTCTTCTCCTGGAAGAACGTCAGATCGTTCGGACAAGATCTCAGATCACATTTCGTTTGCCTCATCTTTATTAATTCAACATGGCTGATTCCAGAGGCCTTGTGAATTTCAGCAGAAACAAACAAACGTGAAAACCATGGCTGACCCACTTTGAAAATATGGAAACTTAACGTTTTTTTTTCCCTAAGGCCTTGACCAAAGTTTTTTTAAGTCTAAAAATGGACTCTCTTCAGGCTTGAAAACCATAACTCAATATTTTAAAGTGGGTGCAATTTCACGAAATTACTTAGGATTTGGCCAAAGTGTCTAATACTTATTGACTACCTTTGATCTGGCTTGAAAATTACATTTCCCTTTTTCAAATACGAGGCAAGCAGAAGGACTCAAAGACAGGCCAGAGGTGGCTGTATTTCAGAGGCACTCGCCTCTTCCAGTGAGGATTTCTGCTCTCCATCCTGTTCAGAGCTTGGTGTAAATGCAGACAAAATGTGCTCATGCAAGCATGTATGTTCCATGTCATTAGAGCCGGAAACTTCTCTAAGGGAGGATCAGTACACTCCCCTGCTGTCAGATTAGCACCAAAATGTTCCATGGGGGAAATACGTATACGGGAGGCTTTTCATTGTCTCCTTTATTTTCTTTGCATTACATGGAAAAGCTATCAAGACACATCCTTCGAAGGAGCAAGGCTTCTGCATCTTTGCAAGTATACTGTTTATCGGGGGTGGGGAAGGCGGGTACGGAGGCTTTGCGAGCTGGCACTCATTGCCCTCAGAAGTGCGTTCCGGGTTCACAGGTGGAGACGACATGCCCGGCCGTGCTGATGTCACTCGCTGATGAGGCCAGGCAGCGATCCAAACCTGCAGATCAATAGGGACGCAGATAACTGTGCCAGGCCGCCTTCCCTGATTTCACTTTCTCCCCAGTCACACAGCTCCTCACTACGGTCATGCAGGTCAAAGGAGAGATCATGCCTTGGTTTCAGATACATACAACTCTTGTCCCTGCAGAGCCGACCGTCGTGAACTCCTGACGAACAAATGGAAAGCGTGGCTCTCCACCCCAGTCCGGACGGCATCGTCATCGCGGCGTGCACCCAGTAGCCTTGCTTTTTGCAGGCTGGGCACTTCCATCAGGCCAGCTCCACGGGCAAGAGACTCTACTGACACTCTTGGATTCCTGACTCTGATTGCGGTGTGTGAGTGTGGGGGGGTGGGGTGTAGGTTGGGAACGTTTTTTTTGGCTGCTTCGTCAGAGCTTGCTCTAAACATTCATGGAAAAGGACAAGGCCCTCATTCTTCCACCAAGGCTCACCCTCATGTTAAGTGAGATTCCTCCAGGGGCACCTGGGTGGCTCAGTCAGTTGAGCGTCCAACTTCGGCTCTCGTCATGATCTCCCAGTTCGTGGGTTCGAGCCCTGCATCGGGCTTGCTGCTGTCGGTACAGAGCCCACTTTGGATCCTCTGTCCCACCCCCCCCCCCCCCCCTCTCTTCCCCTCCCCCACTCACACTCTCTGTCAAAATAATAAATAAACATTAAAAAAAAAACCCGAGAATATTCTCCAGACAGGCCTTTCTGCACTGCTTCTACCGATGAGAAGTATTTATCGGAGGGCAGGCTTGGAGGTTCACAGAAGCCTTGGAAGTAGGAGATTGTCTGAGCGCTGGACCTCAGTCTTTCTTGGGTGGATGTGGCCAAAACCCCAGACTTGAAAGCATGTAATCATCTTGGAGCCTACTAGACGTTTTGTTTCCCAGATGGATCATTTCCACCCATCTGGACAATTGGGACTATTTAATCGGATTGGGGGTTTACAAACTGGGATTAAAAATAAACAAAACCCAAACCTCTCTCACTTTTTGGTCCACAAAGATATCCTTAGTTGTACAACTCTCTACTATTCAATCAAGCAGATAAGAAACAGGACACCGAGAGGGCTGAGAACCGCTCTTGCTCACTATTTAACGGTGCTTGTCTGGATGCTTAATTAAAATCTTTTCGTCCACCAGTAGTGTTCTCTTCTCGTGCCTGGTCACGGGGTGGAGACATGTCAGTCCCTGGGCAGTTCTAAAGCCCCAGGGCATCGGCTAGCAGCACCAACTGGTGGGCAAAGCTGAAAGAGTCCCTAAATTAAAAAAGGATACTCAACACTTCTCTTGAAAAGAGTTTAGCGTAAATGTAACTTGTTATCAACTTCATATATGTACACAAATTGCAAGGTCAAAGAGTACTGACTACAAGATATATAAAGAGAAAAGTATCTTATGCCTCTAAACCCAACCCCATGCCCCAACCGCCAGGCAACCAAGTTTTCATTCTTTTAGCACTTTCATTCTTTTAGTACTTCTGGTACTTAGCTCTGCTTTTCTAATGACCGTGCTTGTTATTTGTTTATTTTTCCAAGTTAGATATTATCAATTGACTTTTTGTATGAAAGGATATATGGAGAATCTTGCAGGGAAAATCTTACAGACACCCACAGACACCCATACTGTGCATGTTCTCCCCACATCCTCATCATATGATAGTACACGGTCACCTTACAATTAGGTGTTTACATGTGACCATAGAAATTCTGTTCACAATGGAGATGTATAGTCATAGCACATTTCTTTCTTCCCCTCCTCCTCCCCTCCTCCTCCTCCCCTCCTTCTTCTCCTTCTCCCTCTTCTCCTTCTTCTTCTTCTTCTTCTTCTTCTTCTTCTTCTTCTTCTCCTTCTTCTCCTCCTTCTCCTTTTCTTCCTTCCCCTCCTCCTTCTCCTTCTCCTTTTTCTTCTCTTTCTC
>NW_026057581.1:13471982-13520634 GCF_023721935.1 Panthera uncia
CCTTCTCCTTCTCCTTTTTCTTCTCTTTCTCCCCCTCCTTCCCCTTCTTCCTCCTCCTTCTTCTTCTTCTTCTTCTTCTTCTTCTCCTCCTCCTCCTCCTCCTCCTTCTCCTCCTTCTCCTTCTCTTCCTTCTCCTTTTCCTTCTCTTTCTTCTTCTCCTTCTCCCCCTCCCCCTTCCCTCCTCCTCCTCCTCCTCCTCCTCCTCCTCCTCCTTCTTTTTCTTCCTCTTCTTCATCTCCTCCTTCCCTTCCTCCCTACCTTGCTTCCTTCCACAACTTTCCTGGGGCTGATAACTGGTTTATTTACTGTTCAATGTTCTATGTTCTATAACTAATACTTCTACCAGATTCCTCAACAAAAGAGATCCTTTGATTTTCTTGGAAATGTCTCCCCTGGAGCCCTCCACCTTCTCTAGACTTGATACACAGCTATTGTCCTGGTATATGTCCTCATCATCCTCTGGAGAATTTCACTGGCCACTCTCATTTTGGGGATCCCCTGTTCCTGCACCCCATGTCTTCCTTTCTTAGTTTATTCTCTTGTTTTGGTGGAGCATGGGCACCAAGCCATTGAAGGCAAAGTTTTAGGCATTGCATATTTGAAAATGTCTTGATCACTTGGGTGGAACAGAATTTTCGGTTGGAAAAACTTCTTAGAATTTCAAAGGGCATTGCTACACTATCTTCCAGCTTACAGCTTTGCCGCCAAGAATCCACTAGAGATCTGGGTTCCTGATCCTTTCTAACTTGCTTTGAAAGCTTTGGGGGCCTTCAGAATTTTCTGATTCTCTTGTTTTGTGTTGCATCTTATCCGACCCTCCTTTGTGTCTGCTATCCTTAAGCCCAAGGCTCCTTTGCTTGAATTTCTCTAGAAATTAAACTTGTTTTTTTTTTTCCTTTTCTGCAGGAATGGGGCGGTGAAGTCAGCGGTGCCGTAAGACTTTCCATCAGCCTTCCTGCTGGCACCTTGATCACAGACTATTGCCTGTAGAACTGTGAGACCATAAATTTTGGCTACCCAGTTTATGGTACTTTGTCACAGCAGACCTAGGAAGCTAATATACCACCTGAAATTTGACCAGCTCTGTAAGGTTGATCCATAAGAATTATGCCTGTGTCCAAAATCGGTTTGATCATATTCAGTTTTTTAAAAAATTAACCATTGATCAGAACATACCTGTGAGGGTTCCTGGGCATGTACTTCTGTCTGTTAACCCGGCTTTGTCACCAGAACCTGGTGCATTAACCCTTCCCCTTTGAAGGGAAGCACATGGTCCTTCCCACTTTGACTAGTCCCTCTGATGCAAGGACCACTGAGCAATCAGTGCTCCCTCCTCCTGGAATCGGGCAAGAGGCCACAGTGCATATCGTTCGCTGAGCCTGAGGCCTTGACAACAGCAGACAGCAGGGTGAGGAGCTCAGGTGGCTAAGCCATGGGTCTTCTTAGGATGGACAGGATATGGTGGCACCGGAAGGCCGAGAGTGTCCAGCAAGGAGAAGTCAAGCTCAGAACCCTCGGTGGCACACGTGCGAGACTGGGCAGGAGAAGAGGAACCAGCAGAGGAGGCTGAGAGGCAGTTGGCAGAAAGGTGGCAGGAAAACCAGGGAGAAAACGTCTTGGAAGCCAAGGGAGAAGGGCACTCATAGCGAGGGCAGCCTGTGCCCCTGGAAGGTCACAAGATGAGGACCAAGATGAGGCACTGAATTTTCAGACTGGGAGCCACCGACTTTTAGACATGCCATCTCTGTGCCACGGAAGCTGGGTTAGCGTGGAACGAGAGATGGGCCAGAGGTGGTGGAGAGGGGAGAATACAAGTAGATATTTTGAAGGGACCTCATGGTACAAGGAGTGAGAGAGAGAAGACAGGAGGCAACATTAAGGAGGGGATTGTTCTCCTGGTTTATTAGTTTATTTTTAACATTGAGGAAAGAATGAAATGTTTGTGTTCTGAGGAGAGAGGAGAGACAGAAGCAGAAAAAGAGAAGAGATCATTAGGAAGGAAAGTCCCAGTGGAAGAGGCAGGGGCATGAGCTCAACGATGGAAAGGACCATCTCCACTGAGCTAAGAAAGAAGCACATGCAGATATAGACTCAGCTGAAGGGCTTTGGTTGGGGGCAGGGGCAGGCAGGAGACCGGCAGAGCTCTGGGCTTCATTTTGATAGGAAGTAAGTAGGAAGAAGGGTCAAGGGAGTCCTGGTTCCTTCCAATACTGTGACTTAGCACAAAATGCTGGCTCCCTTGCCCAAGACCAGCGTTGGAGAAACAAAAGAGGGAGACAGAAGGAAACAATGAAATAAAATTGGTTAATATAAAGATTTTAAAAATGACTTAAAAAAAAAAAACACCTCCAAGTAACTCATGGGTTGAAGAAATCACAATGGGAAATTTAAAAAACACGAAAGGCGGCGCCTGGGTGGCTCAGTCGGTTGGCGTCCAACTTCGGCTCAGGTCACGATCTCGCGGTTTGTGACTTTGAGCCCCATGGTGCTGACGGCTCAGAGCCTGGAGCCTGCTTTGGATTCTGTGTCTCCCTCCCTCTCTATTCCCCCCCCACCCCCCCAACCATCCTTCTCTATCTCAATAAGAAACATTAAAAAAAATTAAAATAAATAAAATAAAAAATACAAAGGACCGCATGATAACGAAAACACTACACACTGAAACTTGTGTCATGCAGCGAAAGTGCGATTACAGTAAAGTCACAACATTAAATGCTTCTAGGAGTAAAGAAGAGAAGCTGAAAACACATGCCCTGTGTTGTCTAGCTTAAAAGGTTAGAACAAAAGAGTAAACCCAAGAAAGTAGAAGGAACAAGATTACAAAAAATGACAGTAGAAAGCAATGAAGCCGTGATTCAATAGAGAAGAACAATAACCGAAAGTCGATTTCTCTGGAAAGACAAAATAATCTCTGGCAATCCCCATCAAGAGCAAGAAAAGGCAAGGGGCGCCTGGGGGGCTCAGTCGGTTGAGCGTCCGACTTCGGCTCAGGTCATGATCTCACCACTCGTGAGTTCAAGCCCCGCGTTGGGCTCTGTGCTGATGGCTCAGGGCCTGGAGCCTGCTTCGGATTCTGTGTCTCCCTCTCTCTCTGCCTCTCCCCTGCTTGCACTCTTTCTCTCTCTCTCAAAAATACATAAACATTCAAAACAAAAAAGAGCAAGAGGAGGCAGGAGCATTAGCACTGTCACTGTGAGTAAAAGGGGACATGGGACAGACAAGCAGGGTCCAAACAATAGGGTAGTGCAGAACACATCAACAAGTTTGTATCAACAAATTGAAAATGTGGATGAAACAATACATTTTGGGGGAATGTAGATAAGTGGGATAAAAAAACTGTATTTTTAAAAAAATATTTATTTATTTTGAGAGAGAGAGAGTGAGAGTGAACATGAGTAGGGGAAGGGAATGGAGAGAGGGGGACAGAGGATCCGAAGCTGGCTCTGTACTGACAAAAGAGAGCCCGATGTGGGGCTTGAACTCATGAACCACGAGATCATGACCTGAGCCGAAATCAAGAGTCAGACGCTTAATGCACCGAGCCACCCAGGCAGCCCTACAGACTGTATATATTTTTTAAATTTTTAAATATTTATTTATTTTTGAGAGAGAGAGAGAGAGAGAGAGAGAGAGAGAGAGAATTTTAAGCAGGCTCATCACTCAGCACAGAGCTTCTCCGGTGAAAGAAGGAGACTGATGTTTGCTGAGCAGCTGCTTGGGGCCAGTGGTCGGGCGAAGTCCCCTGGTGTTGTGTGCCCACGCGATTCTCACAAGCCTCACCTTGTTCACTGCCTCTGGGTTGGGGGAGCTGGTGGATGGCACCTGGTGGGAGGGGGTTGGCACCTGGGGGGGGGGGGGTGGCACCGGGGGGGGGGGGTTGGCACCTAGGGGGGCGCGCAGGGCAGTTACAGAGGCAAGCGGCTCTTTCGCCAGGAGGCCGCTGCAGTGGGTCAGGATTGCTCAACTCCACAGAGCACCTTTAGCAAGCGGGGGGCTAGACAACAAATCGGGCTGGATCCGGATGAACTTGTCAGGGTTTTCTCAACCGGGCACGTGGGAGACGGCGGCGCACCACGTGCGAAGAATCCCCGCAGGAGCCGTTTCCCCCAGATTCCCCCCACCTCCCCCTCCGCCTCCCCCACTCATTCTGCCACGTTATCTAGTTTGGAAAGCGCCCCGCGCCTTCAGCACCCCCAACGTCGGGTGCCGCGCCCGGCACCGCCTGGGCCCGGTGGTTATCAGAACCCCGGGGTGTGCGTGGCCCTCCTCCGTGGCGCTTAAGAACGTAGTTGATGCATTTAACAAGAAACACATGTTTTCATTTAAATCACAATTAGCAATTAGAGAGTTCAGCGTGCCCTAGATAGAATGTATAATCGTCGTCGAGTTTTGTGGCCGATCTGCTTTCCTGGTGCCGTCCTCCTTTTATGCTTTGCTTTATGATTTTATAGTCAATTTATGCAGAACCGAGAGAAGCCCCAGCTAAATAAAGCCGCTGGGTTGGAGTTATTTGGCTTAAAAAAAAAGGTCACCAGGCTGGGCCCGCGGGTGCGGCAGGCTCACCGCCTGGTGTGATTCTCTTTGTTTTAGGGAAGGTGAGAAGAGATGTTTTATTAACCCTCCTGGTAGAGATTTAAGTTGCCTGGCTTGTCGGTGAGGGTGCCGGGGGGGGGGGGGGGGGGGGGGGGAGACTGGTGTACTTCTGAGCGATACTTCGGGGTATCTGTCTACCCACTGCTTGGAGTGAGTTCCTGCAAATCCAGAAAGGAGGAAGCGAGCGATCTTCTCCTTCGGGTCTTCGGGAACGTTTCATGGAGAAATTAATATTCACTTCTGCTTTTCAGTAGAGATTATGTGTTCTTTTCTTTCTTTCTTTCTTTCTTTCTTTCTTTCTTTCTTTTTTTTTTTTGAAGCAGGCCACGAAAAGGTGCCAATACATACAATTTGGGGGACAAATCAGGTGCGTTCCAGATGGCAGGGGGGGCCTGGCTAATGGAACTACCAGGGGCAAATCCATACTCATGAGCCACAAAGGGTTTCTACGGCGGAGCAGGTTTGGCAGTCATGGCGAAGCCATCTAAGGAGAAAGTAATTCTTCGTGAGGGGCCCCTCTCTCCAAATAAAATAAAATGAAAAGAGAGAGACCTGGTTTACGGTGAAATTACTCCGGGGGCTGAGTACAGAACAGACCATACCCAAGGCACATAATTGTAGGTGGCTGGGAGACCTGGATCCCTAACTCCTTGGCACCGTCTAAGGAACCACAGCGGTCTCGAAATGTTAGCAAAGCAGACGCAGAGGTGAGGGGAGATTGCTGCTCAGGGACAGTGTCAGGAATCTGAGACTCTTGGCGGGTGTTGGCTGGGGTTGGCAACGAGTGGACGGCCACTGGTAGACACTGGAGAGACTCATTCCTGGGTTTCTTTAAAGGGGGAGGCAAGTCATACGGGCTGAGGGGAAAGGAAACGATCTCCGGTTTCTACGAAGCAACCACTATTTTATTCTTGCTTCTCCTGTAGCTGCCTAGACCCAGTCACTCAAGACAATGCAGATGGATAGTCTCTCCTTGTTTCGCCAGGGTCCAGTAAGTGTTTCCAGGTGGAAATACTAGGCTAAAAAAAAAAAAAAAAAAAAAAAAAAAATTGAGAAGATTCCCTAGGTTCCCTGTCCGTCGTTGATGGAAAGAAGTGGCTCGTCAGGCACTGTTGTTACCGAAGTGCACTGCTCCACGCAGAGAATGAAATGTCCTGGAGACCACACAGAGCCGAGTTCTCCCTTCTCCTTCCGCGTTGTTTTTCATCTCGTGGAATTGTGTGCGTTGTGCATCAAAGACAGGGAGTAAATTCTCCTCGACACCCTGACAGACCTCGTGGAACATCTGCATAACGATGGAATTTATTTTGTTCGTTATGACTGCCGCATCGCGCGGGGCTTTATTTTACTCCCCCAGACTGGTTCTGCTTCCCATAAATTATCCAGCGTGCACTTCGCGAAAATGGCCAGTAGTCCTGGGAGTCTGAGTTGTCTCTGCTTCTTCATTTTGGTTATTTCCGTGTCATAAAAGTTATGACATATCAGACAGAAGAAGGATCGAGAAGGGCTCTAATAAATACTTTTCAACAAGCTCGAGACAAATCTAATAATAGAGCCACCGAGGCTTCAAAGGAAACTTGGGACGTGTCCCCGGTCCTAACAGCTCAAAGGCAGACGCACTTTCTGCGGAAATCGGCACCCATTTCCGCTCTGAGCGCTTTGTTTTGTGCGTAGTGATGGAAACCGTATCTTGCTCACTTGAAAAACCGTCCAGGTCTGTGGTCCTCTTTGTGTTCCCGACAATGGATCTCCCCTTTGATTTTTTGAATACCTAACAGGTATAAATAGAAGCAGTGTGTAAGTACAAGAACAAACAAGGACCCCAAGTTTCTGGACAAAAGCGTCACCCACGCAGGAGTTCCTTCAGCTGTTGTCCTTCGATCAAGGTCTCACATGGCATTTTCTAGAGGTAGGCGAGCCCCAAGAGCTGCAGGGTGAGTTCGTACCTCAGGAATGCTGCTGGTAGAGTTTCAGTCCCAGGGCCAGCAGGCTCAAGACCCAGGGAGAGACAATGTTTTAATTGGAGTCTGAAGGCAGAAAACAGCCGGTGTCCCAGGCAGTCAGGCAAGAATTTTCTCTTGCTCAGGCCAGGGTTCACCTTTTGCTCCACCCACCCCAGGCAGGGCAATCAGCTTGACCCCATCTGTCAACTCAAAATGTGATCTCATCCCAAAATACTTTCATAGAAACGTCCAGAAAAAAAAATGCTTCGCCAGATACCTGGGTGTTCTGCGGCCCCGGGGCAACTAAAATATAAAAAATTAACCATCATGGGGGGTAGGGGGACATGTGAAATTAGGCCCTAGGGTGCATGCGCTGTGTCTGGTTTACCTGAGACATCCTGGGAACAGAACCAGGGGCGGGATAAATTTCAGGAGGCTGTTATCTATCTCAAGAGATACTAGTGAGCAAGAAATCGTGCCGCCCACCTCACCCCTCTGTGCCCACCAAAAATAGCAAAACTCTTCTATCCTGAAACCCTCATTTTATGGTGGAAGTTTTCAGACTGCTGGATTATTTGTTCTTATGCTCTCGGGGCTCCAGGATGGGCTAGGGATGGGCTGTAAGGGAAGGCAGGGAGCAGGGAGGCTTGCTTCTTTGCCTACTGGGGTCACGGACTTCAAGGTTATTGTTCTCCTGTGATGTTGCCGCTTCATATCCGTTGGGCGATACCGGGATGCCACAGAGATCCCCATGGACGCACTTGGGGCCATGAAGCAGAAAGTGGGGGGTCTCCCGGGTGGCCAACCAGCTGGAGCCACAGAAGGGCTGGCCGCCTCCCCGACGTTGTCTCAGAGCAAAGCTCCAGTCTGCCATCATTGACATGAGTTGGCTCCTCTCCTTCCCCTCCCGCATTTCTTATCCTATCCTCTGGAAATGCATCTTTGGGTCCGTCTTGCCTGCTTCTTCAACATGAAGACTCATTCCTCTAACTGAGCCTTGACTTGTTGAGGTAAGGCCTGGCTGTCAGTTATCTTTAAATGTAGCCCCCGAAACATGACAATCGATTGACTCCCCTCGGGGCAAGGATGTCCAGAGCTCAAAGACTCACGGAGATTCCCGAAGATGTGTAAGTGAGGGCAGGGGTGGAAGAGGGTGGAGTGCAGAAAAAAAGAGCAAAAACGTATTTTATAGTCATTTCTTCAACTACAGACGTAGAGGTCGTTAGCAATAATAATTATATAAATATGATGTCGTTACGATTACCATCTCAAGCTCATCCCATTAAACCTTCCGTATATCAGATACGACGGTCGATGCTTTTAGACGGTTTTTGTTGAATCCCTGTAACTTCACGAGGCAGATATTTCCCTCCTGTTATAGATTGGGCTGGGGGAGAAGTTACATTTTTTGTTCTAGGCACTGTGCTGGGTACTTTAGATATCTTTTCAGTAGTATTTACAGCCCCTTAACATACCAGATCCACTTTACAGATGAGCAAACTGCAACAGCAGCCCTGTTTAGGAATCAGGCAAAAAGTTCATAGCTGTCAATTTGGTCAACACCAGAGGGAAAGGCTCCTAAAACACCGGAACTTTGGGAAGTCAGCTTTAGGCTAAGGTGCTTTGGAGAGTCCAGTCTCTTGGAGATCCTTCTGGAAGTTTCTCTGAACCAATGTCCCTGGCATCTTCCAGTGTGAACCCTCCGGCCGCTGGGGGCTGTTTGGAAGTCAGGAAGGACAGTAAGAGGGGAGGGAGGATTAACTTCTCTGTAACGCACAGACAGCCGTGATACACGTCGAAGGCAAGTGGATGCTAAGTGAGAAATTTTATTTTTCATTCTCACTTCTGTCCGCCGGACTGCTTTACTCTCCCTACGGCGTAGCAATGATATTATGTATATAAAAGACTGCATGATTTCCTTTCATCATCACTGAACGCTATTTATCGAGTGTCTATGTGGATACGCTAGCTGCCGTGGAAAATCAGGATATCTACTGATTGACACATTCATCACGTGTGCATGAAGTGGGGGCCTCTGGGTGCCTGGACGCAAAGCCGCAAGTTTTGAAATAATAAGTATTTCGGAATTCCTTTCCCAGTGCACCAAGCCGACTCTCCGGTCCCTTGCCAACCAAAAAGGCAGAATAAACAGAGCATGTTCTCTCTCACCTCCCCCCACTTCAGGTCCAAGGCGAAACACTGGGCTATTTGTTTCCCCCCAAACCACAGCGTGAACTTTTCCAGCAATGGCAGGAAAAGGTTTCCCGTTCCCTGCCTCCTCCACCCCATCCCCTTCTCCAATTAATACCAAAGGTTTCAATTGTACTGGAAATCTGAGCTCCGGCACGTTATTAGAATCCTGTTTCAGGAAAACACACTCCCGAGCCCCCAGGTCCTATGGAGATTTTTCCGTTCTCCAGAAGCCGCTGGGGTAGGACTGCTATCTGAGATACTTCTCAGGAGGTGGTTCGGCTTTCCCCCTTTCCTAGGAAGGAACGGGATCCCGATCTGATGGGCTCTGGGTTGCCTGGTGCTCAGGAAGTTCGAGGAACTTGAGATTACCCTTTCGGTGCTTGACGCCATGAACTTCAGAGGACCGGCTTCCCCTGCCCTGGTACTCTTCACCTCCAACCAAGAAGTGTGCTGCTCTGGGGAGGCAGATTTGCAAAATTAGACTCTTCTCTTTGTTTTTGTTTTTCTTATCCATCGTGTACATTTCTTAAGGGAAAGATCAAATACTTTATCCATTTTTTAAAGAAGAGTAATCACTGGGGCGCCTGGGTGGCTCAGTCGGTTAAGCGTCCGACTTCGGCTCAGGTCATGGTCTCATGGTCCGTGGGTTCGAGCCCTGCGTCGGGCTCTGTGCTGACAGCTCAGAGCCTGGAGCCTGCTTCAGATTCTGTCTCCTTCTCTCTCTGACCCTCCCCCGTTCATGCTCTGTCTCTCTCTGTCTCAAAAATAAATAAACATTAAAAAAAAAAAAAAAGAAGAGTAATCAGGAGCCAAGCTAAGAGATACGAACCGAAAGAAACTACAAACCCCAAACTAGGAAGAACTACGCTCCTTTGTGAAACGTATCGTCTTACCTTCAGTAAACACTTGCAACAGGTTTGCTTAAATAATCAAAACTCCGCACCAGACAGACATAATTTTGTGTATTTTCCAAATGACTGACATCAGCTTTGCTCCTCGAGACCATTCGTTATGGACAGACCAGCGAAAATGGAAAATTTCCTAGTTAAAATACAATAGTTTCTTCATACGAACGTCAGCTCCCTCCAGGAAATTTCCAGTCTCTTGTGGTTCAGTCAATCCCTTTTTTGGTGCTTATCGAATCGATTCCAAAATAAACTTGTCGCTCAGCCTTCAAGATGGCGCCCAAGGACCCCCAGCTCCTGGTATTCGCACTCTTATGTAGTCCCTTCCACATCACATCAGGGTTGTTCTTGCGACCAAAAGAATATGGCAGAAGTCCTGGTGTGTGACTTGAGACTAAGCCACTTAAAACATGACCGTTTCCACTTTGGTGTTTGAGATCACTTTCTCTGGAGGACGCCAGCTGCCATGTCAGGAAGGTACCTCAGCAGCGCAAGAAACTGTGACTTCCTCTCAACAACCGGCAGCAACTTGCCGGACGAGCGGAGGGGCCATCTTCCAAGTGGATTTCTCCAACTCTAGTCAAGCTCCCAGATGACTGTCATTCTGGCCAACATCTTGACTGCATCCACACGAGAGAGCCCAAGCCAGAACCATCTGCGAAGCCACTCTCGAATTCCTGATTTGTAGCAACGGTGCGAGATAGCAAGAACTTACAGCTTTTTACTTTTATTTTTTTAAGTGTATTCGTTTATTTTGAGAGAGAGAGAGAGGAAGTGGGGGAGGGGCAGAGAGAAAGAGGGAGAGAGAGGATCTCTGAACCACCAGCACAGAGCCCGATGTGGGGCTCAAACTCACAAACCATGAGATATGACTTGAGCCAAAGTGGGATGCTCAATGGACTGAGCCACCCAGGAGCCTCCCCAAATGTATAGATTTTTAAGCCTCTCAAGTTTGGAGTCATTTGTTACACAGCAATAGATAACTAATGTATCACCTGGGACACTCCTACCTCTCCCCCCTTGTCTGGCTTGAGACACAGGTTTGGAACAGAGCGAATGACAGTGTTGGGGCGTCGAGTCAGGAGGTTGTGTGACTGCAGGGGTGACGGAGAGGGCTCCTGGGTCTGTGTGGTATCCTGAGGGTGCCCCACATTGGATGGATGATCCAGGCACGGAAGGGATGCTGGTTGGATCTGGTCTCTGCCACCGAAGACTCTATAAATGATTTTTGTGATCCGTTCTCGGCACGGTTGGTGGTTTGCCAAGGCTGGGCCAGCCCGCTTAGCTCCTGCCAGTGCTGCAGAGCCCTCCTTGGGCTCAGCTTGTCATTCCCAGTCAATCCCTGGCCCAGAAGTTCTGCAGCACCAGAGGTTACTGGCCCCATGGCTATGGTGGCAAGAACCTTCGTGGCAGATGGTCGGTCAGCTGACGCGGCTACCTTTCTTGTTTCTCACAGGGTCGGAGACACTTCCGGATCCTTCCATGACCCACGTGCACCAAGGGAGGCTCAGGAGTGCTACCTCAGACGTTCACTCTGACCATGCCACCCCATCTTTTTAGCTTTTGTTCAGCAGGCTTGCATTGTCACAGGCTCATTCCATCAACAGTCTCCCGGTGGAGTTCCAGAGAGGGAGCAGGGAGCTGGACCCCTGCTTTGGGCCTCGCTGCTTGCTCTGGCTTGCTGGAGGGCAGGACACGTGTTCTTGATCATTTGTTCCAATGCCTCTTCCTCCACTCCATAGGGGATAATTTTGATTCAATTAAATATGGTCCATTTCCCCTCAATAAACAAACTCACCCGCATGTGCACGCACACACACACACACACACACACACACACACATACACACACACACCCAAACACGTTCCAGTTCAAAGTGGAACTATGCTAACCTACTTTCTTTAACACGCTCTCCCAAAGCAGCTAAGTCTAGAGTATTCGAATCCCCTCCAGGCTGAACATGAACTTCACTGAAATTCATTCAGTTCCAGGCCTTGTGCCCCAAGTCAGACTGGTGTGGGGACACGTAGGGTCATGATACATCTGGATTTTAGATCCTGGGTTGACAGGAAATGAGTAAAAGCTATGAAGGGAACCTTATGGCCTCAATGAAAACCTCATAGGGTATATATTTTGAGGTCTGTATGTGAAATCCTGAGCATGGTCAGATTTGGGGACCCCCCCTCCATAAAGACCTTTTTTTCCCCATACCTGCTAGGGTTCGTTAGAACTGATTTGAGCAGAACCAAAGATATAATCCAGTCCCCAAGCAGAAAGCAGTTCTCTGATTTTTCTCTGCCTTTCTGAGTAATCAACATACAGTGTCCTTAAGTCATAAACAGGTTTCTATTTGTTGCTATGAGCCTTTGAAGATGTCATCACGAGACTGACCTAGGGACTTCCTAACCGATGAGAGTTAGTATTGACCCGGACACTCGACATGAGCCGAACTGAGGGCCCCCATCTCCGCAGGATTCAGCAACACCGCGAATGAGGTTCCTTAAGCAACAGCACCTGCAATTCCACTGGTGCGTCATGACTGCCTGGGTGATGTCCTCAAGACCTCCAGCCTCGCCGAGCGGCCCTCGAAACCTCACATACAGACCTAGGAACTAGGAGTCCTCCTAGACTCCTCGTCCAGGGTAATAGCTCCCTGTATCCTTAAGGCTACAAACTCGTGTGCTGTTAATGCAAGACAGTGTTCCTTTCGGTCCTACCACAGTAGAGACAGGCAAAAATCTCCCTCCCTTGTTCTGTCTGCCATTTTGTCACTGGAGCTCTGAAGCTGAGTCCCTCGGGGAGACATCCCCCTCTGCCAGTCCCTCTTTCTTCAAGGGCCCCAATGAGTCTGGTGTCAGACCCCATCTGCCTTTCCTGTGTTTTTTCTCTCTTTTCCAGGCACAAATCCTCTTGTGCATGGGTACCCTTTCCTTCAAGGCAATCTAGCACAAAGACTCTCACAGTCTAGTGGCCCATGAGACCATCCCACAGGATGATTTCGATCTCGTTCCAGGCTCACCTGGAAACCCTGGCTAAATTCAGAGAGAAAGTAGTTTGGATGTGCCTAGGAGTTTTTTAAGTTGGCCGGACTCTGCCCCGGCAGCAAATCCCCTTATGGAAAATTCTAATAGGTTCTAGACATTTTTTTCCAGCATACCTTTATCATGCCGGCAACTTTTAATTGGATTATTTGCAAATGGCTGACTGTATCTGATAAAATCAATTAGAAGAAGGAGCTGGTGGTGGGGAAGGGTGAGATGGGGGAGGGAAGAGCAGGGCCTTTGCACTGTGGTTACATTAGTCACCTGGGGCTGCCATAACAGATACCACAGACCAGGGGTGTTAAGTAACAGACATTTACTGTCCCACAGCTCTGGAGGCTGGAAGTCCAAGATCAAGGTGTCAGCAGAGTTGGCTTCTCCTGAGGCCTCTTTCCTTGGCTTGTAGATGGCCATGTTCTGTCTGGGTCCTTCCCCCCATTATGTGTCTGTCTCCTAATCTCCTTGTCTTATAAGGACACCAGTTACATTGGAATGGGGCAAAGCCATATGACCCCATTTTGACTTAATCACCGCTTTAAAGGTCTTATCTTCAAATATTGTCGTATGCTGAGGGACTGGGGGTTGTAACTCAGACATATGAATTTGGAAGAACACAATTCAGCCCATAACACTGGCCTTGGGGGAGTCAAAGGAAGGTGAGCACGGTGAAGCAGAGCCTTTATGTGAGACCCCCTAGGTCTACTGGGCTGAGCGAGTCTCTGTGGGTCAAGAGGCTAGCTGAGCTTGGTGGAGTGTCTGACATCCTTCACTATGACCGACTGCTACGTTACTATGGGCAGAACTAAAGGTGTATGACTCTGTGTTCCAAAGAAGGGTTTGGGAAATCCCCCATGGAGCCTTGAACTTTTATTAATTAAGGGTATCCCAAAGCTCTATGTTCCTTGATCAAACAGATGACTCTCTTTGTGACCACAGGGAGCCCTGAAGGATAGGAACTGGCTGGGAGACATTCAGAGTCTCAAGACTCAAGATGAAAAGACACAAAGTGTTTGGGAAGATACAGAATATGCAAACTTCTTTGTGGTGACAGTATTATTAAAACCATGGGACGTGAAAATTCTATAGCGTTTGGAATAACCAAGGAACGGCAAATGAAAATGATACCTGGACCATATTCTCATTTAAGAACTGATAAATGTCACCTACAACCTATTGATTTATTGTTCTATCTTTATTGTTCTATTTTACTAAAAGCACTCTATCAAGTTTAATAGGTCCACCTGAGACCTTTCTGCCCAAACTCTAAGCTCTGTTTTCTCTACCAAGACTTCAGTTTTGAAATGGCACGCGCTCGTGCGTAGCTTTGGCCGGGTTAGACCCGCATGGTACATTTTGAGACCCAAGCCCAAGATATTGTTTTGGGGGAGAGGAAGTCACAGGCTTAAGATATGCAGTCTTGTTCCCGGTTTATGGCTCAGCCCTTCAGATACACATATTTCATTTTAATTTCAGGATCGACGTAACAACGTCTCTCAAGCCCATTGACTACTTTGAAAGAATAGGCTCTAGTATTCCTATTAGCAGCAGTGAAATATTCATAATGGTATGCACCTGTCATGGCCCTGGTGTACCAATCCAGTATTCCCTCATTCATTTCATACATTTTTATTAAGTACCTGCTATATACCAGGCACCGTGTCCCCAGCCATCGACACAACAGACAAGCCCCCGCGCTCAGGGATTTATAGAGCGTTAGGTGCCCAGGGTGACATCACAGGGAGCAACGGAGGGAGGCGGCAGGGAGAACAGCATGGAGGGAAATGAAAAGGTGAGCAGCCGAATCACGTTATCCAAAGGCCCAGGACGATTTAACACGTAAGAGTGAGAGGCTCCAATTCATATTTTTAAAGGATTAAAATTTGGACCTCAGTGCGGACAAAGGATTACGTGAGGTCGATGTTGAGCAGAGGAATGAACTGAGAGGCTGCAGTGGTCCAGGTGAGACGTGACAAAGTCTGGGAAGAGGGCGGTCGAGGTGGTCGGTTTGAGAAGGGGGTGTGGAGAGAGGAGAACGGCTCTGGTGCCTAAATGAGAATATTGCCCACAGAGGAGGGGAAGGACTGCTTGGAAAAGAGAAAAACTGTAGCTAATGGAAACAGGCTTACAGCCTAACATGTAAAATTTAGTTCAGGCTATGAAGGATCTCCTTACAGCAAGGGCTACTTTGTTCTGAAAAGAGTAGCAGGGGAAAAACGGGGATATCCCAGGAAAGGGGCTGAAAAAGCAGCCACATGTTGAATGATGGAGGAAGGCCCTGTGCGAAGACAGGGGGTTGGACTAGGAAACCCAAACTTGCTCCGGGCACGGACTCCGATCTGTGCTATTCGGTGTGTGCACTGAGCCAGCTCCTTCCTCTTCCCGCCGTGTTGCCCGGATTGTAGCCGCTAGCCATATGTGGCCATTTAAATCTAAATTAAAAATTATTACCTTAAATGTAAAATTCAGTTCTTCAGCTACACCAGCCACATTTCAAGCCCTTCAAGTACCACCTGCGGCTAATGGCTACTTTGTTGGTTATCATAGTTATAGAACATTTTTTCACGGACAGTTCTATTGGACAGCCCTGTTATAGAAAGTTCTCACTCCCTTAGATTAAATACCTCTGGGAATATTTCTAGGCACTGCCCGCTAATCTCAGTTTCATCTTGCCAGTTCTCTGTTGCTGACCCTTTTGGTTTGGGTACTAGGACGATCCCCTGCCCCCAGACCCCCAAATCGCATGTTAAAATCCTTTCCCCTGTGATGATGGTATTAGGAGGTGGGGCATTTGGGGAGTGATTAGGTCATGAAGGTAGAGCCCTCATAAATGAGATCTGTGCTTTTATCAGAGACCCCATAGAGCTCCCTTACCCCTTCTGCCCTAAGAGGACAGTGAGAAGATAGCCGTCTATGAACCAGAAAGTGGGATGTCACCAGATACCAACTTGCCAGGGCCTTGATCGTGAACTGCTAGCCTCCAGAACTGTAAGAAACAAATCCCTGTTGCTTATAAGTCACTCGGTCCATGGTATTTTTTTAAAAGCCTATTTATTTATTTTGAGAGAGAGAGTGAAGATGAGTGGGGGAAGGGCAGAGAGAGAGGGAGAGAGAGAATCCCAAGCAAGCTCTGTGCTGTCAGCCCAGAGCCCAATGTGGGGCTTAATCTCATGATCCGTGAGATCCTGACCTGAACCAAACTCAAGAGTTAGACATTTAACCGACCGAGCCATCCAGGCTCCCCAGTCCACGGTATGTTTGTTATACCAGCATGAACAGACCCAGACAGGTGCCCTGCCTGCTCTTAGACTGACCACCCTGGACCATCCTTCGTGTCTGACTTGCCCTCACCTGGTATGTGGACCCCAGGTCCTCTTTACTCCATGTCCCATGGCCACACACCAGAGCCCTATCCACTCTCAGGCCAAGAACCAACTCTTGGGCCACATTTGGCTTGGTCTTGGGCCCCATTGGCTAAGCCTAGCAGTCTGCCGATTCCAGGAGAGGCTGTGACCCAGGAAACAGAGCACCTGGGCCAAGGGTGGGAGTCAGATACCCATGTTCAGTCTCCAAGGAGACTGGTTGGGTGTCTTAAGGGTGAGCGTCGACGTGTTCTACAGGGGCAGTATCCCATAGCGGGAAATGCGTGGGGAGGAAATGTCAGTCCCTGTGAAGTAAAGCAGTCAGGGCCTTCGAAGAGAAACAATAAATTAAAGAACAGGTATAAGAATTTCGTGCTTTCCCTGTGCTTCAGAAAGCAGGTTTCATGTACATTTCCACACCCAGCATGCTCAAGAATGGAACAGACATTCACGTGCCTGCAGAACCCAAACACAGCTGGTTGGTCTAATTTTAGGTCCCTAAGCATTGGCAGTGTAGCCAGACTCAGCTGAACTCACTGGAGGTCCTGTGTGAGCGGTAGGACAGCACCTTTGTGAGCCCGGGCTCCCCAGGAAGGGGCAAGAGGCCGTGTCTGCTCAGGTGTGACCTCTTAGGACCAGGGGAAAGGACAACCTTTTTCACTGGCCTCCTCGGGGGCCTCAGATTGCTTTGAACACCTCTGAAAAGGAGTCTTGGAAAGAAAGCTATGGTAATACCAGCCTTGTGTGGTGGGCAGAGTGGGAACATTCAGGAAGATAATGTTTGCCTGGGATAATGGTTCCATGGAATATGATGTTCACCATTTTTAAAATGTTTGTTTATTTATTTATCTATTTATTTATTTATTAATTTTTTTATTGAGAGAGAGAGCAAGCAGGGGAAGGGCAGAGAGAGAGAGAGAGAGGGAGACAGAATCCCAAGCAGGCTCCATGCTGTCAACACAGAGCCCGACGTGGGGCTCGAACGCACAAAGCGTGAGATCATGACCCAAGCTGAAGTCAAGAGTTGGATGCTTAACCAACTGAGCCACCCAGGCTCCCCAATATGATTCTCCATTTTGCCTGGACTGATCAGAGAAATAGGAGTTCTGGCTGACAGACGCCTCTGGAACCATGTGGCTTGGGTTTGAATCCGTTTTGTCATCTACTGGTTATATGACTTGGAGTGAGTTATCTAAGCTCTCTGTGTTTCAGTTTCCTCATCTGTCAAATGATGCTTCTAATAGGGTCTACCTCATAGAACGAGCCTGACACGTTGTCATAAAGGTAGATAGGGTTATGCATGTAAATTTAGAATGGCGCCTGGCACACAGCGAACATTTAGTAACTGTTAGCTACGATAATTAACTGATTGTTCTGATCGGAGACACTTAGCACCGATAATATCACAAGACAGCAAAGGGTAGGGGTGAAATGTATTTTCTGGCATCAAAGCCGGGTTCTACCACTAACCAGCTCTGAGAGCTTGAGCAAGTCACTTAAGCTCTCTGTGTCTCAGTATCTTCATTGATAAAATGAAGTTAATAATATGGGCTCATTAATAGTATCTTTTCCAGATGGTAGTTACAAGGATTAAAGGAGCTAATATACGTGAACCGCTCAGAAGAATGCCTACTATTACAGAGTAAGAACTTGGTAAGAGCTAGTGGCTATTATTATTGTGTGATTATTATTGTATAAAGGCAAAGAGTGCAGTAAAGTTCACTGAAGGTTGAAATGAGACTAAGCCTCATTTACTCTTGCTCTGAAGAATCAGACGGATCTCTCGGATCTTACAGGCACCAATCCAGTTCATCGGCAAATGTTTGTGGAACGTCCACAGTGTGTCCAGAACTCGTCACTGTTGCCAACATCCGATAGCACCGTGCCGGCGAGTTCTTGGGTAATGAGAGTCTGGGTGCGGCCGTCAAACCCAGAGGTCAGTCTAGTCCTGTCTGTTTTGTCAAGGCGAAGTACGCCCAAGGCCGCAAATATCATGGCGTCTCTAAAACACTGCCGGGCTCGAACCCAAGAAGACCCAAGGAAGGAAGACCTTGTCTAAGTCCCTTAAACATCCCTCGTGTGATTCTAAGTGAGGTCAAGGCCCAGACCATAGAGGCAGAATCAAGTCAAAGTCTTGTGGTGTTTCTCGGGCCTCCCTCTTCCACACCTGTGCCTTTTTCTCTCACCGGCCTGTGGTATGGCACAGGTGACAGAAGAAAGACAGGAGACTCGGGGAGAGAGGCTCATAATGGTGACTCTGTGTCACCTCGAAGAGTCATTGGACACCCTTGTCCCTGTGTACCAATAGGAAGCCTCATCTATGGCAGGTAACACAGCAGTAAGACAGAGGAGCCCATGAAGGGTCTTTCCTCCTTCAGAACGTACAGCTCTCTCACTTTGCCCCACACCACCTTCGAGCCTGGCTAAGACGCAGGAGTAGTTCATAGGTCATGATGTGGCCTCTGGGTAGGCCTAGGACACCCGTTCTGTGAGGAACTGAGAGCTGAAAACAAGAATGTGTATGTGTATTCTCTGTCTGGTCCTGTCCACTTCTCCGGAAACAGGACCCCGGAAACCCCTCTCCTCTCTCTGCCTTTTTGTCGCCCTTGCACACCAGTTCAACCTCTCTCTATAGCGAGGTCAGCCTCATTTTCCAGGGCCAGAGATGCCTCCACATTTCCCAGGGCTAAGAGCCTCGGCTCCAAAGAGCCAGGCTGAACAGCCAAAAAGCAGTTGCCAGGCATAGAGACCTGTTCGATTCCTAAGCCCATCCTCTGCAGGACTCAGGGAAAATAAGGGAACGAATGTAGGATTTTTCCCTCCGACTCACAGCGGAAAAGAAAGGCCACTTCTCAGGCTGGAGAATGGTTCAGAAATATGCCTCCCTCTTGCTCGTTTTCTCCTTTGCTTGCTTTCAGTTTAAGTCAATTAGACAGAAAATGAGATCCCAAAACCTACAGCTGAACACGCCTGGGGTTCTTATTTATCTACTTATTTATTTATTTGCCTTTTTTTTTTTTCCCCCTTTCTCCCTCCAGCACCTTGTTCTTGAAACTTGTCTGGTTCAACATTTCACCGGCTTGGTTAAGTATCTTGTAAGGAAATCATTTATAATAAAGCGGGTATGCTTGGGTTTATCATTTCTAAGCATGGGTCAGGGTTTGGTTCGCTATGTTAAACTCTCCATGCTGCATGTGATTTGTCAAGCTTTGTCAGGAACAAAAAGTTCCGGGATGTGCAAAGCAGGACTGCTTGGTTTCCATGGAGATACTGCTAGTTAGGCTATGGAAATCCTGAAAAGGCCAGAGGATAAGTGACAATACAAGGATTTAGCGGCTGATCTGAAGAGCCAGACTGAATTAATGAGATTTTGCACCGAGCGTTATTAGCAAGGCTATAGCACCGTATGGCTCTTAGGCCCTCATTTTCTCAGCGGCAGGCTTGGAAAACAGAAATGGAAAGATTTAATTGCTGTTTTTTAAACCCTTTAAGATTATTTTAACCTATAACATTTTAAGGTTGTAATAAAAAAACGGGATTCTTCTCCCCCCACCCCCCCATCACTCCGTTACTGTTATTACTGTGTTTTGGGGGGCGGTTGCCCTTTATCTGTGTGGAGATGGGAAATTCAATAGTACTTATTATATTGAGCAGTTAATTCCCACATACTGTGAACACATTACTGTTCAAAGTAGGTTATCTGGAGTTGCATTTAGAGCCAAGGGAGAGATACCATGTCATTGGCTTTATATCTCCTAGGGCTATATTAATTATTTATGATAGACTGCTGATGTAAACTGTTAACTCTGGCAGGTCATAGTTCGTGCACGTATCTTTCCAGGGCTCTAGGTTTTTGGAGTTTGGACGCAGATTTCTGAAGACCAGCAACCTGTGTGGTTGGTCTGTGTGTTTAATTTCCGCGGCTGCTGCCGGGCCGTTACCACCAGAAGGAAGGAAGCTTAGAAGGGACTCTTCTAGATCGTCGTCAGGTAGCAGTTTCCCCCAAAGTTTGGGAGGAGGCATACAGTCCAGAGGGCCTTCTTCTCCGTCTTTCTTTGGGAGGGCTGATGCCAGGACTCCTAATTCCAGCTCCTTGTGCCCTTGTGCCACTCACCCCCCACCCCCGCCACCATCACGAACCAGGTTCTGGGCGTGGAAATGATGGGTGTGCTTAGCCCGATTGCCTTGTCATTTTCTTTTTTTTTTTTTTTTTAATTTTTTTTTTTCAACGTTTTTTATTTATTTTTGGGACAGAGAGAGACAGAGCATGAACGGGGGAGGGGCAGAGAGAGAGGGAGACACAGAATCGGAAGCAGGCTCCAGGCTCCGAGCCATCAGCCCGGAGCCTGACGCGGGGCTCGAACTCACGGACCGCGAGATCGTGACCTGGCTGAAGTCGGACGCTTAACCGACTGCGCCACCCAGGCGCCCCTGCCTTGTCATTTTCAACATGCTGCCGGCTCAAACTCTTGGTAAAATATCCGTATCCTTCGCCCTCCAGAAATCAGCCAGCCCGGTGCAGGGAAGGCCCCGGGCCAGGCGCTGCTGCTCTTTCTTGCTAGTTTGCAGAAGGGCGGCACAAGCCCATATGTTTCGGGGAGATGTAAAACCGTAAGGTTGCTGCCGGGTAACCCACAACAAAAAATCACACGGAGCCACATTCCCCGGATTCCTGTACAGTAGACTAATCCACTTAATCTCACTGTTAGCTTCCCCGGGCGGGGATTTCACAGTCTCTTTTGATTTAGTGGTTTGTAAAATCTCTGATTAAGTGCCTTTGCCCTCCTATTGTCTCTCTATTCCCTAAATGATTTTGTGAAGAAGGAATCAGGGAAGTTGAAATAGGGGTCAACATACCCTCATCCTTCCTTATCTGGTTTTTCTTCATTATTGTTATTGTTATTGTTTTTTATATTTTACATTTTATGTTTTTTATATTTTTATATTTTATGTTGTTTATATTTTTATATTTTATATTTATATTTTATATTTATATTTTACATTATTTTATTTTTTATTTTTTATGTTTTTTATATTTTTATATTTTATATTTATATTTTATATTATTTTATATTTTATTTTATGTTTTTTATATATTATATTATATATCATATTATATATTATATTATAATTATTTATATTTATTATATTTTATTTATATTATACTTTTATTATATTTTATATTTTATAATTTTATTATATTTTAAATTTTAAGGTCTTTTTTTTTTCCCCTTGATTATAGTACCCCTCGACACTATTTTATTTTTCACCTTATCAAATTCCCCTCTACCTTGCCAATTGATGCTGAGTCCCCCCCCCCCCCCCCCCCCCCCCCCCCCCCGCTAAGCCGATCGTACCTGTATTTCTGTTGTGGATTTGTCCGTTACCCCTTCTGCTCGGAATGTCCGACTTCACCGCGCTGCGTCTCTCTAGAAAGGGCGGAGGCAAGATTTCGCCGAGCGAGAACAAAAAAAATCCTAAACTTTGTATGGAAACACAAAAGACCGCAAGTAAAAAAAGAAAGAAGGGGAGGGGTAAGAGCAAGCGTGATAGGGCCAGACAGGCTGGGCCTCGAGACCTGGTTCTGTCACTTGCTAGCTGTGTGGTTGGGGACGAGCTAACACCTCTGGTGTTCATTCCCTCATCTGGAAGCGAAGATTAAACGCAACAGCATATAGTGCGTGTAGAGTACCGACGTGCCCACGTATTATGACAAGACTAGCTCTCATTCATACGAATGCACCTATTTCGCACACCAGCGATTTGTCTGGGGGCATTTTGTCAAGCCCTTTGATGTGTGTTTTTTTCTGGTGTCTCTGCTCCGATTAAGCCTCTTGAGGTTGAGAGCCCAAGTTTTAAGATTTATTTCATAATTGCTAATTACATTTAGTTTGTGCTCTTGTGCACCTGATGCTCTGCCTCTTCAAAATGCTGATCAAAATATTTGGGGAAAATTACGTTGGGTCAAGTAGTATAAATTACCGAAACACAGTAATCCCTCCAGCCTCCTTACCTGTGGTTTCAGTTTCCCCAGGTCAACCATGACCCACGATCTGATGATCCTCCTAACATATGGTCGGAAGGTGGGTGGCAGCCTAATGGTTCGTCATGGTGCTTACCTCACTTTACCTCATCACATACACATTTTCTCATCTTGCATCGTCCTGAGAAGAAGAGGAAGTACAGTACAGTAAGATACTTTGAGAGAGACCACATTCATGTAACTCTTATTGTAGTATGTGGTTATAATTGTTCTTTATTATTAGTTATTGCCATTAACCTCTTCCTGAGCCTAATTTAAAATTTTTTATTTAATGTTTATTTATTTTTGAGAGAGAGAGAGAGAGAGAGAGAGACAGTGTGTGAAGGGGAGAGGGGCAGAGAGAGAGAGGGAGACACAAATTCCGAAGCAGGCTCCAGGCTCCGAGCTGTCAGCACAGAACCTGACGCGGGGCTCGAACCCATGAACCGTGAGATCATGACCTGAGTGGAAGTCGGACGCTTAACTGACTGAGCCACCCAGGCGCCCCTTCCTGAGCCTAATTTATAAATAAATCTGTATGGTAGGTATGTCCATGTAGGAGAACGGCGTATATAGGGGTTGGTTCTATCTGCAATTTTAAGCGTCTTCTGGGAGTCTCAGAATTCATCCCCCTTGGATAAGGGGAGACTACTGGACTGGATACTTGGTTGAAAAACTGCCATTTATATTAAGGTTCTTACCTAAATTTAAAGTCGACTAGCAAAGCAGTTGAATTTACATCCATCCAAAAGGAGAAACTCAAAATGCCGCACACACACACACACGCACGAAAGGCCAAATAAAAATTAAAAATTGAAGGGTTTTTGATGTGGTTGCTGTTCTTTGTTTTTTTGGTTTTCTTGTTTTCCTCATGGAATTCTCCTTAAGACCTTTGAGCCTACTGAACGTGTGTCTTCTGCTCTTTCTTCATATCATGCAAGGAAGCAGAATTTGGAGATATTTTTTTCTACAGACACTTCGGAGGGCGAACCGTTCTATCGACGTGCCGGCTGCCCTCAAGCATACTCCAATTCTACGAAAGAAGCCAGCCTCTCCTCAAGGCTGGTTGGTGCAGAAGGTAAAACTTTGCTTTGGTATCTGGGAATGGGAAGCACAGCCGTTCTTTTCTTCTTTCTTTGTAAATCCAATTATACCTGGCCCCCAAGCCCCCACCATCGGACCGGAGGGAGGTCCAGGACCAGCCCTGCTGCGCTCAGGGCTCCACTGCTCAGTCACTGCCTGATGTTGGCAAGTCACGTAACCATTCTGTGCCTCAGTCTTCTCATTAGTAAAATGCAAATGCTAGTAGCTGTCTTGTTTATGGAAGGTTGTGGTGGAAGGATGAAATGACACTGTGTGTGTAAGTGCTTAGAAAAAGTGCCTGTTTCATATCAAGGGGCCAGAAAGTGTCGGTATGATCATAACTTTGATGATTAATTGCGTAAGTTGAAAAACTTATGTGATACCAGCAAAACGGGGCAGTTGCATGACTTAGTCTATAACTATGGCATCCCTTATCATTTAATTCCTGTGTTCCTTGGAGGCTCTATCCAATGCTGGTCCTCTGCCACCTGTTGGGCACCTGTGTGTGCTCTGGGCATGTTACAAAGTTTGGCCTCAGCCAAACTCAGTACCGGTGGATTCCCACCTAGAGCTGTGATCCCAGAATACGGTCCCTTGAAATCCACAGGTCAGTCCCACCAGAAGACTGTTACGTCCTCGTAGAAAACTCTGGACAACATCTCTTCTATCCACCCAACTACCCAGTGTCAGTGTCTCTCTGTTTGTCTCTGTCTCTGTCTCTCTCCACCAATGGGCCCACGGCCTCCTGGGCAATCCAGTTCTGTAGCCTTAGGACGAGAGTCTTTAAACAAAATCTGTTCATTTTTCCCTGGAGCAGAAGGTGTTCTGCCTGCAGAATGGAAAACTCCTTCATTTCACCATTCTCTTCAAGGCATAATGTGGTAGGAGGCTGCGATTGGGCTAATCCTTGTGATTGTGTTGAGCTTATAGCAGAAATCAGGACACAGCTCAATCCTCATTCAGATTCCGTGCTGGCTCAGAGGCAAGTTTTGGACCATGCGGGTCTGGCGCTTCTACCCCATTGTAGCCTGAGCCAGCAGTGTTCTGGGGGCTGGGCTGAAAGAGTTGAGGCACTAGGCACTTTGGACAGATGCCTGAAGCAGAATCTTACGGAGTTGGTGAGGCAGAACTGAGTATCTAGACCAAAGCCAGTCTATGAAACTCAGAGCAGCCGAAACAAGATAGGAAGCCGATGGATTAATGGGCCTTGGGGAGCCAGTGGATGAGAAGATTCCAAGAGGCAAGAAGGAAGGAAGGTGAATTTGAAAGTCTTTCTAGTTGGTGGCAGTGGCTTTTTTATTTGACATATATGTTACTTGTTTCCATTCTCTTCTGTGCTTACTGTCCTCAAGTGGCCTCTATGTCTCCTTCTTTTTCCTCCCTTACCCCTGGCATGCTTGTTCCAATGTCTCAGGCCAGTTCAGGAGGCCAGCTTATTAACTGTGGACCCTTTGAAGAATATCCCAAGACTCACTTCTTTTTTTTTTTTTTAATGTTTATTTATTTTTGAGAGAGACGGAGCATGAACAGGGGAGGAGCAGAGAGAGAGGGAGAAACAGAATCCTAAGCAGGCTCCAGGCTCTGAGCTGTCAGCACAGAGCCCGACACAGGGCTCAAACCCATGAACCCTGAGATCATGACCTGAACTGAAGTTGGACACTTGCCGACTGAGCCACCCAGGAGCCCCAGACGAGACTCCCTTCTTTATTCAGCACCCCTACCCCAGCATTAGATTTAGAAGGAAAGAGAACTGGCTTCTCTTGTTCATTCCTATATGACAGGCCACATCTATGTGCATTATCTAATTTAAACTCAGGTTCTAACCGTAGCCTTTCCATTCCAACCTGTATGATATTAGGCAAGTTATTTAACCTCTGAAGGAATTGCCTCACTTGTAAAAAGAAGCTCTGGGGCGCCTGGGTGGCTCAGTCGGCTGAGCGTCCGGCTTCGGCTCAGGTCATGATCTCACGGTTTGTGAGTTTGAGCCCCGCGTCGGGCTCTGTGCTGACAGCTCGGAGCCTGGACCCTGTTTCGGATTCTGTGTCTTTCTCTCTGCTCTTCCCCTACTCATGCTCTGTCTCTGCCTCTCAAAATAAATAAATAAACATTAAAAAAAAGAAGCTCTAAGAACAAAGATCCTTTGACACTATCAAGCTTTGCTCCTTATCGTCTTTCTCTCCTCGCAACCTAATTTTCTGATTCTATAATTTTATGTCCCCCATTTTTTGGATTTCTGATAGACAAGAAAATAAATGGAAAACCAATCTTCAGATAAACTAATCAGCGTTAATGAATGTTAATGGTGTGAGAAGTGTTACCTCTCAAAGGAATTGGAGTTTAAAAGGTAAATTTCATTTCTTAGCTCAAAAAAAAAAAAAAACTACCAAGTGTCTAGTGTCTGTCAGATTCTGTTATTCATGTGGATTGGATGCTTTAACCTACAATCTCCCAAAGTAGGCACCATAAGAAAGAGTCCCGGAGTCAAATAAAATCTTAAAATGGGGCACACTTATTTCTGCTTCTGCCAAGGTGGAGGTAAGGGGTCTGGATCTACTTTCCTTTTGAAAGAACAACCAAAAATATACAAAATACACAAAACAACAATTTTCAAGACTTCCCATCAGGCAATAAAGGACAGACAGGAGACAAAGGGGTGTCCTATGAATGCCTTAGCTTACTGTCTCAAGAGAATTTCCAGGCTGCAGTGCAGGAGGGGAAACCCAGGCAGAACCGAGGACATGAAGCTGAGGTTAGGAAGGTTATTGTGGCCACAGCTCACATGACAGTATGCTAGAAAGGAGAGGGCTGCACAGAGAGAAAACCCTGGAGATCTACAAAGGTCCCCCTTAAGTATATAGCGAAGTATAGATCTATGTCCAAAACTATTCAAAAATGGGGGAAAGAGACAAAAGAACAAGAGAATGGCACCTGGCACTTGCGAAAGCTGGGAATCATAACTGTTCCCATCAGCCACACTGGAAAATCTCCTAATCCATGAGATATTTGGGGAGAATACCCAGGAATGGTGTCTCTCCTCTAGAGGAGAATAATTAGCTTTAGATAGATCATGGCTATGGACCTACTTAACAACTCATAAAAGTTACATGTGAAAGATTCAAATCGCTTCCAAATAACTGCATCCCAGAACAAAGGTAAAGATTATATAAACACAAAAATATCAGGAACCCAACAGGGTAAAATGCACAATGTCTAGCATTCAAACAGAGATTACCAGGCATTCAAAGAACAGTAAAACAGAGGGAGAGAATCATCGATTGAAATCAATCCAGAACTGATACAAATGTTAGAATGAGCAGAGGAGGTCACTAAAATAGTTGCCAGAGCTATATTATATATGTTCAAATGGGAAAGTAGAGATATGGAAGATATTTTTAAAAGACCCAAATAAAACTCCTGAAGGTAAAAACTGGAATGTCTGAGACGAAATGATACATGAGATGGGACGAGCAGTGTATTAGACATGGCTAAATAAAGATTAGTGAACTTGAAGATAGGAACGGAAACTAGCAGGAAGCTCAGAAGAAATAATGCAAACAAATGTAAAAGCATCAGTGAGCTGTGGAACAATTTTACATAGCCTAATATGTGTGTAATCATAAAGATATTTTAAATATCATTATTCTTTCTGAGGATATCTCAGACTATTTATCCTTATTTTATTGAAGTATAGTTGACATACAATATTAGTTTCGGGGGCACAACATAGTGATTTAGCATGTATATACATTATGAAGTGATCACCATGATAAATCTAGTTGCCATCTGTCACCATACAAGGTTGCTACATACCCCAATATTTATTTTGGCTGGCTGGAAAATCTTCAAAGGGATTTTTCAAGACAGGATAAAAACAAAAGACAAAAACAAAAACAGAAAAAGAAAAGAAAAGAAAAAAAACAAAAAAAACCCCAAAACCAACCCCTCCCCACCCTACACCACCACCACCAACTATACTAGAATATCATGGTGAAGCTGTTGACAATCAAACAAAGATGTTAAAAGCAGCAGAAGAGAAGAGAGGCACAGTACATTTATGAGACTAATAACAGCACTAACAATAGACCTTGCGAAACCAGAAGAATGACATTATTAAAGTGTTAAACATAAACAAATAAGTAAGGAAATAACTTCTCCCTTAGAAGCGGTAGAATTCTGTACTCAAACACAAGATCTTTCAAAATGAAGGCATAATAAAAACTTTTTCAGATAATTCACTTTTGGCAGGACCCTGAGAATAAAATACCAAAGAGAGATCTTCAGATAGAAAGAAAATAATTCTTTAACAAAGGGTCCTGGGAGAACTGGACAGCAACATGCAGAAGAATGAAACCAGACCACTTTCTTACACCATTCACAAAAATAAACTCAAAATGGATGAAGGATCTGAATGCGAGACAGGAAACCATCAAAACCCTAGAGGAGAAAGCAGGAAAAAAACCTCTCTGACCTCAGCCGCAGCAATTTCTTACTTGACACATCTCCAAAGGCAAGGGAATTAAAAGCACAAATGAACTATTGGGATCTTGCAAAGATAAAAAGCTTCTGCACTGCAAAGGAAACTATCGATAAAACTAAAAGGCAACCAATGGAATGGGAAAAGATACTTGCAAATTACATATTGGACAAAAGGCTAGTATCCAAAATCTATAAAGAACCCACCAAACTTCACACCTGAAAAACAAATAATCCAGTGAAGAAATGGGCAGAAGACATGAATAGACACTTCTCTAAAGAAGACATCCAGATGGCCAACAGGCACATGAAAAGATGCTCAATGTCAGTCCTCATCAGGGAACTACAAATCAAAACCACACTGAGATACCACCTCACGCCGGTCAGAGTAGCTAAAATGAACAAATCAGGAGACTATAGATGCTGGAGAGGATGTGGAGAAACGGGAACCCTCTTGCACTGTTGGTGGGAATGCAAACGGGTGCAGCCGCTCTGGGAAACAGTGTGGAGGTTCTTCAAAAAATTGCAAATAGATCTACCCTATGACCCCACAATAGCACTGCTAGGAATTTACCCAAGGGATACAGGAGTGCTGATGCATAGGGGCATTTGTACCCCAATGTTTATAGCAGCGCTTTCAACAATAGCCAAATTATGGAAAGAGCCTAAATGTCCATCAACTGGTGAATGGGTAAAGAAGTTGTGGTTTATATATACAATGGAATACTACTTGGCAATGAGAAAGAATGAAATATGACCTTTTGTAGCAATGTGGGTAGAACTGGAGAGTGTTATGCTAAGTGAAATAAGTCATACAGAGAAAGACAAATACCATATGTTTTCACTCTTATGTGGATCCTGAGAAACTTAACAGAAGACCATGGGGGAGGAGAAGGGGGGGAAAGTTACAGAGAAGGAAGAAGGTGAACCATAAGAGACTCTTAAAAACTGAGAATCAACTGAGGGTTGATGGGGGGTGGGAGGGAGGGGACGCTGGGGGTGGGCATTGAGGAAGTTACCTGTTGGGATGAGCACTGGGTGTTTTATGGAAGCCAGTTTGACAATAAATTTCATATTAAAAAAAAAAGAAACAAAATAATTCTAGAGGGAAACAGTGTAAAACAGATAAGGGGTGGAGAGCCCTGGGAAGGATAAATGTGTGGGTAAATCTACATTCATATTGCTTGATTAAAACAAAAATAACAATGTCTTGTGGTGTTTAAAATATATGTGGAATTAAAAAACATGAAAACGACAGCACAGAAGACTATAAAGGAGTAAATATAATGACTACTCTAAATCCAGAAAGTGGCAAAACCACATGTTGAGATTGATTCATAAATCAAGGTCGCATATTGTTATCTCTGGGGTGACCACCAAAGTAATGATACAAAAGGGTATAACTAAAAATCAAATCGAAAATGGAATGACGTATACTCAGTAAATGCCAAAGAAGTCTAGAAAGGAGAGAAAATGAGAACAAAGAACAGAAGGGACAAACAGAACACAAGTAGTTGTAGGTAAGTATAAATCTACATTTATCAATAATTATGTTAAATGTAAAGAGAACATTCCAATTAAAACAAAAATATTCAGACTGTATTAAAAAAACCCACCTATATGCTGCTTACAAAGACATAACTCAAATGTAAGTAAATTTGAAAGTATATACTATGCAACCACTAAGTAAAGCTCTAGTATTGGTAGAAAAAAGACAACTTGTTACGGCAAGAGATTGTACTAGAGAAAAAGATGAATTTTTTGTTGATGAAGGAAACAAATTCAGTTAGTGGAAAAAGGGCCAATTCAACAGGAAGATGTAACAATCCTAAATTTGTGTGCACCTAACACATTGCTTTAAAACATATAAATCAAAAGTTGGTAGAACCCAAAGGAGAATTGGGCAAATGTACAAGTATAGTGGAAGAATTTACTACTTTTCTAGTAATTGATAAAACAAGTAGATACACAAAGTATTCGAGTGATACTTCTGACGAACTTGATCTAATTGACACATATTGAAAACTGCACCTTCAAACTGCAGAATATACAAGCGTCCAAGGAATATTTCACCAGAGCTAAGTAAATACTGGGACACAAAGGAAGTCGTAACAAATTTCAAAGAACAGCAATCACACAGAGTGTATTCTCATAGCACAGTAGAATTAAGCTAGAGAGATCAATCACAGAATCATGTCTAAGAGCGTCTTCAAATGTTTGATAACTAAGCAATGAACTTCTAAGTAATCCAAGAGTCAAAAAAGAAATCATATTGGAAATTAGAAAGTATTTTGAATGAAATAAAGATGAAAATACTATATATCGGCACCTGGGTGGCTCATCCGGTTGAGTGTCCAACTCTTGATTTTGACTCAGGTCATGATCCTGGGGTCGTGAGATCAAGCCCACGTCAAGCTCCCACCTGAGTGTGGAGCCTGCTTGGCATTCTCTCTCCTCTCTGCCCCTCCTCTGAGTTTTCTCGCACACGTGCTCTCTCGCTCTCAAAAAATTTTTTAAAAATTAAATCTTAAAAAAAAAAAAAAAAGAAAATACTATATCTCAAAACTTGAGGCATGTTGCCAAAATAGTTCTAAGATGGAGATTTGCAGATTTAAACGCATACATGGGAAAATAAGATTTGTCATGATTCCAAACTTAAAACAAATGCTTATCAAGAGTAGATGGGTATATTCATGTGGCATATTTACTATAATAAAATACTCACATGATGCAACAACGAAAAAGCACAAACTCTTCATGCAACATGAATCTCACAGACATAATATTGAACAAAGGAAACTGGACATGGGAAGTCTTATGTGTGATACCATCTATATAAAGTTCAAAAATAATAAAAACAGGTCTGTGATGATGCAAGTCCGAAGAATCCCTACCATAAGGAGGAAGGGGGTTAATAACTAAGAGTCATTACAAGGTTCTGGCACGCTAATAATGTTCTATGCCTTTATCTAGGTGGTGAACCCAGGGGCAGGGGCACTTTGTAAAACTTCATTCAATAGTAACAATAATAATAAAAAAAAAAAGTTCGAAAGCTAATTCAGGTACGTATTTTGCTTATGGACGTGATTTTCATGCTTGGCAGAATGGCTAAGGAGGTTGCTAGGACCCAACTATCTATTCCGTGTTTCTCTGCATGTAAGACGATGCTAATCTGAGCCAGCGGCTGAGGGCGTTAAAACCTAGTTGCTGTTCACAGCTCTGTCAACACTGCTTTTTTCCATCTCCCCTGGCTGCACATTAAGCAAGTTTTTGCATTAATTTTGGTTCCTGGCATTCTTTTGCCTAGCCTCGTTGCTTGAGGCCATCGACCAACACGAATCAAGTACTGCATGAAGACCAGTTTGGAAGTTCTACTTCTTTCTGGACCTACAGTGGGGAGGAGCTTCCACCTTCAACGCAGATCTTGCTGGTGAAGGTGAAAAGCGAGTCACCAGGAGAATGTCTGCCTTTCACGGGAGCCTGTTCCACGTTATAGGAGCACAAACTAATCTTTGTGTTGCGTAACTGTGCCCTGGGTGACTAGTCCAAGTCTTTGAAATGTACTAACTTATTTGCTGTGATAACAACTGCATGAGGTAGTGTTATGTGCTGCGTGTTTGTTTCCTATTTTGAAACCCTAACCGCGCCCCCCCCCCACCCCCGGGTTGGCATTAGGAGGTGGGGGCCTTTGGGAGATGGTTTGGTCATGAGGGCAGAGCCCTCGTGATGGGATTCGCGTCCTTTCGGAAGTGACGAGAGACAGCTTGCTTCCTTTCTGCTCTCTGCTGCGTGAGGTCGACCAGAAGGCAGCCGGATGCACACCACGAAGACAGAGGTGTCAGAAAGGATGCCACACTGGCATCCTGGTCATGGACGTCCAGCCTCCAGAACCTTGAGAAAAAAAGCCACCTCGTCTACGGTGTTTTGTTAAAAGAGCCTAAAGTAAGACGGGGAGGCAATACTATCTGCCCCATGTGGCCACTGAGGCATAGAGCAGTTGAGTAATCTGTCAATGATCACTGCTAGCAACAGGGAGGCAGGGAGTGGGGTTCTTTCTAGAGCCTTTGCTCTTTACGCACACACCACGCAAGACACGAGGAGCCACCTTCCTACGTTGGCGTCTTCAGTTTCAGAAGCTCCAGGAGGAGGTCCTAGTGTGCAGATGTCTCAACAGAACCCAGCCCTTTGTCAGAGGTTGGCTGTGCGACACAAGAAAGCCCCCCGGGATTCAGTGCTCAGGCCTGAGGAGGATGAGGGAACTTGAGGAATGTCCCTACCCCGTCTCTGGGTGGCAGCGGCTGGGGAGCAGGATTGAGGGTGTTGTTTGCATAAAAACTGAAAACACATCACGGGGAAATGTAAACACGGGTCAATCAAGGTTCTGAGTAACAGTGACAAACAGTTTTTTGAAAAAGGAAGCATGGCTTTTCTTTATCGCCAGATGCTGCTCTCCACGACCGCCATTTTCTGAGCCCTCAGCAGTAAACGTAATAAAGATTGATATCAGCGACAAATTCTGTCAACTTCCATGCTGCAAAACTTAGTCACTGTGCAAAATGGACCAAGGAAAATAAATAACCCGAGGAATGATGGAGTGTGTAAATATTGATGTGGATGCCGGGCGCAGGGAAGTTGGATGAAGCCAAAAGGAGCTGAGTGAAGGTGAGTCCCCCTCACCCTGGCCGAACGCAGGGAGGTCTTTTCACACTGACTTTAATTCTCTGGCATTATGTCCAGAGTGGGAGTGTATGCTGTTTGTTGTGGGAGAAGTGGTAAGACCGTGAGTTCCAAAAAATCATTCTAGAAAAAGCAGTGAAGAAAAAAAGAAAAAAAAACTAGATACAAAATTACTCTCACAAAGATAGCACTGCCTGCCGAAAAAAATTGAGAATACGTACGTGAAAAAATGGAATGATAAAAAATACCCATGATTCCCTCACCCAAAATACTAGCTGTGAGCATCTTCCAGACTTTTTTCCATGCTTATGTATACATTTTCTCGTCTATACGATGTAAGTATCTCAAAGTTCAGTATTTCTGAAATAGTTGAATGCGAACTGTGGGTACACATACTGTGGCTTCCTCTCTGCTCCAAAAAGGCTTTTAGTATGCTAATGTTGCCACCCACAAACGATGACATCTATTTTAAAATTTTTTTTTAATGTTTATTTATTTTTGAGAGAGAGAGAGAGAGAGAGAGAGAGAGAGAGAGAGAATGAGAATGAGCAGGGGAGGGGCAGAGAGCGAGGGAGACCCAGAATCCAAAGGAAGCTCCAGCCTCTGAGCCGTCAGCACAGAGCCCGACGCGGGGCTCGAACTCGTCAACCGCGAGATCACGACCTGAGCCGAAGTCGGACGCTTCCCCGACTGAGCCACCCCGGCGCTTCTACAAATGATGACATCTTAAAACCAAAAGTGCATGTGGGAATTACACAGTTGTAGAAAGTATATTGTACGTACTAGTTTCTCTTTTTTCTTTTTTTTTTTTTTAAGCCTTGTTTTCTTTTCTTTTCTTAGGTTGAGGTATAAACGACACAACATTATATTAGTTTCAGGTGTAAAGTATAATGATTCAATTCATATTGAAATGATCACAGTAATTACAGTTAATGTCTGTCACCATACGTATTTACAAATTTCTTTTTCTTATGATGAGGACCTTCAGGATCCATTCTCCCAGCTCCTTTCAAATATACAATACAGTATTATTAGCTGTAGCCCCCACGCTGTGCATCACGTCCCCATGACTCGCACATTTTGCAACTAGAAATTTCTCTCTTTCACACCTTTACCCGTTTTTCCCGCCCCCTCTCCCCTTTTTTCTTCTTTTCACGAAGGACACATAACACTAAATTGACCATTTCTCGGTGGCATGAGGGCTATTCACGAGGTCGTGTAACCATCAGCGTCTATTTCCTAAACTTTGTCATTATCCTAAACAGAAAGTGGCCACCCATTAAGTAGTAACTCCACATTCTCCCCTCCCTGCTGGCGACTGATAACCACTATTGTACTTGCTATGTCTATGGCTTAGCCTGTGGATCTATGGATTCCGTAAGTGGAATCATACCGCATGTAAGTTGAATCATACAATATGTATCTTTTTGTGTCTGGCTTGTTTCGTATGGCATACTGTTTTCAAGGTTTGTCCATGTTGTAGCATGTATCAGAATTTCATTCCTTTTGCTGAACGAATCATATACCACATTTTGGTTATCTGTTGGTGGAGACTTGGGCTGTTTCCATGTGGGGGGCTATTGTGAGTTATGCGGCTATGAACATGGGTACGTGGTATTTATGTGAATCCCTGTTTTCAGTTCCTCGGAGCTCAATCCCTTGGGTAGAATTGCTGGATCCCATGATAATTCTGTTTGACTTTTTGAGGAATTGCCGAACTGTTTCCCACAGCAGGTGCACCATGATACGGAAGGTCCCTGACTGGGGATTTTACGACTTTACCTTTGTGTGAAAGCCCTACACGTTCACAGGAGAAACCGCTGCGAATTCTTGGTTTTGCCCTTTTTCCCAGGCTAGCGATGTGCAGTATGATCCTCTCCCGTGATGCAGGGCAAGGTCAGCGAGACAACAAGAGGGTGAACAACCGATACGCTGATAACCACTCTGTCCCACACAACCATTCTGTTTTTCACTTTCAGTACAGTATTCAGTCAATTATGTGAGATGGTCAACACTTGATTGTCAAGCAGGCTTCGTGCCTGAACATATTTCCATGTGCGTTACTATTCTTCTATAATCCGTATCAATTATCATCTTAAAGACGGGCAGAGCCGGGTGCGGGACTCAAACACACGAAGCCGCGAGATCATGACCTGAGCCAAACCAAGAGTCTGATGCTTAACCAACTGAGTCACCCGGGCGCCCTACACACATACTTTTAAAGATAATCCTCTATTGTGGAAAAGTTAGGTTGTTCTCGGTTTATTCCTATTAGAAATGGTGATGAAATGAATACTGTATGGCTATTTTTTGCACACATTCTCAATGACTTATTGACAGAAATTCCTAGATACGCTATTGTTGAATCAAAGATGTGAACGTGGAAGGCATTTAATTCATAATTCTAAATCGCCTTCATTTCATTTCAAAAGGAAAAAAAAAAAACCCAGCGGCCCGTGGGAGGAACCACCCACACCACTACTGCCAACCCCCCAAATTTAACTGGAAAATATTTACATTTATGAGGACAAGAGGAAATGGATATGAGGATTTGGTCAATAAAATAGAAATTGTATCAGTCAGCTCTTTTGCCAGATGGCTTGACAATTCTGGAAAGATGAGATTCTTTACAATATTCATCTTGGGTCTGGGGATGAACTTTTTTTCAAAGAAGTGTGATTACTTTCTGACTTGTTTTTCAGATTTCTCATCGACCATTCTTGCCTGGGATGTAGCAGGAAAATGAAAAGAAAATAGACACGCCACCGAAGATTTCCTCTCGCAGTTACTTGAACTTGAAATTCTGGGCGTCTGCTTGAAATTTTTAGACAAGAGGAATAAAAAGAACTTTTTGATAGGTGTATCTAAATTAGTACACACAACACGCCAAATCTACACTGTATTCTCTGGAGAAGTTTCTTCTCTCTGAAAAATTGCATGATTCTACCCAAAGCGTTAGGATTTTCACCATTGCTTGTTAGGGTAAATAATGCACGTGCACAGGGGCGCCTGGATGGCGCAGTCGGTTGGGCGTCCGACTTCAGCCAGGTCACGATCTCGCGGTCCGTGAGTTCGAGCCCCGGGTCGGGCTCTGGGCTGATGGCTCGGAGCCTGGAGCCTGTTTCCGATTCTGTGTTTCCCTCTCTCTCTGCCCCTCCCCCATTCATGCTCTGTCTCTCTCTGTCCCAAAAATAAATAAAAAACGTTGAAAAAAAAATTAAAAAAAAAATAATGCACGTGCACATTCACAAGAGGGCAGATATGTGAGCAGTCATTCTACACAGTAGCCCCCACCTTATCCGTGGGTTTGGACACCGGAGGTCACCCACTGTCCCTTTTATCATCTCAAGAAGAAGGGGGAGTACAGTAGAATAAGACACTTCGCATGCGCGAGATAAAGATCACATTCACGTAACCTTTGTTACAGCAGCATCTGGTTATAATTACTCTGTTTTATTACTGGTTATTTTTGTTGATCTCTTACTATGCGTAAGTTATAAATTAAACTTCATCATAGGTATGTACGTATAGGAAAAAAGAACATGATCTATGGAGGGTTTGGTACTACCTGTGATTCTAGGCATCCCCTGGGGATCTTGGAATGCATCCCCCATGGATAAGGAGGGCTGTAGCTAAGTCACTTGGCTCAGCCCATTTGGGCTGCGGTGACAGAATATCATAGACTTCTCTCAGTTCTGGAGGCTGGGAAGTTCCAGATTAAGGGGTTGGCAGATTTGGTGTCTGGTGAGAACCTGCTTCCCGATTCATAGATCTTATCGCTGTAACCTCCCACTGTGGAAGGGACAGGGGAGTTCTCTGGGGTCTCTTTTCTAAGGACCCTAATCCCATTCATGAAGGTTTCACCCTTTGGACCTCATGGCCTCCTAAACGCCCCACCTCCAAATACCATCATCCTGGGGATTGGCCTTCAACGCATGAACGCTGGGGAAACACAAATTGTCTTCCTGTGGCATCACCACCTTAAAAGCCACGGTCTGACCTTGTGGTCCTTAAAGCAGCGGTTCTCAGACGTGAGTGTGCATCAGAATCACTGAGGGCTGTTAAAACAGATTGCTGGGCCCCTGACTCCAGAGTGGCTGATTCGGTAGGTGTGGGCTAGGTCTGGGCATCTGCATTGCTAACAACTTCCGAGGTGTCGCCGGCCAAGGGCCACACCGTGCAAACACTGTCTTAGGTGACGTTACCTGTCATTCACCCCCCTCAGGGCAGCTCTGGATGATCGTTTAGGTGAGTGATAAAGAGTGAGGTTGCTATTTGAGCAGCAAAACGAGTATATGGATTGTGATGATCATGATGAAGGGCTACGACCATGTTTCACTCGTGCGGCATTTTTTTTCCTAAGGGAATTATCGGAGTCCTCATGCTTAGACTTGGCATCCAAGGAAAACAAACTTCTCCAGACACATACAAAAAAAAAGGGGTTCATCTGGATCATATATTAACTCTGATAATGAAAGTTTTTACCGTGTTGACTCCGGTGGCTTTAGCTACTAATATTTTTATTATGCGTAAATAGCACTGGTAGGTAGCTTAAAATATCTTCAGGGATAGATCATGTAGGTCCCCAAATAAAACATATAGTTCTTGAGGCAAGGACTCAATACATGCTGTTGACCAACTCAGGGTAAGGGAATCGATCTACGAGGTGCATTGAACCATCAGCATACGAGACAAGGAATATTCAAGAAGGATGGCGGCGTGGTAGAAGGCTGCGTGCCCTCATGTGGTCCCTTCCACATTGGTTCTGGACTTGGCCACGTGACTTGCTCTGGCCAATAGGACAGCGGCAAATGTGATAGCAAAGCGCGATCAGCACGTGCACGTTGGGGCTTGTCCTCTTGAGATGCCGCCTTTCCGCACCCATCTGTCATGCTGTAAAAAGCCTTGGGCGAAAGCAACGAATGATGAACATCCCATTGGAGAAAGACCCCAAGAGAAAAGAGGCCATCCAGAAATTTCCAGCCTCAGCTCCCAGGTGAGTGTGGTCCCATGAGTAACCTCAGCTACCTACTTGGTGCTGGAGAATGGTGAACTGACCCCTGGCAACTGCAGGCTCCCAAGAAACCACAGGAGGTGGTTGTTACAAAGTAATATGCAACTGAAAAGGGGGGGGGATGCAGGCTATTTTAAAAAGCGGTGAATGTGTTTTAAAATCTAAAAAGTAGTTCAATAATCACATGAGATTTCCCTTGGGTCATTTCTGCTTTCGTGATATTTTTACAACAGTCCTTTGTTGGAGTCTGAGAAAAACCAGTGATGTCACGAAATTTTGTTGCCCTTCTCTTACAAGCCAGCCTCTGTGTGAACAGAGAGGATGGGGAGGGAAGGGGACACAAGGAAGCCGATAATCCCAGCGTGGCGTGGAAAGTGCCTGAAGGGCAGTACCAAGAGCCTGGGGAGGATGGAAAGGAAGGAAGGACGGGCGATCCTGGGGGAAAGATTTTGCTGGCTAGTGACTTCTCTGGAGCCCTGACTTGGGCTAATCTGATTCCAGGTAGCTTTATAACCCTCAGGATAAAAAGTAGAAATCAAAAAAAAAAAAAACAAAAACCCCGCACAACCGGAGACAAGAGGAAGCTACAAGCTTTGGTCATTTATTTCAAGATTCCAAACACCACTCCTCATAAGATATGAACGATCCCGCCTGGCTTCCTTGAAGCACATCCTGGACGTGTGGCCAAGAAACTGTTTCCTTCAATCGCCGTGACAGAGCGCCTCCTGTGACAACACAATGCGCCCTCCCCACCCGCTCCCCGACACCCTGTGCCGAAAGTCAGGGCGCGGGCTCACGCGTCCCCATCCCTGCCTCCGACACGAACACCCTGGGAATTACTGGGAGAGAAGCCTGGCATGTGCGGGAGCCCCCCGGAGAGACACCGTCCCAGAAGAGGGGCCCTAACTAGGTGGAGACATCTGACTCCGAGCACTACGTCCTAATTCTCACGAAGGGGGATCCTGGCACCCAGCCAGGACACGGAAAAGGCAGGAAAGGAAGAGCGAATTCGGAGCTGGCGAAGCAAGTGTTTGCTGGCTTATTGAAACCCATAGATACAGAATTCAAACAGGGAGGAGGAATCTGACTACCAGATGGAGCTGCGGAGAGAGGCAGGATGTCAGCACTGGAGTCATAAAAGGATGCATTTTGACAGCACGGAAGCCACAGGGAGAGCGATGCTCGGTGGCCTGGATGGGTTCACCTTGTGCTCGGTATTTTCTTTCTTTTTTATTTTTTTTAATTTTTTTTCTCTAACGTTTATTGATTTTCGAGACAGACAGAGACAGAGCACGAACGGGGGAAGGGTCAGAGAGAGGGGGAGACACAGAATCCGAAACAGGCTCCAGGCTCCGAGCGGTCAGCCCAGAGCCCGACGCGGGGCTCGAACCCACGGACCGCGAGATCGTGACCTGAGCCGGAGTCGGCCGCTTCACCGACTGAGCCGCCCAGGCGCCCCTCGGTATTTTATTTCTACCTAAACCCCTTGGAGGCCGAGGTGGAGGCTATTGTGTCGGTCCTCTAGTAAAGAGAACCCGCGAGCCCTTCAAAGACCTTTGGGGCCACCAGGAAACAAGGCAAACGGACAGCCAATAGGCAGATGCCCAGACCTTCACCAAACACGGATTTATTGGACGCCCGTGATGTGACAGGCACTGCTCTGGTGTCCAGGGAGCCAACGAGGAGAACGACTGAGACTCCCTGCTCGGGGGGGAGGGGGGGACAACGATTCTAGTCGCCATTTAGTTGGTCAAACACGTGGAGGGCTGTGGAGCACAGGGGAGCTCAGAAGGACAGCTTCCAGTGGGGGTGGGGGGCTCACGGGCTCACAGGAGACCCGGCTTGGAGTGCTCTCCATAGCTCGCTCACTCTGTGACCATAGGCAGGTCCCTGAATCTCTCTTTTCCCCACCTGTAAATTGGTGATAAGACTATGCACCGTACAGGGTCGTGGTGAGTCACTGAGGCAACATCGGTTGCTGGAGGGTGCGGAGGAAGGGCGAGGCTCTGTAGAGGAGACCGACTTTGAGCTTGTGCTGTTGGCCAAATCGGGATGGGGACAGCTGGGTACGTAGCTCACAGGGAATGTGGTTGCCTGTGGATCAAAAGGTGGGAACTAGAAAGACAGGAAAAGCCAGCGAGAGCAAGGACGCCGTCCATCCCCAAGGTAATTTTGCGGCAGCTGGCATTCGTTGCCTTGCCCTCGGTGTGGTGTTGTGATTCCCGCTTCTCTCGACATCATGCAACGTGCCCTGTGATGTTTATCGCGCCGCATTCCAGGGATGGTGTAGGGAGCCGTGTCCGATGTCGGAGAGCTTGGAAAATAGTCCTCGGTTTAATTTTAACTCTTCCTATAAACAGTGACCTAACGTGAGGAAGGCTCGGCCGGGCCAGTCCCGAGCCTCTGCCTTTCTTCCTTCTCCTCACCCCCCTCCTTCTGCCCTCAGTCCAACTGTCCCGCCTCTATCTCACATATGGACTGTGCAAATAAACGCGGGGTGATTTGTGTGCTCAGCTAAGCTGAGAAGAGAGAGAAGAAAACATGTGTCAGCACAGCGAAACACTCCAGCCAAGTCAGGAACCTCTCGGCAGGAGGGAGTCACCTCCTCTTTTCTCCTTGCGAAGTGTCGTCTCAGCAGGGCGGGGTGGAGGGCCGGGCCAAGGCCTTACCTGCAATGCCAACAACGGACCCAGAAGAGAGCCCCTTCTTCCCCTCCCAGCCCCAGCTGTATTTCCCCCCCTTGAGCAGTAGGTCAAATTCTCTCTCTCTTCGTGTAAATTAGGTGAGCTACTGAGCACTGCTTGGGGCTGAACGATCTACCCTCTGGTTGCTCATGGTTTTTCCTTCCTTCACTCCACCCATCGTCAACTCAGCTGAGCCCTCCCTGATTTTTATAGAGGGGCAACACCTTGAGAACACAGAGGACTAAAACCGCCTTTTGAATGGCCCAGGTGCAAACAGGCGAGCTGAACTTCCCACTGGGAGCCCACTGGTGAGGAAGTCCTAGTTACCTGGCCCAGGGATAGGTGGGAAGGGGTCAGGGGAGAGGGGAATGGAAGAATCGTGTGTCGACGTGGTGGGATGAAGGGATCGGCGGACAAGTCAGGACTGACTGCGAAGCACCAACCTAGCTCAGGGCTCAGCAGACGTTTTCCGTTAAGAGGCCAGATAGTCAATAATTCTTTCTCTTTGTGAGCCATCCGGTCTCTATCGCAGCAACTCAGCTCTGCCTTGTAGGGCCAAATCGTCTATGGGCAAGTGGAAAACGAGTGAAAATGACCGTATTCCAGTAAAAGATGGTTCACAACAACAGGTGGCAGGCTGGATTTGGCCTGTGAGCTGTAGGCTTCGGACCCCTGATCTGGAGGACGTGCTTTGCCTTTTGCCCCTTCCACGGTCCTGGAAAGAGGCCAGTGTGCCTTCCTGCTCCCAAACCTTTGTGCGACTGTGCTTCCTCCACCCTGGTGTGCCGTATTACAAACCCCAAGCGCTGGAATTGGCCATTTACCTCGACGAGGCAGTCTCCTAAGGCAAAAGTCAATGGGGATTATGACTTCGGGTGTCATGACTTTGTTAAATTCCCACCACCGGCAGGAATAGGACAGGTGGACAATGTAGGTGCTGAAACTCACCTCCTCTTGTCAGCTAAGGCGTGGTACAAGGACATCACTCAAGCAATTTGGTTTAGAATCATACGGTTCTCTTATTTTCGGTCTCCTTCGTCTTTCCAGGTCTCTTGCAATCTGAATGTTGACGCTTCCACCTTATCTTCTATGTTCCTTAGCTTTCCTTTCACATTTTCTATCACTTTATATATTCCTCGTGCTTTCAAGAAGGGTTCCTTAGCCAACCCATACACGCCTTCTTCGGCCGCATCCATGCCGCCATTTTCTTCCACGGGAACCTTTCGTCAAGCATGAGAGGGGGATACGCTTGAGGCTGGACTCGGAGGTAGACTGGGTTCAATTCCAGCTCTGCCTGTAATCATAGGCAAGTCACTAACCCTCTCAGTGTCTCGATGTCCTCATCTTAAAAATGGGTTTAATAATAGCACCACTCCCATTTGTGAGAAATAAATACATACATAAATGAGTAACTTGTGTAGAGCACTTAAGTCAATGGCACATTTGAACCCACGGTCTTTCCGTGCCTAGTGCTCCAGCTTCTTTGTTTGTCTTCAGAAGATTTTATATTGATAATACCTTCCCTGTTTCTTCACTTACATGTATCGTGATCGGTTTAAACCCCAAGTCTTCTAATCCTCCTGCATCAGGCGGTATTTGTCGTACATTTTGTAGCTCTTTTTGGCCGCAGTGGTCCTCAAGGGTCTAGTTGCACTCGGGCAAGCTCACAGTCCTTTGGGGACACCCGCTACAGTTTTCGGGGGCTGTGTCTTAGAGAGGGGTGGTGAGTTTAGGAAGAAGGCAGGGCATGAGTCCCGAGTGGGGGCCCCAGTTGCCCTAGGACCACTGTCCATCCTTCCACCAGAAAGCTCTCTGGCGAGGCTTAAACTTTAATGCCTCACAGTGAATCTGCATGAGGAGACAGCATTCTTCAGGGTGGTTACCCACCAGCCTCAAGGGAGCTGCTCACACCTAAATCCACCTTCAATTAGGGTAGGGTTTCTTCTGCCCAGATGTTAGCATTACTCACACCCCTGAGCCCTTAGACATATGGACACCGGTGCTGAGCCATTGCTGTAATGTTGGGGTCATCAGGATTGTCCCGAGGCTACCAGGAATGGACATGGGGGTGGGAAGACCAGAGCAAACTTTACAAAGCTTTCTTCCAGCCTCCTCTCCCACTGGCACTTCTACTCGCTTCCCAGCCCCCAGAACTCGGCCACCTCTCCCTCACATTCACACCAGAAGATGAGCTTCTGTCACCCGATGACTACGCAAGGTTTTGCACAGTTACTATTGTCCTCGGTTCCTAGAATCCGTCTTTCCTTCTTGTGTCTGCTGTTTCTCGAGGACTGAGTTTTGGTGGGAGGGCAACGCATGCTGTGCTAATTCCCTATCTTACGAAGAACCGAAAAAACCAGAATCATAAAGTCCAAAGAAACCGCAATGCTGTCCGGCTTCCTGTGCTACGTGTGGCTCTCCCGTGATTGCCCAAAGAAGATGTCATCCGGGTTCTCCCTCAAGAGTTCCACCACAGGAAACACGAACGTGAGATGAACCTGTCCACTTTTTAAAAACTTTTTACTAAACAGAAGCTAACATACATACTGAAAAGTTCATGGATTGTAAGTGTACAACTCTATAAACTCTCACAAAAAAGAGCACATCCAGGTCATAGAGACTCCAATTTCCATCTTGACAAGTTAGCTGTTTGAGGTGTTCCTCAGGCTAATTTTCCAGGACTGAGTATTTGCTGAAGCAAGTAACTTAGGTTATTTTTGCCCGGGCCCGGCATTGTTCACCTCAAAAGCAGGAAACTGTGCTTTATCCCAGAATTGTTTAGCACACGAATGGGAAAATACGTTAGTTTTGGTTCTTATGGGTTTGCAAAATTTGTTTATACTACAATTGAAGCATGCACAGGATATATGGTTTTAATATTTTGCCTATAACTGATCTGCTCTTCAGGGTGAGCTGGTTAGTGGGGAAATAATAACAAAGTCAGAGAAGCAGCCCCCTTAGCTAATACTTAGCCTCCCTAAGTAAAAATGTCTAATCTCGGCAATTTCTCCTACTTCTCCTCTCTCCAGCTCCTTCCCAAGATTATGTCTAGATGTACAAAGGTAGGCATGTGACTTGTGTGTCTTCTTGGAAGAGGGGGAAGAGGACAGTTCTTGGCTTTCTGGCTCTCGTGGTCCTCAGAACAGTGACCCTTGGCCACCTGCTCGCTACCTACCCTGTCGGATGGTGCAACTAAGGTTGATGATCCTCACTTGGTTCAGGACTAGGGGTTCTCTCTGGGTCAACTGATCTTCAATGGCATTAGTCCTTTGTAACACTTCAAACTCTGATTCCCCATTCTATTCCCCAGGGTAGGTGGGCTATATCCTGTGTGTTAATGTGTCTGGGCTTCTATCACGAAATATCACAGGCTGGGTGCCTTCTAAACAACAGAAATCCATCTCTCACCATTCTGGAAAATGAAGTCCAAGATCAGGGTGTAAGCATGGCTGCATTCTGGTGAAAAGCCTCCCTTGGATTACAGCCTGCTGACTTCTTGTGTCTTCACATGGTGGAAGGGGCAAGGAATCTTTGTGGGGTCTTTTTTATAAATGCACGCATCAAACCCATTTATAATCGTTCCACTCTCATGACCTAAGCACCTCCCAAAGGTGCTACCTTCTACTACCCTCACATTGGGCATTGGGACTTCAACGTGTGAATTTTGGCAGACCCCAGCATTCAAGCCAAAGCACCGCCCTGCCATGGGGGCCCCCAGCTTAGACCCACTGGCTCCGTATTAAGCTTCCCCACTGTCCAAAGAAACAAAGACGACCCAAATGAGAAAAGCGAAGCCTGTTTATTCTGAACTTGCTGTAGCACGGGAGTCGGCCATTGTCACTTGCATTTTGACAGACTGAAAGGCAGGCAGAGGGGTGGGAAAGCTTTGTCGTGGGAAAAAGACAAAGACATAGAAGGCTTCGCCTATGCCCTGATTGGAGGCTGTTGGCATGGAGAAGCCGTAGGCGGGCTAACTCGTGCAGGTGTCCCATGTGATTGCCAAGGGTGCATACTTCGCTCTCTCTGCTTGGTTCAAAGTTGGAAGCAGGGAAGCTGTCAGTAATTAATCAAGTTCTGGCCGTTCGCGACCAATTGTTATAGGCGTCCTTCAGCTTCCTGGGGTATCAGTAGAGATAGCAATGGCCTCCTACAAGACGGACTTAGAGCAGGCTGCCTTCCTGGGGCTGATTACTATAGATAAGGGATTGGTTTCCCGGGCAGATTGCTGCAGATCTGGGGTCAGGGTTCTATTTTTAAGCATGGTCTGGCCATTATCCAGGTGTATATTCTGCCTCTCCCCATCACGTAGAAGCTGACAAAAGCACCAGACCTGTCTCCAACCCCACCCTGTCTGCTTAACAACGCCGGGCTCCTCTATTCTGTCTCAGGGCCCCTGGCGTTCCCATCAATTCCTTTTGGACATTCCTAAATCAAACCCTCCCCTCTACTCTCGTCCTTCTTCCTCTCTCAACTCCTGGGACAGGAAGGGCAGGTCCCCTGTGGCATCCCCTTCTCCCACAGAGGAGCAAGCATCAAGGCCTCCTTGTACCTCCCGGGCAAAAACTTTTCTACCCGCAGGAGAACTCTCACATCCTGGATGCCTCGGGTTGGTGCTTAGTGAGCCAAAGAAGAAGATAAAGGAGTTCGGATGGGTATAAAAAAAAAAAAAAAAAAAAAAAAAGAGCCATCTCCTTGCAAGACTATTATCTGGCTTCAAATCCGCTTTTGAATATCAAAAGCTGAATATCGATTCTTTCTTTCTCTTTGCATACCACATGTGACCTACCCCCACACCCCCGGGTAGATAACCCTGAAACCAATTAGGAAGAAGGACCCGTACTCGCAAAGTGAAAGAGAAAATTACATTAATATTTTTTTTTTCAAAATATGGCCTCCATCACAGAAGGTATTCTTTATGTTCTCACAGAATTCTTTTGTCCTGCTCGCTTCAACTGGCTTTCTTTGGGGGAACAGAGGTTAATAGGGAGAAATGAAGCTATTTCTTGGGGCCTGTTTGGAAATGATCTCTTCCTCTTCATTCTAAGTGCTGGAGTATAAAGTCTCTTTTATCCTTTCCGTTCAGGCCTCTGTCTTCTCAAAAGGGGCTCCATTGGCTTTTCTATTTCTTCCCCATAATTCGAGCTCCCCACCCCCACTTGCTTGAATCCTAATGGAAAATGGATCTGCAATCCATCACTTTTAAGGATCTTGTTCACAGGGCTCCCCATGTCCCTCCCCCTTAACAGCAAGCTCTCTTGAAAGTTTGTGTGCGTGAGTGTGCGTATAATAATAGGCCCTCTATCCCTTCCCCGTCTTGATCGCTCTTACAGACTGCGTGTAATAATAATTTTATATCTGACTTTGGCTGTTACTTCATTCCCTCTAGTTCTAACCCATTATTTCACATTTTCAGAGGCTCATTATGACTCATTGGGTAGCCGAAGAAACATAATGAGTCCAAGATGATTGCACATGGCGGTGCTCCACAAATAGATATTAAACAGCTCATGAAATCTATAAATGTCCTTACTATCCTGGGTGCATTATAAAGCTATGAATCAATAATTCAGGCTAGTTTTTTTATCCTCTCTAAAAACCTAGCTTTCTGGACTTTTTTTCTCATGGAAATGGAAGCTATATACACAAGGAGGAAAGAAAGCTAGAAGAGAGAAGGGGGGCTTGGATAGAAGGAAAGGTGGAAAAGAAGATACGAAGACAAAGAAGGAGGCGGAACTTATTTTAATGGCATATGCCTTTTCTCACAGCTTCTTGACCACTGTCCACATCAAGAATAAACAATGGCAGGCACAAACTAGCCACTCAAGAACTAGGGGTTGAATGAGCAAAAGTTCTATGACTGTTTTGGGTTGAGTGTATACATTGGTTTTGAGAATGACCTTTACTGAATAGTTATTCTGTGCCCGGAACAATGGATGTATTTACTTCTTAATCATTAATGTGAGGTAGGAGCCGATATTATACCCAGAAGCCACTGACGGGAGAGCAATATACCTGCTGAATATTTGAGAAAAGCTAATAATCAGAGGAAAATCATTGGCACACTGAAAAACAAAAACGAAGAGTGAATTGAATCAGCTCTCCCTTTCGGATTTCCTCTGTTGGCAAATGATTCCACCATTTACCAACTTACCGCACCCAGAGCCCTGGGAATCGTTCTAGATGTTCTATCGCAAATGGTCCCCCACCAAGTTCTCGCTATGTCTCCAGAGGTCTCATATACACCCACTTCTACCCCTCCACTGTGGACAAATTCCAAATTGTCCCTCATTCTTGCTTCGCTCATTATATAAACTTGCCAACTGGTCTTCCTGCTTTCTTCTATACTGCCCACCAGAGTAATCCTCTAAAATATAAACCTGATCATGTTACTCGTTGGCTTAAAAGTCTTTCAATTATTCCCTATTTTCTGCAAGATAAAATCCAAGCTCGTTAACAGGACATACAGAGCCCTTCACGAACTCGCTCTTTCCCTTCCTTCCAGCCCCACTGGCTCCCAGCCTCTCTCTTCACTAGTCTTTCCTCCAGTCATCTCCTCCCCCCACCCCCTCTTCCCTCCGGTCATCTTGAACATTGCACCTTCCCCCCGGGACGCTTTTGTGCCTCTGAACATCTACATTTTGCTCTCTGAAGTTATCTCTCCCTTCTTATCATTTCTTTAGCTGGCTACCTACAGGACATCTTTCAAGATTGAGCTTTGTTTTTCTCTGGGACACTTTGTTGTTCTCCGGTCCTGCCCCTTCTCTCTCTTCGTCTCTTCTGCCTCCTTTCAATGCGTACACATCTCAAAAGTGGATTTCACGCCTCTATCAGTCAGGGTCCCAGCAGGAAACAGCTGGCACCCTTTGATCCACCTAAATTTGAGGAAGATTTAGTTAAAAGGGACTGACTACAAAATTGTGGGTTGGGTTCCATGGGGCCCCAGGAACTGATGCAAGAGCTGGTCTGGCCACAGTGTAGAGCTTCCACAATCACTAGGTCAGGAAGGAAAGGGTGAGAGAGAAAGAGAGAGAGAGAGAGCAGTTCAGCTAAGGACGAGTTGTGACTTTTGATTGAGTCATCCTCCCAGGAAGGGGCAGAAACATCTCTGAGCTCCCTTCTCTCTCTGTCTCTGATCTCCTGAAATGGTCCCCATCGACGGAAGCCAACAAGAAGCCAGTGAACTCGGGAGCCTTGGTGCTGTGGCCCGTGGAGGCCAGCCTCCAAGAAAGAGCCAAGAGTAGGAGAGGGGAGGAAAGACTTCGCGACCTTCTTAAGTTCTGCGGCTGAGCCTGGGAAGGAAACTGACAAAAGACAGCTTAACGGGAGAAAAGCATACAGATTTTATTTGATACTAATATTTTTATATGACACAGGAGGCTTTGTAGAAAAGAAACGGGGAGCCAAAAAAGTGGCTAGGCCTGAGAGCTTTTATACTATTTCTGCAAAGGACGACAAGTTGTGGAGATTTGCCAAGACGAAGGGAAAAGGGGTCTGGGCTGGGGCGGTAAATAATGGAAAAATGAACTGGGAAGCATATGGGCGAAACTAATGGAAGATAAGGCTCATTTTTGCAGGTGTGTTCGTACGGATTCATCTCGATGTCAGCTCCTCATGTCAGGTGATAAGATATTCACCTTTCTCTGGTATCAAGAGGCATCTTTTCTCATGGGAAAAGTATCTTACTTTTAAGGCCGAGAGGGAAGATCGGAGAGGAGAGCGCTTCCTGTGTTTTCTGTTGCTCGAGTGCTTTCAACAGCTCAAAACAGTCAACACGCCCAAGTGACATATCTCAGGGCAGCCCGTTCCAATAGTCTTCAGCGGGGAGGTGCCGGCAGGAGATCTGGAAGGACACCGCGCCCTTCTTCCGTGCCCCACAGCATCCCCACACACCTCTCCGATCCCACCTCTCCTGCCGGACTCCAACCATTCAACTGCTCGACACTTCAGCAAACCTGTCTGCTTTGTCTCTTTACCCCAGAGCCTGCCACAGTGACGGGCATGTCATACGGACTCAGTAGGTATTCTCTAAAATGAAGTAACAGAATTTTAATGTATTCGGTGCCAGAATTGTTAGAAGCCTTAGAGAGGATTTCGTTCACTCTTCTTATTTCAAAGATGGAAGAACCAAGTAGGGTGAGAAAAAAATAAAATACAATAAAATAAAACACAGTACAATAAAATACAATAAAATAAAACACAATACAATAAAATATAATAAAATAAAATTGATGGGGCGCCTGGGTGGCTTGGTCGGTGAAGCGTCCGACTTCGGCTCAGGTCATGATCTCACGGTCCGTGAGTTTGAGCCCCGCGTCGGGCTCTGTGCTGACAGCTCAGAGCCTGGAGCCTGTTTCAGATTCTGTGTCTCCTTCTCTCTCTGCTCCTCCCCTGTTCATGCTCTGTCTCTCTCTGTCTCAAAAATAAATAAACGTTAAAAAAAATTGAAATAAAATAAAATCAAATTGAAATAAAATAAAATGAAATTGAAATAAAATGAAATAAAATGAAATTGAAATAAAATAAAATTGAAATAAAATAAAATAAAATGGAAATAAAATAAAATAAAATGGAAATAAAATGAAATTAAATTGAAATAAAATAAAATTGAAATAAAATAAAATAAAATTGAAATAAAATGAAATAAAATGAAATTAAAATAAAATA
>NW_026057581.1:13521034-13529615 GCF_023721935.1 Panthera uncia
CCTCTACTTCCTTACTGTTTCCAATTCTGATTTTCAGGTTACATTCCCTGGAAGGAGAATTCACACGAGTTTCTCATAAACCCAAGACTCTTCTGTTTTGGCAACACGAGAGAGGCAGAGAGAAGGTTGGATCCGTCTGCTCTGAGTCCCCTGCCAAAAGCCGACTCGGAACTCGCTGGATAAAGCGACGCTCTGAAAGCCAGCGAAGTGCCAGGCGCCGGGAGTCCTGAAACGAAGCGCCGGGCTCGCGAATAACGCATTTACACAAACTACCCCTTGGTGGCGGGTGGTGAGGGTGGTTTTGCTTTAACATCCTATTAACACATGATCTTCGGTTTCCAAAGCCTTTCTCGGTTCCAAACCCCACAGGTGGTGATGGTGGGCGGGAGGGAGGTTGGGTACGATGTTCCTCAGTTGGGAAGGAAAGCTGTTGGCGCCTCCTCGCTTGCTTTCGCGATTGGCGGCTGCTGCTCTGTCCCCTGCTGTCCCCTCCCCCGGAAAAGCAAGCGTCGCTGGGGACGCGACTGTGCGCCAGGAGCCGAAGATTCGCGGAGCCTCCTCTGTAGAGGATTAGAATCGTGCATTCACATATGGGCCCTCGGGGAACTGCGTGCTCCTTGAGCTCCAAGGTCATGTCTTCTGTCTAGGTAACTCCAGACCCTGGGCAGGTGTCTCACGCATAGGGGGTGCCACCCCACAGAACGAAGAAAACACTGGGGAGACTTGAGGACGTGGATTTGGGGGTGAGGGGTAGACCCTAAGACCGGGCACTCTTCTTAGCACTGGGATGTCCCTTCATCTAAGGTGGTTCCATCACTGCCATGCGGCTGATGCGATGATGCAAGAAGGTCGTGTGCTTGCAATTCCATGGGACATGAACTGTAAAACGTGGAACACAGCTCAGTTTTCTGGAAGCCAGTGGCTCGTTGTATGACCGGGCAATCTGAACCGCCTACGACAAACTCAGCGGTAAGATAAGAAGGCTGAAAACTGCCTTCTCCGGCCCTTTTCTTGTTTGAAACTCTCTAAAATCTCCCTGCTGTCCAGCCCCTCAACTCTCCTCTTCCGCGGGGCGGAAGCCAGCCTGCCAGGCTGCCACACAAAGGGGTAAGGAGAGGCACGATGCGGGGGTGCGATCATAACGAGTTTTGCTGCTGTCAAAAGAAAAACAGAGCTGAATTTTTTAGTTCCGCAGAGGACATGCAGTGTCTCAGAATCATTGGCCTTCTCGCATTTGCCAAAAACGGCCCTCAATTCATTAAAACGTGTGGTTGATGAAAAACCTTTTGCCCAACGTGAGCTTTGTGAGAAGGAAAAGGCAGTGAGGATGTGCATGTGGGGGGGTGGGGGACAAGAAGGAAGGCTTATCGGTTGCTAAAGGTTGAATCCCCCATAAGAACGCGCAGGGAGCCAAATCGCGAAAATTAAAATGCAAATCGGGGGAGTGGAAATCTATTGGGCGCAGATATCGTGCACTGACGTTATTGTCCCGCTTTTACGCTGATTGTGAATATTCTCCAACGACTCGAGAAAGTTGGAGGACACTTCTTTCCAGTCACGCTTCTCTGTCATTCACCTTTTCTCAAACGAAATGGCAGTAACGTAATTACGTTCTTTAGTCCTTTCTGTCCAGACTGAGAATTATTTAAGAAACTGACTGCGTGAGTTGGGGCAACACCAGCGACCGTGACAAATACACCCAAGCTTCAGTCATGTAGCACCGCAGAAGTCCGTTTCTCACCCGCAGAGCAGGCCAGCAGGGCAGGTATTCCTGGAGGAGGGGAGAGGGGGGAACACAATTTTGCTCCAGGAGATAACTCAAGGACCCAGTTGCCTTGCATCTTGTGGCTTTGTTATCTCATAGGAAGTGGGAGTATCTCGCCATGGAAAGAGAAAGCAAGGGTGGAGAAGCCAACCCTTTCCCTTAATTACCTCGGCTCTGAGTGACAAGTATTATTTCTCTGCATATTCTATTGGTCCAACCCAGACCTAACGGGGTGCTAGAAATAGAGTCTCTGACGGGTCAGCTCTACCCTGGCAGCAACATTTTCCTAGGTAAAGAGGAACGTGAATGTTGACAAACAGCCATGGCTGCTCTGCCCATTTGTCTTCATCGCTCTTAGGCTCTAAGAAAAATGGCAGCCCTTCCTTGTCCATTGAGTGTAACTTTCTCTCTAAAGATTTCTAAAGCAGAACCCTCATCCATCTCTTGTGAGAAACCCATGATTCAAAGGGAAGTTCCCACACAGGCACTACCAGCTTCGTTACGCATCTGCCTTGGGGCTTTTCCCCTGATTCTTCTCTACCTCTGTTTGGAATCCACTTCCTTTCAGGAGCCAGTGCCCAGATCCTGTGGTTTCTTCTGCGTTCGTTAGGCCTCTGCTTGTTTTACCTTGGGACGGGGGCAGGGGAGAGTCCTCCTCCCTCAGAGATATTTCTTGGAAAAGCTTTGTCTCTATCAAAGGCATTCCAAACCTTCACAAACCGGTGGGAAGATAACTTTCCTTAAGAAATCTCTTGACATTCAGAGTCCCCAGCGTCTTTGCGGCCACCAGTACCCAAAGGGTTCCCCTTCCTCACTCGTAAGTCAGAGAATGTTAGAGTCAACTCACTTTTTAGGGGTACACAAACTGAGGTCCGGGGAGCTTAAGTAGGACCTTGCCTGAAGTTTCCCAACTAGTTTGTGAAGAATCAGGCTTAGGATTCAGAAGGTTTGATGCTCGACTAACATTATTTTCACGCTGGCGTGTAGTCTTAAGAGCACATAGCCCATGAGTCAATACCAGTGGACATTCAAAACCCATAGAAGAGACACTGAAGTGAATACATTTATACACGTGCTACATGTGATTCTGGGGGTCAGCCTTGCATTTTCCTTTCCCAAGCAAATCTTTTTATTTCTTGAGACGTGGAATATCATTTTAGGTTTCCACAATATTTTCATGAGGGCATGGTATTTAGTGACTGACTAGTCAGGTGTTCGTTCTCTCTCTCTCTCTCTCTCTTTCTCTTTTTTAACATAAAAGCCGGTACTGACATAAATTTGTACTAGCCTCCAAAACACCTAGAAAGCCACCTATCAGATAGATTCAAGATCTCAGTCAGAAAACCTACAGATTGCTAAAAGAAATTAAAGAAGACCTAAATAAGTTTAATAATATACCGCGTTCATGAATTGGAAGGCTCATCACGGTAAATAAATAAAATCTCTCCAAACTGACCCGTAGAGACAACGCGATACCAATCCAAGTTGTCCCAGGAAGTTGTTTGGAGGAAATTGTCAAATTGATTATAAAATGCACAGGGAGATGCAAAGTTTCAAGAATAGTAGAGACAATTTTGAAGACAAACAAAGTGGGAGGATGTCATGACTCACTATAAAAATGCACCAATTTGAACAGGGTGGCATTGGTCACAGGCTAGAAAAATGGACCAACGGGACAAGATAGTAAATCCAGAAATAGCTTCGTGTACGCAAGAAGGCTACTCCTGAGTTCTGGAGCTTTCATTTAACTGAGGTAAATAAAGAGAATTTTGATCTCCCCAATCAGAGTAGAAGAATAATTATTCTACCTCCTTCGTGTTTCTAACCCTGGAGATCTTAGGAGGTGCCTAACTAAGAACTCCTAAATTTATTTCCTCTGAAGTATTCCATAGTAGCTATAGCACCATTATTGGTGCTGAGAACGTTCTTTGGCAGACGTACAATTACTCATCTGTCAGCGTTCACGGGAAGCTGACTTCAGCGCCATGTTTTCATAAGCTTTGGTGGTTGAGAGAATGCGGGCAGGATGGCAAGCTGAGGAGGTCTCAGACACGTCACCTGGAGTGTAGCTTTTAACAGAAAAAGCACAGGCTTTGGGAGCAGACAGATCCAGGCTCAAAAGCAGCGTGCACAATGCTTGATCGTGCACAAACGATTCCGTCTCTCTTAGATTCCGTTTCCTCAACTATAGAATAAACAAGATCGTGTTTCTTTTACAGAGATGGCGTGAGTGAGACACAAGACGGTCTAGGTACAGTACCTAGCACCTTGGTTAGCCCGGACGATCACAAAAATTAATAATCAAGGAAAAGTTATGGACAACAGGACCGCTTTGATCAATTTCCTTTCCACCGGCAAGCACACACTGAGCACCTACGGCATGCCAAGCGCAGTGCCAGGTGACAGGTGGATGAGAGCTAAGTCAACTTCCGCCCACCCGCCATTTTTCCCACTGGGAGTCACCCTGCGAGCGCTGGGGCCTCAAGATCGGAGAACACGCTTTGGACCATCAGGGGGCCGTGGCTCACACTGCTCAGCCCCCTCGATCGCTTTCAGGGAGGTCTGTGTGAATCCAGAATCAAGCCCAACCCTGAGCTGGGCCGAGATGCCCTCTCCGGCCTGGATTTGCTTTGCCGGTTCGCTCCTGACACAGCAAGTACATTGTTCCTGACTCCTGGACACTCTTGCCAGCAGCCAGTTCATGACCTTCCAGAAATTGCTTTGCTTTTATGTAGCAGGCTTTCATTTTAACTCCCTTCCCTTTTTTTTTTTTTTTAATCAAAAAGTAATTAAAACGCCATAGCAAGCATAGATTTCACTCACTCCGATCGGCAAGAAAGGAAAGAGAAGAGGAAACACACGTTTCATTGTTTGCCATACCTGGTTGGCAGAGTCCTCAGGGGTTTTGCTGAGGTTGGGATTCGAGACCATCCCTCCCCGCAGCACGAACACTTCTGTGGAGCACGGATGTGCCTCGCCGGGCCTTCCTCAGAGCTGTGGGTGGAGGGGAAAGGCCAGGCCCTGAAGGGCACACCCGGTGCACCCTGAATGATTTACTACAGACACAAGGCAAATTTTGTTGCTGTTTGGGGCCCTCTCCCACCCCCCTCACTCCACCTCTCTCAGTCCTGTGGAGCCTTTGCTTCCCTTGACAGATTCCGGAAGCATCCTCCCTGGGAACAGATCTTTGCACGGACAGCCATGCCCACCTCCCCCAGTCCACCATTACAAGACTCTCAGGTCTTGCCAGCGAAAATCAAGTGCACCAACTGGGATTTGTAGAGCTTTCTTGACACTTCCTGTTTCTCGTGCCCCCCCCCCACCCCCACCCCACAGGTCCTAATGTAAGTACCGTGCCCTGAGATGGGATAACCCATAAGACTTCAGAGTATTTGCCTGTAGGCTTCCCAGCGAAGCTTGGATCTGGAGAATTTGCCTATGGTTGGGCCAAGAGAGACCGCGATCACGACAGACCCAAACTCTGCTTGGAGACTTGGTGGGGGGTGTGGGAAGTTTCCCGGGGTACACATCACAGTGAAGCAAATGTCGATGCCTCTCCTCGATGAGGCACTCTTGGGGTTTTTATAAAAGGCAGGAAGAACAAGATCGGGGGACTGTAGTCCTCCTAATTGGCACCATTTGCGGCCCTCTCCGCTGGGGTGGTCCCCCCCGCTGTCTGCTCTGCGGAACGGTAAGAGTTAATTCCAGGGCTCACAGGGCTGAGAGAGAGAACAGAGCTGACAGCTCCCAGTAGGCAAGCCGTGGGGTTTCCATACAGCTTCCTTGAGCTACAGGATTGATTTTCTGCTGGACTTCCCAAGTGTCAATGAATCTACAGTTCTCCTTCCAGGAATTATTAGACTCTGGGGAGATAATAAGAAAGGGACTAAAAGTATTTTTGAAAAGTTTTCCAGAGTTGGCAAACGCCATACAAGGCCCGCATTGGCTTTGATTTCTTTGCTGGGCTGGAGGGAGGGGGAAACACAAGGTAGTTGTGTGGTTGCAAGTTTTGGCCAGGGCCCACGTTACTAGAAATTAAGACTGAGGAAGCAGAACTTCCCCTGGGGCCCTAGTGCTGACTTTGAGTTGCGATCTTCCAGAAGATTCTGTGGAGTGGGAAAACAGTCGCCCGTTAAACTAGTGCAGCAGGATGATAGATTCTTTCACTCCAAGCGTCTTAATGAGACAGCCCAGGAAGCCTGGACGTTAAAGGGACAAGAAGCCATCTGAGCTGAGGGGAAGCTGGGTTGATTTGGAGTCTCAGAGCAAACGTTGCCTCTTGTGCCTTGTCTGGTGTCTTAGGTTAGATTCCTTGGAAGCAGACCCTGAGGGATTCATTTAAGGAATGTTCCCAGGAAAAATCAGCAGGGGGTTTGGGAAAGGGCCAAAGAAAGGAAGGATGCCAGCCAGGTAAGGGTATAACATCATGAAAAGCCCCAGGACTGGAAGCGGTGAGGGGTGACTTACATTCTCTCCAGAGCTTTCCGGTGCCCCAAGCTGTGGTCCTGAGTAGACACCAGGGGAGCTGGATATTTACACTCCACTCGCATCGGTCATCCACTGGTTAACGGCTGACATCCCCGGGAAGATGCAAATTCTCATCATTGCTGCCTATCAGCAGGCAAAGTAGTTTCAGGACCTTGAGGGGAACCTTCCAGCAGAGACGCAGGAGCTGTTCGGCACACCTGGAGCTGGTGTGCAAGAAAATGATAAAGGGTTCCCAAGGGGTATGAGCCGAGCACTGACTGCATTGCTGTGTCTTGTCTGGACTTGAAAGCCCTGAGCTGGCAGGCCACCACTTGCAGTCAGGGGTATCCAGAGTAGACACAATTATCTGTAAGAGAAACTCTACTGAAGCAATCCATGGTGGCACGGGTACTGAAGGATCTAGATGGTCACTGATGATTTGTGAGTGCTCCACACTCTGCCACTGATCCCGGAGTTACTGCCAGCCAGGGGTCCCCTGGGGTTGTGTCCTTCATCTTGTCTTAACTTGTTCTGGTTCACACGTCCCCCACATGACCACATGGAGACATGTGTGTGTGTTCGGGGTGGGGTGATGCTGCATGAGCTGGAGGGCAGCAACACCCATCTCTGTGTTCTCTTCTATTTCCCACATCTGAAAGGAAATGGATAAAGCCCAATACCAAAGAACCAGCATATCTTTCTCAACCTTGGCCGTCCCTCAGTCTGGAGTTCCTACAACAATGTAGGAATCATCTGGATTATAGATGTCCAGCCAGCCCGCTGGAGCTCAGCATGGTGGGCAGACTTCTGAAGCCACGGTTCTTGTCGGGAAGAGGCAAGAACGAGCTTCTTGAAGCCTGAAGCTCAGCTGTTGGCCTCTCGAGCGTGACCTGCCGGCCTGGAGGGGAACAGAGAAATAAGATGGAAAGGCCGAGCTGGGACCAGTTTTACTCCTTCCTGTCGCTTCGGGAGACTGGCAGGGAATAAAAGGTGAGGCAATGACCAGAAGCAGAGCACCCAACGACTGGTTTTGTGCAGGTGCAAATCCTGCTACTTGAGCCATGCCACACTGGAGCCTCCAGATCCTTGTGAAGCCTCTTCCTCAGACTAAAAATAATCAGTCCTGTATAAACAAATGTAAATATATTTTTAACATGCCTCAGAAAACCACCTTCCTGTCGGGTTTCAGGGCTCTCTCTGCGAGTCAACTGGCAGATCGTAAAAGCAGCTGTAACTGCTTTGGAACTTTCCAACACAGACGAGCCACTGTGACCTCAGGTGACATCTGATGGGGGGGGGGGGGCAGAGTGACTTTGTGTTGAGAGATTAGAATCTCTAACTGCTTTGTGGTTTCAGGAGGCTAGAGAGGGCCAGAGCCGAGGAGAGAGGGCAAGAGCTTAAAACTTCAGGGTGAATACCACCAGAAAGCCCTTGCATGTTGAGGGTCACTCGTGTGGCTTCCTGGGGAAAGTTCTAGCAGCCAGAGAGCCATGCCGTTGCAACGTTAGCCAGCGGAAACGAAGGAAGCCCATCACTCAGCGAGGCAGCTAGCTGGCTGGCAACTCCTAGGTGGTGATGGTATTTCCCCCTGTGCGGGCAGGCGGAGGTGGGAAAGAAACTGACCAACTGTCACCAGTCTGAGAGACTCTGACACCAACTTGGCAGGATGAGAAATGTATTTCCTCTTAAAGGCATACACACAGCGGATGACCCCTGAGTAAACAGCATATCTCTAGTAAACTAACGTCGGGTGTTCCCACTGAGGTAGACTTTCTGACTCACTTATCAGACATCAGACATCTCTTACCTCTTCTTGGAATGTATCATCATTCCATGGAAGGAAGAGACTGGGTCACATAAGGATTTTTGCATTGGGAGGACATTGGGTACTTTTCAAAGAGTGATCTACGCCCACCCGGGAAGGCGAGGATAGAAATGATTAGGGGCGCCTGGGTGGCTCAGTCGGTGAAGCGTCCAACTTCGGCTCAAGTCATGATCTCACGGTCTGTGAGTTCGAGCCCCGCGTCGGGCTCTGTGCTGACAGCTCGGAGCCTGGAGCCTGCTTCGGACTCTGTGTCTCCCTCTCTCTCTGCCCCTCCCCTGCTCATGCTCTGTTTCTCTCTGTCTCAAAAATAAATTAGGGGCGCCTGGGTGGCGCAGTCGGTTAAGCGTCCGACTTCAGCCAGGTCACGATCTCGCGGTCCGTGAGTTCGAGCCCCGCGTCGGGCTCCGGGCTGATGGCTCGGAGCCTGGAGCCTGTTTCCGATTCTGTGTCTCCCTCTCTCTCTGCCCCTCCCCCGTTCATGCTTTGTCTCTCTCTGTCCCAAAAATAAATAAAAAAACATTGAA
>NW_026057581.1:13529715-13535789 GCF_023721935.1 Panthera uncia
AAAAAAAAATTAAAAAAAAAAAATTAAAAAAAATAAATTAAAAAAATAAAAATTAAAAAATTAAAAAAAGAGAAATGATTAGGAAAACGTGGGGCATAAAAAAAAAGACAGAAGACAGAGGGCAGGAGGACATATGCCAGAGGCTCAGAGCTAGTTAAGTGGCAGGGGCATTTTGCTGGGCACCAAAGATAAGGTCGCTTGATGACCCCCAGGTGCTGCTGCTTTGGTGATGACCTAATTCTTCCTATTCTTCTGATGGAATGGTGGAAGCCCAGCCCGATGGAACAAACAGGAAGCTCTGCTCAGGCAGGGAGAACCCTGAGCCCCCAACTCCAAGTTCATTCACAGCCTCCTGCCTCTGCCATTAGAAGCGCTTGGGAGATTCCTTGCCTTTGGCCTTTGGCCCCGGACAATGCCATTTCTCTGCCCGTGGGTGAAAGAGGAATTCCTCTCACCCTGCCAACATCACCCCCTTTCTGCTCCCCCAAGGAGAGAGCAGAGAGGGGGCGAGACCAGGCCTGCCCAAACCTGGCGTTTCCAGCCATGAGGTATCGTCGATTCCCCGTCTAGGCCTGAAAGCAGAGGGCGCTTGGTAGCGGCCGTGAGCCAGCAGATGCCGGATTGGAGATTTCATGTTTGGCCTGGATGTTTTCCAACCCTAAACTCAAATGAAAACTTTAGAAATGTTATATTACCAAAGTGTGCGTGCGCGCGCGCGTTGGGGTAAGGACGGGGGTAGGGGAATTGTCGCGGGGGACGGGGCTGCCACACAGCTAAACAACGACACCTGAACTACAGCAGACCCTCATGGTCCCCACTAAGAGGAGGGGTCCTGACCACCCAAATTCTCGGATCCTGTGCCTCGATCACACAGCAGTCCGGGCGTGTGACTGGAACACCTGGGCTTACCATTCGTGGCGTTGCTCACCTTCCTTCAATCACCACCTCTGTGACCCTCAATCTCTCCCGTCGTAATTAGAGGCATGAATCAGAGAGCAGGCATCTCTCTCCACTCAAGAGTGCGAATCTAGTGTGGTCAATGGCGCCTGTGATTTCTAAATATCAGTCGCCCATGCTTCCAAGACGGATTTGAAAACGGGGAAATGTTGACAGGCTCACTGCCTCTCGTTTCCGTCCTTTTCGAAGGACTTCTCCCACTTCAGGCAACTACCTCTGTCGGGAGCATGTGCGTGAAAGCATATGTTTGCAAAACCGATGAAACATTTGCGTATAATAGCATTTTCACAGCACTTAGTATAAACAGGGAGAAACTTATCTTCTGCCAGTGATTAGGAGTGGCTTTCCGTGGGTGTCTGCGAAATGACAGATTGTACAATTTTTTTAGGGGGAAAAAAAAAGTTTGTCGGAAAAAAAAAAAAAAAAACCCTGCAGGCAATAATATTTTGACCTGGAGGGGACTAAATATGCCGGCTTGTTTATAGAAAATAAACTCGGCTCCAAAGTTTACATTCAGAAGAAACTTGGTCGCTTGCTCCCACATTGAGAGCAGAACTGTTGATCGCTGAGGTTAATGTTCTTTTACGAAAGTGAAAATATTGTATGTCATTAGATTAGGAAGAGATTTCAGAAGAGAGGGTGAGGACTTGGGTCAATAAGGGCACATTTTGATTTTATTAGCCAGCTATTAGAGCGGTCTTTGGCATTTCATGAGTGACTCCCAGCGTTGGGATATTGCCGTGGAAAGTCATTTGTGTCCTCTGTCTGGACTAATTGAGCGACAATCATAAATAAAACGCTCTTTTTAGGAAAACAATGGGTGGCAGAGCCCCATCCTGTCCCTGCAGGGAGCGTGTTTATGCCTTTCGAAGAGCCACTGGTTGAGCTCACCTGCCCCGGCTAGTTCACAGAGGAGAGTCAAGGCGGTCCAATCAACTAAGTTGAACGCAGTTTTGAAAAGGAAATCAGCAATCCGGGTTTCCAGCTGCCTCCTGGTCAATGAGAAGGAAGCTAGAGGCACCGATTGGCTTCTGGTGCTCTCTCAAGCCTCGTTCAAAGGAAGAAGGCCCTGGGTAATGTGGATCGCGAGTTAGCAATACAGGGGAACGAAATACCACATGTCATATGTTTTGGGTAGTGTGTGGGTGCCGAACAGGCTGACATGGAAATATCACCATAAACCCCAGCTGCCCGCTTCAGCTCCCTCCCTCCTGCGCAGACACAAGATGGGCCCCAGACAGACGGACAACCAGAAGGCTCCAAGGAGGATGGAAAGGAGCGCCTCGCTGCTCCCCGCGTCCAATGGGAAGGCATTTCTCTTTGGGAGCATAAGCTCTTACTTACCTTCTCTCTCCCCCTCAAAATGTGCCCCTTCTTCTCCCTCCTTGCCCTTTAGAATAAAGAACGTGTCTGGAGGCAAACATCTACTCTGTGTAGAGATTAAGATCTCTGGTTACAGACTCAGGACCAAAAGGCATTCGCGGGCTGGTCGCCTTGAAGTCCTTTATCTTGACGTTGGCTCATGTGACCACCAGGCTCTTGTGGCCGCCAGGGGGTGGCTGGGGGTATGTCACCGCCTCCCTCTTCTCAGCTGTGTGCCTTCCCCAAGCTGACCCAAACAACCACACGATCTAGGTAAAAACCCAGCTAGTATCTTTATAATCGTGGTCTTTAAATTCCAGTTCAGACCTCTTACTTTATATCCGGATTGGCTAAATCCCTGGCTGATAGCTCTTTTGCCTGTTCTTCCTTTGGGGGTGAATCTCTCCATCTTGTCATTTGGCAAACACAGCTTCGCGACAGGTTCACTGCAGCCCCCCGAGTTAAGTGGCTCTCCCCGCCCCCCAAACTCTGAAATTTCATCATCAAGTTAGTCAGTGGTGTTGTCACTCAATAACTCTTGCTTGAGCACCTGCTGGGAACCAGGTCCCGTGCTGGCTGTAGAGGAGGCATCCTCTCGAAAGACCAGCTTGTGGAACTTGAAGTCTTGTGGGGACACAGAGAGGCAGGCAAGTGCAATACAGTCGAACGTTGTTCTGGTGAGTCACGGTCGGGAGGCCGCAAGTGTCTTCCTCTGTGTGCGTCTGTTGGGTCACAATACCGTAAGCTGGGTCACAATACCATAAGCTGGGTGGCTTAAACACACACGTATTGCTCACAGTTCTGGAGGCTGGAAGTTCAAGATTAGGGTGCTGACAGACTCGTCTCTGGGTGAGGTTCAGTTTCAGGCTGCCTTCTCGCTCACATGAGAGAGGGGGGGACGATCCGGTGTCCCTCCCTTTTCTTACAAGGGCACCGATCCATTCATGGGGGCTCCAGCCTCATGACTTCATCTAACCCTAATTATCTCCTAAAGGTAGTGGAGGTTAGGGCTCCACATATGAGTTTTTGGGGCCACCACCAACAGCCACCCAGGGGCCCCATCTCTGCTCCAGATTCCATCCACCCTGACTTTCTAGTCACCCCATTTCCCACCCTTTATGCCAGGGCAAAGTCCCTTGCATCACGATAGCTGAAAACACAATGTTCTTTCTGTCCTTTCCCCTGGTTCAAACCACTGTGACAGGTTAAACTACTTTTTTTTTTTTTTTTTTTAAGTTTTGAGAGACAGAGAGAGAGAGCAAGTGGGGAAGGGACAGAGAGAGAGGAAGAGAGAAAGAATCCCAAGCAGGCTCCACACCACCAGTGCAGAGCCCAACGCGGGGCCGGAACTCATGAACGGTGAGATCGTGGCCTGAGCGGAAGTCAGACACTCAACCAACTGAACACCCAGGGGCCCCACAGCTACTCTTTATGTCATCCTTAAATGATGGCTTCTCCGAGTCCTGCCCCACTGGGGCATTGCCCAGGACAAACAGCCAAGAAGATTTCTCTGCCTTCTCTTTTTTTTTTTTAAATATGTTTGTATGTATTTATTTACTTTGGGTAGCAGTGTTTATTTTTTATTTTTATTTTTTAATTTACATCCAAGTTAGCATATAGTGCAATAATGATTTCAGGAGTAGATTCCAATGATTCACCCCCTATACATAAATTTTCTTTAATGTTTATTTATTTATTTAAAAAAATTTTTTTAACGTTTATTCATTTTTGAGAGAGAGAGAGAGACAGAGCGTGAGTGGGGGAGGGGCAGAGAGAGAAGGAGACACAGAATCCCAAGCAGGCTCCAGGCTCCGAGCTGTCAGCACAGAGCCCCACATGGGGCTCGAACTTACAAGCCGCAAGGTCATGATGTGAGCTGAAGTTGGACGCTTAACAGACTGAGCCACCCCGGTGTCCCATCTCTGCCTTCTTTTCTTATTGCCACTTCCTGACTTTCCCTATCATGGACACATTATCGTATTTGCTCAAAAATTGTCTGTGATGGCTAATTGCATGTGTCAACTCGGTTAGGCTGTGGTGCCCTGTTTTTTTGGTCAAACATCAGCCCGGCCATTGCCGTGCAGGCATTTGTTCGATTAACATTTAAATCAGTAGACTTTGAGTGAAGCAGATTACCGTCCGTCACGTGGATGGGCTCAGGGAACAGAGCACGGGGCCAAAAAGGATTATTCTCAAGCTTTAAGATTTAATGGATTTTACTCTGCTAGGTTTCAGACTTGCTAAGGACCCATGACACCTTTTTTTTTTCCTTCCAATTTTTCCCTTTTAGAATGGGAATGTCTAGCCTAGGCCTGCTGCACCACCATTATATTTTGGAGCAGATGACTTGTCTGCTTTTATAGGTTCACAGATGGAAAAGAATTTTTGCTCCCCCCCCGGGTGAATCATGTTCCGAGTCTCCCCCTTGCCTTACTTGGATGGGATCTAGGACTTAAAGTTGCTGCTAGAAGAGCTTCAGATTTCGGGGGCTGTTGGGATGGGGTGAATATATTTTGCATGAGAGAAGGACGTTAATTTGGGAGGGGGGCAAGAGGGTGGACTGTTATGAGTTGAAATGCATCCCTCCTCCCCCGCAAACGCACACCCCATTTATGTGTTGAAACCCTAGCCTCAGAATGTGACTGTGTTTGGAAATATCATTAGTTAAGATGAATTCATACCGGAGGAAAGTGGCCCCCTAATTCAATATGACTTAAGTTCTTATAAAAAGGAGTAATTTGGACAGACACACACGCAGGGGAGCACCATGTGAAAACTGGGGCATACCATCACGAGCCAAGAAACTACTAGAAGCTAGGAGACATTCATGGGCCATTCTTCTCTAGAGCCTTCAGAGAAAGCATGGCCCTTCTGATGCCTCGATTTCAGGCTTCTGTGCTCCAGAATGGTGAGCCAATACACTTCTGTTAAGTCACCCGTTTGCAGCACTTTGCTACAACACCCCTACCAGATAAATAGTGTCATTCCTTGCCACCTCTGTGCCACACACACTGCTGGATCGTCACCTGGAAGCCCACCTTGCTGGACACTCCTAGGTCACGTAGGGTGACAAGGTGGTCCTGCCCCTCAGCCCTCATGTCTTTGGCGCCCCTAGATCCCCTGCCCCTGACACCAGCGCCACTATGAACACGTGCCAGACGCAGCCACCCTGGGACTGTTCTGGCTCCAACCACAGGGCAGCACCCTTCAAACTTTGGTTAAACACCAGGGTAGCCAAAAGTGAAGCCCACAATCATCAAGTGCCTTAACCGTATTAGCATCCCCCATGCAGAGATCACGTTCCTACTGAGACATACATTAGTGTAAAAGAAGTAAAAGTTATCTCTGTCTTTGTCGAAAATGCTGGCAATATTGGGTCCAGGTCACTCCCTAAGACCTGGGTGCTTTTTACATTAACTGGCTCTGAAAAGTAAAACCCAGGAGGCACCTGGCAGGTTCCGTCAGTAGAGCTCGCTACTATTGATCTCGAGGTTGTAAGTTCAAGCCCATGTTGGGTGTGAAGATTGTGAGAGAAAGAAAGAAAGAAAGAAAGAAAGAAAGAAAGAAAGAAAAGAAAGAAAGAAGGAAAGAAAGAAGGAAAGAAAAGGAAAGAAAGAAAGAAGGAAAGAAAAGGAAAGAAAGAAAGAAAGAAAGAAAGAAAAGAAAGAAAGAAAGAAAAGAAAGAAGGAAGGAAAGAAAGAAAGAAAGAAAGAAAGAAAAGGAAAGAAAGAGAAAAAAAGAAAGAAAAAGAAAGA